>NC_056734.1:627153708-627753708 GCF_019279795.1 Protopterus annectens
GGGTGTTATGAGGCCCAAAGCCACAGACAGAGGACCTTTAAGGCATTATTTACACAGTAAGAACACAAAACACACACACGCAAGGGTATTACTCCACTTACAGAATGGGCTGTCTGAAAAATTGTTTTACTTACCTTTTGTTTGTTACTATTTTTTTTTGTAAAATAGTTCCTCTGCCTAATGTTTCAAACTTGCTGCAACATATGTAAATGGTGATGGAGAAAGCATTTTACATCCACAATATAACATTCTCAGAAAATGTCCAGATATTTACTTCATTCCTTTGGTGCCTTACTCCAAAGATTTGTGGTTTGCTGCCAATCTTTGGGGACTGAAATCATTCATTAATGGCATGCATTTGATTTCAGATTAATTTTTCAGAAAGCATATGCTGTTATTCAATTTTAAAAGAATAATATTTAAAACCTGTTCCTGTTTTTGAGCCTCTGTCCCCCTTTATTTTAGGCTTCATCCAGACTTTTTGAGCTAAGAGATCAATCTATCTTTCCCTCCGACACGTACACACACGCTTCCTTCTGCTTTCATGCACGCATACATACATGTAGAAAGAAATACATACACAAACCCGCACATTTTTTTTTTGGTTAGGTTTCTTTTAATTTTATACACGCACTAAACAAAGTGCTACTTAGTAACTGTAAAATAATGGCTCAACTGATATCACACTCAACTTTCAAGCATGCATATACTCTCTCTCACACACACACACACACACACACACACACTTTTTATTGTTTTTTTGTTACAGTCGATAAACTGCTAACGGGCTGCTCAGCAAGCATAAAATAGCAGTGGCCATTAGCTTTCTTTCAGTCCGAGCTCGAAGGCAGTTGAATTTTCTGCCATGAAGCAGCAGACTATTATTTTGGCAGACATTACCTATACATTAACACCCTGATGGAAAATGTTCGTTCTCCAATCAGAGTGGCAATATACAGGTCGCCCATTCTCTAAGACTACTTACAATGCTGTACCTTATTTATGCCACGCACAAAAGCGGACGGAGAAGAGGGATAAAATGAGACACGTACACTTTAAAAATTAAAAAGGCATAAAAGCCTCAAAAGCACAGTCTTGAAAAAAGACCACTGATAAATGGTCGGAGGAGAGAGGCAGGAAGCAGAATCCCAGGAAAATAAAATAAAAGCCTCATGGGGGAATGGGAAAAAGAGGGGAAAGGTATATTATGAAGGTCTGTGTGGAAAAAGACAAAGGAAAGGATGGGCAAAGGAAAAACAGTGGTAAACTGGACAAACAGAAGGTGAGAAGTCCTCAAAATAACATCAGACAAGAAAAAAAATGTACAGGGTGGGAAATCAGACATTAGGAGCATTGCATAGATGGTATATCATTCTAAAAAGTTAAGGTGGGAAGGGAAACGGACAAGATGCTGGAGATACATGACAGGAAGAGGTGTGCACTAGTGATAGGTTTGAAAGTGTACCTGGTACAAAAGATCTGGAAAACTGGTAGAGGATATATGGAAAAAGACAATTCCTGGGAATTCTGCACTTGAAGTACAGAGAATGAAGTTGGGTGAAGGTAGGAAAAACAAATGTGGTTGATGAGACTAATGGCAGAGATGAAGGGTATAAGAGCGGGAGACTGGAAAATAAGGTGCAAGTGCCAGAAAGGGGAGCTAGATGACTTCAAGACATTGTAAGAAGTATAAAGCAGAAGTTGGAAAAGAAAGGAAGGAGGTAATGAGCTACTACCACTCAAAGGGGAGGGGGGGGGGGCAACTAGAACAGTAATGAGAAGCATCAAATCACTTGTTTAAAATAAAAAAAATGCACCATGCAAGAGAATTACAAAGTGTGAAATTGTGATTAGATATGAAAAATAAAGGCCATAATACATTATTGTGTTCCTTTAAAAGATATGAAAGTTAAGCACTTACTATATACCGATAAATCTTACTATACACTGATAAATCTATAACCAGCGGAACTAATAAAACTTAACTAAACTTCCTGGACATAATGCATGAGGACTCATCTCTCTAGTTCCGCAGCCACAGCACTGACGTTTAGCTAGACTGGAAAATGGGAGAGGGCAAGAGAATAAACTCCTGACGAAATCCACCCAAGGTGAAGAGAGTGGACTTTCCTTTCCTTCTTTGAATATATAACTAAGGTAAATACACAACACATAGTAAAAGCAGAAAACTACAATTCAAAGTGGAAAGGAATGACAATGAAACGGGTGGGGGGGGTTCAAGAAACAAAGAGACTGGTATTTTGGATGCAGGCGTTTGAGGAGAACAACAATAATCATGCAGAATATTATATCTATAAATTAGCAAAAGGTACCCTAAATCTAAACCAACACATGAATGGAGAAAGGAGATTCTGCCAATAGGGATTACTGCACTTAGGAATACAGACAATAGGGGGCTGGAATTTATTCGAGAAAACTGACAAAGGAACCAAGGTATTGGGAGCAAACAACTAGAGAGGGAAAGAGAAAGAGGATAAAATGGGAAGACGCCAAGAATGTATTTGGACTGCAGGTTAGAGAGTGCCTTCCCCATCAAGGATCGATACAGTATAGTCAAAGAGAAAAGAAATGGAGGGTGGTCCTAAATGAAAGACCAACACTGGTACAGTTTCAAGCAACCAGGAAAAAAAAAAAAAAAAATCAAAGAACCCCCCCCCCCCCGTGAAGATAGGAATAAATTCCCTCTCTCCCCAACCTAAGAACACATCAAACCAAACAAGTAGTATAGGGTACAGTAATAGTCAGGCCTATTTTAATAGTAACTCTCAAGTAACCAGAAATTACAGTTATCTGGCATCTATCAATCCCCATGGGTGCTGGTTGACTGAGAGTTTACTGTAGAATATGAAACAGAAGCTGCCATTAAAAAAGGAGTAATTAGTACAACATATAAAATATTGCATGATAACTGTAAGAATTAGAGGAGGTTAGAAAGGATTGGGAAGAGAATAGATAAGCAATTCACAAAAAAAAAAAAAAACAATGGGAAGATATATGCACGTCTCCCAAATATGCAACAAAATCTAGAAGATGATTTAGGATTTATCCTTGGAAATGTTTACATAGCTATTTTTATACCAAAGTAGACTCCAGAGAATTTTTCCTCAGGTAAACAGTAAATGTTGGAAGTGTGACGGAAAAGAAAGAGGTAATTGGGAACATACTTTCTGGGAGTGGGGTGAGTTGGCGGACTTTAAGGATTCCCTGCAGATGCACTGTCAGAAATGCTGGATGTGCAGATTGGTGTGACAAGGGAGAGAGGATTTTTCTAGGCAACTCACTGTGTCTAATTATGGTGGCTGCCAAAAAAGCAATTACTAGAAAATCTAAATCTAAATCAACTATACTAGAAGCAGTGAATATAGTAACAGATAAAACAACTGGAATGGAGATCTTTAGAAAAGGATAGGAGCAAACTACATAGGGAAAAAACAGGAACTGTGAAAACAATGCATACGGGGAGGAATGAGGTTTAAAAGAAGGCAGGACTTAATGAGTTATGTAGTATTTGACTGAAAATGATTAGGTAGATTATAAGTGATGTATAATGTTTGCATTTGGGAGTGTGTCATTCTAGTTTGTGATGTAAAATGCTTGCAACTAGGATGTCAGTGTGGTTTGTTTTCATTTACATAAATGTACAAGTGCCTATGTTGAAAGTGATGGTTTAATAAAGATGTTTCTTGTTTATGAAAAAAGGGCAGGAATTGAATAATTATGTAATGTTTCAGTTATATGACATATAGCAATACATGTGAAGTAGGTTTGTAAACATGAACTTAATACACGTTTGATTACTTTTATACAAATGTAAATGTGCCCATGTCACAAGTGATAATTCAATAAAGGTGTTCAATAAAAAAAAGGTAAATGCACAACTTTCATATCCATTAAGTAGAGATCCATCCTCAGAAACAACAGGACAGAGTTCAAAGCTAATCTCATTGGGTGGGAACCCTTATAGGCAAATACCACAGAAAGAGCCCAAAAGAAAGACTGTCTTCAAGATCAAGTCCAAGTTTCACATATAAATCAACCAAAAATGCATTACAGAAAAAAAAAGCAGTAGACAGATACAAATGCTAATGGAATAGGTTTTGGGGACTGTAAGCAAGAACCAACTATATGGCGGTCACGGTGGTGCAGCGGGTAGCGTTGCCGCCTCACAGCAAGAGGTTCTCCGGTTCGATTCTCAGCTGGGGCGCCTTCTGTGCGGAGTCTGCATGTCCTCCCTGTGGTCGCGTGGGTTTCCTCCGGGTGCTCTGGTTCCCACATCCCAAAGACATGCTGTAGGTGGATAGGACACTAAATTGGCCCTAGGTGTGACTGTGTGCGTGCATGTGCCTTCTGTGGAAGGTTGGGTGCCGGGCTGGCACCTCGGCACTGTAAAACTCCACTGCCAATCATGAGCAGACAGGTGATTCACTGTGGCAGCCCCTAACCAGGGAAAAAGCCGAAAGAAGAAGAAGAAGGCAAGGACCAACTATATTTAATATCATCATACTGAAAAGCAGTTGGCTAGCCACCTATAAAATATGAACTTCAAAATCTTTTTGCACAAAAAAAAGAGGATCTGCTCAATTTTGCCCATACAATCTTATCAGCCTGTACCATGAATTATGTGTGTACATCCATGTAATGAAGCAGGTACTCCCTGCTGTACACAAAGTGAGGCAAAAAGGCTGACAAATTTATGGATTATTTTAACTTTGTTTCAGTCACCATTTTCAGCATAAAAGATAAATTCTAAACGTCATCACTCTCTCTCTATTTACAAAACACTAAGTTAGCAGATCTGATGGAAAAGATATGCAACTCAAGTCTTCCGACTGAAGTAATGGAAACTAGGTACAGGGTGGTCCTTCATTAGTACTTAACTGTGTAATGCTGTACTTTCAAAGAAAAGGGGACTGAAAAAGATGAAATGACTGACTGCCCTTATCCACATCAGTTTGTACACTACATGTCAAAAGAAATGGAAAAGCCATGCACAGTATGTGTTAGGGACTGCAGGTCTGGGTGGAGTTTGCCTAAAGCAGAGACAGCAGTGGTTTGAAATGAAAAAAAAGAGCAACAGCTTCTCAAAAAAGAGAGAGTAGGTGGAGCCATGGCTGGCATAAATCAAAAAGAGGAGTTATGGGGTTGAGTCCAGCCTTGCGAAATCTGGCTTTATGACCAAACCTCCCCTCCTCATTAAAGAAAGTGGCACAGAGGAGGTCAGGAGACCATTTCTGGATTTTTTCATAGGTTCATAGGTTTATACTAGGCTATCTGCCCTAAGGCATTTATAAGCCTAGCCCAAATTATTGTGGCTTACGCCACCCCTTATATGAAAAAATACTGTGCCCATTAGTTTGTTGTGCCTCTGTCCAGCAGTGACCCAGAGATGATTCCCGGGGTAAACCTACGATCTCCCATCCACAGGTCTAGATTTCTCTTGAACAGAGTCAGCGAGGTGCTCTGCCTCACATGGACCGGGATTTTATTCCACAGCATAGGGAGTCTCTGAGTGATAAATCTATCCCTCCAGCATGTCCTATTTAGATCCGTGCTAAGGTTTAAGTCGCTTGCTCTAGTGGTTTTGGTGGATTTGGATTTTTTGAGGTGGAGCATGTCCATTAATTCTGGGTTGGACATGGCCTTGTATGTCAGGCACATGTCACCTCTGAGCAGACGGTATGCGACTGAATAGAGCTGGAGTTTCTTCAATCTGGCAGCATATGACAGATTTTGGAGTCCCTTTATCCTTTTGGTGAGGAACTTTGGGGTCTCTCCAATTGCTGCAGATGTCGGGTGAGATACATCCCGAATGGGGCATTGTACTCGATCATTGGTCTGATAAGTGAAGAGTACAGGGGAACAATGACCTCACTAGATCTGGATGTGAATCCCTTCATGATCAGGTGGGCAATGTAGAAGGTCTTTCTAACCACTTTAGCAATGTGAGTGTCAAAAGAAAGGCCACTGTCAACCTGGGTCCCCAGGTCCCTGATAACCTCTTCTGTGCTTAGTGGATTGCCACCTATATGGTAGCTTGGGGTTACCTTGTTTTTCCCGAAGGGTATGACTATACATTTTTTGGCGTTTAACTTCAGGCCATGGCTCTGGCACCAGCTATCTGTTTCCGTGAGTCCCTTCTGAAGGATATCAGTGTCCGATGCACTTTCCACTATGGCGCCCAGTTTGCAGTCATCTGCAAACTTTGTCAGCCAAAGTCCTCCCATGTTGGCCTGTACTTCTGAGAAGTAGATGCCAAACAATAGGGGGCCAAGGACCAAGCCCTGTGGGACACCACTTGTGACCGGCTTGGAGTCTGACACAGCGCCAGCAACTCTAACCCTGTGGGTTCTGTCCTTAAGCCAGTTTGCAACCCATCTTGTGACATATGGGTTTACATTTAAGCTGGTAAGTTTTTCTACAATACCCGAGTGGGGTATTGTGTCGAAGCCTTTGCAAGGTCAAGGTAGGCTGTATGGACTGCCTTTCCTCATCAATGGCCTTGGTGACTATTTCGAAGAAGTCGACCAAGTTCAAAAGGCATGATCTTCCCTTGACAAAGCCAAACTGGGTCGGGTCCAATGTCTGCAAGTCCCCTATATCTTTGTTTATGAGCTCCATTATGATCCTCTCCATAGCTTTGCAGACTAGACTTGTTAAGCTTATGGGGCGGTAATTACCAGGGTCCGTGAGAGGCCACCTTTGTGGAGTGGGACCACAGTTGCCGTGACGCCACTCCTTGGGCACGTATCCTGTGGTAAGGCTGAGATTAAACAGCTGCCTTATGTGCGGGTTTAATTCCTCATTTAGCTCGTGTAGCACACAGCCGGGGACACCATCCGTCCCATTGATGCTGTGTTTTTAGCTTTAGAGAGAGCAGCTTTCACCTGCGCATTTGAGATGTCCGGGAGGCTACACTCGGCTGGGATAGTTATCTCTCCTTTAGGGGAGAGGGGTGAAGTTTGCACTGAACCTGTCTGCCAGTATGTTGGCAATGTCTGTGGGTTCAGTGATTTTTGTATCATTTTGGACTAATTCTGAGCATATCTGTGAGTTTCCACCCAGGTTCCTAACATAGCTGAAAAAGGCCTTATGATTGTCCTTTGAATCCATGGCAATTTTTCTCTCAAAATTGGCCTTAGTTGATTTTATGAGTGCTCGTATTTTTTTACTAATAATGATCAGGGGTGACTTCCCTTTTATGGATTTTGTTCTATCATGTACACCTTTGTTGAATTATCATTTGTGACACAAACTTACATTTATATAAAAGTAATCAAACCATATTAACAGGGTCACCTTAAACATTATGATTCACATTTATTGTTACATATCATATAAATTAAGCAAAGTTACATAAATTATTCAGTTCCTGCATTCTCTTAAAGTTCATTTCTCCACAAAAACATTTTTGTACTGTTTTCACAATTTCCATTTTTTTCTATGAACTTTACTCCTAACCCCTTTAAGATGCCATATATTTTATCTCTGTTACAGTATTCACTACTTCAAGCACAGGTGGTTTCAATTTTGCTTTCCCTTTTCTAATTGTTTTTTGGCAGCCACCAGAATTAAATTTATCAAGGTCTTACTATGTCTAGACAAATTCAGATACTATATTCAAGCTCAAAAAAATTATTTCCTTATTTACACCGATTTGCTTGCCCAGTACTCCTGACAAAGTACTCTGTAAGGAATTGTTAAAGTCTGCCAACTCATTACACTCCCAAAACATGTTCCCAGTTACCTCTTCCTTCCCCATTACACCTCCAACATTTGCCATCTAACTGAGAAATTTTTTTTTTTGAGTCAGATAGGATTTTTACCGTGAAGTGTTTGCATACATACTTTTATGCCCCTAAATCTTCTAATTTTTGTTAAATTTGGGAGCCATATTTATGTCCTCCCACTGTTTCTTTGTGGACTGCATATCTAATCTCTCTTCCCAATCTTTTCTGACTTGTGATTTATTCCTATACCTATATAGTGCAATATTTTTATATGCCCTAGTAATATTATTAACAGCACCTTCTACTCTTGATGCAATTAAAAACTCAACTAGTGCAGGTCTTTCATTTAGGATCCCCATTAAATCCATTCTTAGCATGTACTCATAATCAATCTCTGATAGGGAAGGCAATCACTAGCCTGTAATCCAAATGTCTTCTTGGCTTCTTCCCATTCTATTACCTCTCCTCTAATTATTTGTTCACAATACCTTGGTTCCTTTGCCATATTCCTACAGTAAATTCCAGCCCTCTCATTCTTATCTATTGTCTGTACCCCTAATTGCCATCAACCCCATCATCAGAAACTCCCTTGTCCATTCCGATGTTGGCTTTAGAGTGGCTAAGGCAGGGCAAGACGGGCAAATGCCCTGGGTGCAAAGTGTTGGAAGGGGGGGGGGGTGACCATCCTATTCCGATCTTTTGTTATTGCAATACTGGCTGTTGAAATTAGTTGAGTGCGTTTTGGGGGCATGGCACAGAAATGGGACCTGAATGGCTGGGCGAGGCATCTGGTCCATACAGTTGGTGTGCCAGTAGAAGGAACATCCATTAGATTTAACTTTAATAAGATGATCACTTACAACATACAGATCAGCTTATTACAGTGAAGTGCTTTTTGTTGGTTCACTTTAAAGAGAGGAGGGGGTGGGGCGTTGGCTGAAACAGCTATGCTTCTGCATGTTGTTTTAGTTCTTGGTATACTTTCTGCTACTTCAATAACAGTAATACTGATTATATTTGTAGTCTGCTTAAGGATCTGCATCCAAAATCCCATTCTTTCCTTATTTCTTGAATTAACCCCCTGCTTCATTATCACCCCATTCCACTTTGAGCTGTAAATTTCTGCTTGTGTTATGTGCAAGAACCTTAACAGAGTAGCTCTAAAATATGCCTTCAAATCAGGAAATCCAGATGGCCTTAATCTACTGGGAGAATCAACTTATCCCACTTGACTCTTGCCCCCACAAATAAAATCATTCAACTCTTTATTAATTATTATCCACAGCATTGCATTTCCTCTAGTTGATAAAAATACGCCTGACCTATGTATAAAGCTGAAGAGACTAAAGACAGTTTTAGCTCTTGTATCTTACTATCCATAACCACAGGCAAGAGCATTCATTTTCAGTTTTTGTATCATCTTTTTGTTTAGTTTCTTTGTAATATCCTCAGCTGCTAACAGAATGTTTTTAAAACCACACTCCTAGTAAATACTTCATTTTATCATGTCCTCGTAAATATGGGTATTGCTGAACCAATTCACATATGGGTACATATTTTATAGTTATGGCCTTTGTTTTAGTATTCATTCATTTTATATCCAGAAAAAAAATGGAACAGTCTTAGAATATTCCATAACACTAGGATATCCTTTTCTGGTTGCATCAGGTACAAAACAATATCATCCGCAAACACAGCCAACTTTTTTCTGAACACCGTAACAATTATATCCTTGAATTGCTTAGTCCCTTATTTTCTGCCAATGGTTCTAAATATAATGCAGATAGCAAAAGGGAAAGATGAACCCCGTCTGGATGATGACACCCCTGCCTGGTTCCCCTGTGCAGACACAACTTATCAGTTATGAACCCTCCCACCGTTTTTGCCTCTGATCCCCCATATATCCTTCTAATTAATATTAATGTATCAGGGAATGCAATGCTTTTATTGCCCTGCTTATAAAATCACAGCTTACTCTGGTTGAATGCTTACCCTGCATCAACCACCACCAAAAGGTAGGGGTATTTTCCTGCATTCTGCTTTCCTCTGATCAATGTTGTCAAATGTTTGCCTCCACGCCACAAAACCACAATGGATCATATTTATTAATTTTGCCTTCACCTTTGCTATTCTTTTAGCCATTATAAACATGAACACTTTATCATCATGGTTTAAAATTTAAATTGACTTGTATGAAGCTGTCAGAGGGGTCTTTACCACCTTTAGGTATTAAAGCCACCGCAGCCCCCCCCACCATATTTTGGCGACTCCCTTCCTTTTAAAATACTGTTAAACAAAACCTTCCATACGTTCATATGTTCACAGAAAGTTACTAGGTTAAAAGGCCCTAGAGCCCTTACAAGCCTAACCATATTTATCCCAAATTGTTGCTACTGTTGGTGGTTAGGTCAGTGAAGCTTGCAGAGGAAAGGGTCTATGGCAGTCAATACAGATTCCCTCTGTCCAGGAGGGACAAGGGCACCACCCCAGGAGTAAATCTGCAGTCATCCATCCATTGATCTGGGCTGCATTTGAAGAGGGTTAGGGAGGGGCTCCTTTTCACATGAGCTGGAAGCTTGTTCAGAGAAGTGACAGTTTCTGGGAGATGTATCTGTTTCTCCAGCATGACCTGTTCATGTAAGAGGCTATGTTTAAGATCCCTGGAGTGACTGACCCTCATGCAGTTTGATTTATGAATGTGTAACATTTCCATCAGGGCAGGGTCAGAGACTGCCCTATAAGCCAGGCACAGGTCATCCCTTCGTAACCTGTAGGAAACTGACTACAGTGACAGTGCTTTCAGTCCTTCTGCGTACAATTTTCCAGATCTTTACCACTTTCTTCCTTCCTAGCATCCAAACCTTCACAGCATACCATGTATTCCTGGAGACTTTCCTGCAGACTGGAAATAAAATTACCATTTTTATCTCACCTCCACCTATCTTAACTGTTAGTTGTTGTACCTCAACTACCTCTAATCTTGGCATTTTTAAGTCTTCCATAAATATTTCTATTTCTGCTTTTTCGTTACTTGCCCACTTACCTGCTTTATACAAAATTTCATAAAATTTCCAAAATATCTCCAATACCTCTACAGGATCTCTGATAACTGTACTTGTTATAAGCTTTCTACGTTACGTTTGGCAACAACCCTTTCTACTTTCTGTTGCCAAAGTCATTGTGCCAACACTTTGCGTGTTTTGGAGTTAATCATCAAAAAGCAGTGACTTAATAACAACCTTTCTAAACTCGTGCAAATTATCCAGGTACTGCTTATTTTCTCTTTAGCACTTTACAAATGCACTTCTTGTTTGCAATACTACCCTTATTTTCTAATACTGTAACCTTTGTCAGCACCTTCTAAATATTTTGTTAATTTCTAAACTCCACTTTCATTTTATCCCACCCACTAACTATATCTTCTGGAGTGCCTTCTATCTTCAACAACTCCTGGGTTAATTTCTACTACCCATTCCTTAAATTCCTCTTTTACAGGTACATGAGGTAGTGCCAGTCTCATCTTTACTTCATTACTCAGCATTTTTATCTTGGTCATTATTGGTGCATGATCTGAAATAGTTATTAGATGCGTATCAAAGTTCTCAATTAAAGGCACATGCTCCTGTGAAATACAATTTCTGTCAAGTCTAGGTCCATTACTGTACCTTCAGGAACAATATCCTATTACAGAATTCACATCTACTAAATATTTTCATAAAATTTCTTCCTAAAAACCTACCCTTTTTTGTTTTGCTTTTCCTTCTAAGCCCCCCAGATACATCATTTGCAAATCAAATTCCAGTCCCCACCTTTAATATTTCCTGCTGAAAGCCAATTATTTCTCCTCAAACTATTTAAACCTATTTACGTACTTTCAGAAATTAAAAACTGCAGTCTTGAGGAAACCATTGTTCAATCTTTCATTGTCCTATTATCAGCTTGCCTCCATGAAAATGCAAGAGAAAAAGAAAAATGTAGTCCACAGTTGTAGCCTGACAAGCTAAAATATTAACTGCTAAAATAACACTTTCCATTATATCCGGTGTTCCCATATTTACTTGCTTCCACTTAAAATTTATTAGATTAAGCCAAAGGTCTTAACCCAGAAATTCCCCTATGCACGAGTAAGATAAAACATACCAGCTCTATCTATATTATGATCTGTGTGCTTGTACCTCCACCTCCCACTTCAAAAAAAAAAAAAAGGTTACAGCCTATTAACTTAAAACATGTTTTTGCCCAGCTTTTTTTCTGTTTTTGCACTGCAATGCATACATTTCTTAATACCAAAAAAAAAAAAAAAAAGAAAGAAGGAAAAAGGTAGGTATCAGTTTACTTTAACTAATCACATACAAGAACTAAATACATTTTACTATAAAATATGCAGTTTATATTGTGTGAGGTTTCATAGAAAAGAAAAAAATGTTTTATTTGGTTACCATTTTCATTCCTCCTCTCCTCAGTCTCCTTCCAAACATTTCCAACAGAATATCTCAAGATGAAAGCTGATCCTACAGCCTACCCTCTCTCTATTCTTATAAAAATCAATCACTGAACATCAAGTCCCACGTCTCTGGAAAGTCTATTTTATAATCCCCCTCCACAAAGGGGGTAATTCAACAGAACTATCTAATTATAGACCTCTTACTACATTATTTCCTCTATCCAAAATGTTAGAAAGATGCATACATTCTCAAATTATGCACCACCTCTCAGTCAATAATCTCATAGCTAGCACCCAACATGGTTTTAGACCTAATCATTGTACAACCACCGCTCTCTTAAGCTTCACTAACACAATCAACCTACGTAGGAGTGAACATTAAATAGTCTCAATCTTCCTTGATTTGTCCAAAGCCTTCGATACAGTCTCCCATCAAAAACTTCTAACAATCCTACCCAGCCTAAATCTTCTCATCTACAATCTCTTGGTTCCAAAGCTACCTAATAGACTGACACCAAGCAGTAAAGTGGTCACAAGACATCTCATTATTGCCAATCAAATTAGGGGTACCTCAAGGCTCCATTCTTGGTCCGATTCTTTTCAATATCTTCACTAATAATCTCAAAACAGCTACTTCTCTAGCTACATTAGTCCAACAAGGAAATGACTCCACACTAACATGCGCTACCCCACACCCTTCAACTACAGAAAAAAACACAAAAATCCTTCACAGCAGTGGAAACATGGCTTTCTAATACACAACTTATAATCTGTCCTAATGAAACAAAACTAATAATCTTCCAACTTACTAGAACCACTGACCCCCACCTCCCCACCCCAACTTTTCCATAACTGCCACAGGTAACATATGAACCAGTTACACAAACCAAATTCCTACAGGTCATTATTGATCGTAACATCAGATTTGACCGACACACTAACTATTATGGTACACAAAAATTAGGTATTACATATAAAAACAATACTTAACCAACAATACCAAAACAGCCATTGCAAGACCTCATCTACTCTCAACACTTCTCTATGCTTCACCCATAGTCATGGACCTCAGAAAATCAGACCTAGGTAAACTCTAAACATGTAGCTAAATTTGCCACCAGCTCCCCATATAGAACACATCACTGTCTAATACTAAAAAAATAAAAAAAAAACATGATGGCTAGAATTGCCACATCTTCTACACTACAACTAGCTGACAATAGCACATAAATTACTGAACTAGCCAGGCAAAACACCTATCTTACAAAACCTACTAGAACCATATCCTAACCATAGACTACTGCACTCCACCAAGTCCTTACTAAAAGTTACTCAATCTGCAAATTCCCCAGGTGATGTTCTTTACTCTAATTATGTAGCCAAAATCTGGAACTCCCTAACTCTAGAACCAAGACCTTTCACTAATATCAGTAAGCATTTAAAAAATGCTCAAAGACCAACTAACAAATGGCCCTGCCCATGTAATTCTCCTGGACAAAACATACTTTCCCTAATTACTTCTACTGCCCAAGATAAACAGTAGCTTCCTAAAATACTTTCACACTATGCATCTATTAACCATTGTGATTATCAGCATCTTCCGGATACTATACCCTATAACTACTATCCAAGCCAAATCCGCCACAATCCATATAATTTCAGTTTCAAACACAGTGGTGCTGCGGTAGCGTTGTCGCCTCACAGTAAGATGTCCTGTTCGATTCTCAGCTAGAGCGTCTTCTGTGTGGTGACATGCATGAATGGGCGTACCTTCGTTGAAGGTTGTGCATCAGGGCTGGCAACTCTGCACGTAAAAATCTACTGCCAATCATTACAGGACCGGAGTTCCGCTGTGGCGACCCCTAACTGGTTAAAGCCAAAAGACACAACAAGTAGCTCCTATAGGCAAGACATTCTTCTTAGTCTGTATAAGCTTCTACCTCATAATCTTTAAATTTTAGTTCTACCTTATAACAAATCTCTAACTGTACTTTGAACCTTCTGCTTGACAAACTGATACAGCTTAGGCAGAATACACGCAGAAAACTGTAACATTCCTATTTGTTAATATCTCACTGTACGTTGAGAGCCTTCTACGTGACAAAATGATACAGTTTAAGGAAAACACAAGTACACATTGTAACATTCCTCTTCTATCACTATACTTGTATGCACTGCATAATTTTTGACTATGTTAAAAGATTTTTTTTTTTTTTACAAACTGTCCAACTTGTCTTTGTAATAATTTTGTCTATTTTATGTGGAGCTTTTCTCCCCAGGCCTCCCCTGAAAATGGGCTCACACCCAGTTGGACTTTCCAGGTAAACAAATGTAAAATAAATAAATAAATTAAGTAAGGCAAATGCCTTTCAGTTCCCCATAATTTTAAATAAAACAAAAACGTCTGTTCCTTCTACTTCTTTTTATACAGCCATGTTTCACAAATGGAACTGATGCTTTGCAGTCTCACATTCATTCACTAATTTCCATGTTGCTGTTCTTCCTTTTCACCTCCATCTCCCAACTCTAAATTCCAGTTCAATTCCACAGTATTAAAGATTCCCCTGGTCAGCTCCTGTGCTTTTCTCCATCTCTCAAGCATTTTCTTTTGGAGCAGTGTAACATGCTTCACTGAAAGTCTCTCAGTGTGCTTTATTATAAGAATGAGAAGCAGGATCCCCCTTCTTTGCATTTCCTGTTTACCCTGTTCTGCATCAAAAACTGAACTGTGATCCCTCCAGGAAAAAAATATTCTGGATACAGCTGGCTACAGCAATTTGAATCTCACACCTGCCTCTCAGCATTCTCCGATTACTGCAATAAATTTGCTTCTCTTATACCTGGCGTACAGTGAATAATCAGTTTCCAAACACTCTACGGTCTTCAACTTTCAAATACTTTGCCAGGAGCAACTCTTTCTGCTGCCAGGTTTGCATCTTTACTAATACAGGTCTTGGCTGCATTTTCATGGCCAGATCTAAAGCATACACATGGTGCGTCCTTTCAATTAACAGTGCCTGCTACAGAATACCAGTCCACTTGCTTATTTGTGCTTTCATAACATTAACACAGCCTGCTCATTCAAGTTTCTCTGACAGCAGAAAATATCAGATCTTCCCCACATGCGCTAACTTCCACTTCTACAATTTTGCGAAACATCTGTTCTTGAGCAGTCTCCTACTCAGCCAGCCTTTACTTCATTTCAACCTCTGATGTTTGCAGTTTATCAGCTCATCTGAATCTTTTTAAAGCTTCTTCCACTTTTTCCAGACTTTTGCTATTTGAGTTGATATAGTCCTTCAGTGCTTTGTTTATTTTAATCAGCTCTGAGCACATTTGAGTTAATATTTCCTTTGCTAATACACACAATCTTTTACAGTGTAATAAATGCTATGCATATTTAAAGGTGATAAAAGAACAGACTAGCAAGTATGGTTGGTGCACGGACAAACCAAACATACAAGTCAAAGAAGAAATCCAGCACCCCGAGCAGTAGTAGCAATAAATCCTTTATTAAACCAGACCGGTTTCAGCAGTCAGCTTTCTTCAGTGGTTCAATAGTTACACAACTGTTACTCATATTTATTGGAATTTCAAACGAGGCAGTATGACATCATTTCCTGTATATAATAAAACATAACCAAAACATAATAGTATGTAAATAGACATATATAATGCAATATGAAGTAGATATTTAAATTATATGATAAAATGCAAATATTTATTCCAATGTACACATCAGAATTATATTGTTAAATTGCATTTAATAATATAATATAGTGACAATCCTGTGGTTCATTGTAACAAAAAGAACAAAAGATGTTTTATAACATGTACATATATTATAAATATTAGAGACACTGGCCCCTCATAATTTATCATTCAAACCAGGTGGAAATAAACCACCTAGTTTGACAATCCATTTCTTCTCTTTGTGGTCTAGCAATTTATGCCACCCAGTTTTAAAAGTTCTGTTGCCAGAGATTTTATCAATAACTATAAAAGAAAACTGAGCCGTTTTATGCATCAAACTGTGTTTATACAAAGCATTAGTGGGCCTGGCATTCCTTATATCGCCTAAATGGTCGGAGATGCGAATTCTAAATTGTCTGGATGTTTGACCAACATAGAATGCCCTACATATACATGTGGCCAAATATATCACCCAATCTGTGTTGCAATTTGCAAAATAATTGATGTTAAACACCTTTCCTGTATTTTTGCTCGTGAAATCTTTGGTGGTAAATACATATTTACAGAAAGAGCAATGACCACAAGGGTGACACCCAACTAATTTGTCTCCCAACAAAGTAGTCTGAACAATAGAGACGTCCAAAGATCAATCTGCATTTACTTGACAATAGACAGAAAAAGTTCTTCTATTGTTCTTATGTTTGCGTCCCCCCTGTGTCTGTGCCTAAAGGGTGATCAGCATTGCGTCCTCTTTTGGAAACCGGAGAATCCGAAATATTAATGGATTCCTTGTGAATTGTCAGAATGACCTCTCTAATAGATTTTTACAGAGGGGTTATAACAAAATGGATGTTCATTCTGCAGTCCAAGTGACCAAAAATGTATCTAGGGAGAGGCTGTTGGCTTATAAACCAAAATTTGTTAGCCCTACACAACAGACACCCAGGCTAGTAACCACTTTTGGCAGGAATACTAATCAATTGATGGATGTTGTCAATCACTGGAACATACCAACAACCAACACAAATTTAGCCAGTTGGTTGGAAAACCGATGTCTGTTTTCATACCGTAAAGGTAAAAGCCTTGGGTCACATTTTTCTCATTATAAAAGAATTACATCTTCGGACATCTCTAGTGTTCAGACTACTTTGTTGGGAGACAAATTAGTTGGGTGTCACCCTTGTGGTCATTGCTCTTTCTGTAAATACGTATTTACCACCAAAGATTTCACGAGCAAAAATAAAGGAAAGGAGTTTAACATCAATTATTTTGCAAATTGCAACACAGATTGGGTGATATATTTGGTCACATGTATATGTAGGGCATTCTATGTTGGTCAAACATCCAGACAATTTAGAATTCGCATCTCCGAACATTTAAGCGATATAAGGAATGCCAGGCCCACTAATGCTTTGTATTAACACAGTTTGATACATAAAACGGCTCAGTTTTCTTTTATAGTCATTGATAAAATCTCTGGCAAAAGAACTTTTAAAACTGGGTGGCATAAATTGCTAGACCACAAAGAGAAGAAATGGATTGTCAAACTAGGTGGTTTATTTCCACCTGGTTTGAATGATAAATTATGATGGGCCAGTGTATCTAATATTTATAATATATATACATGTTATAAAACATTTTTTGTTCTTTTTGTTACAATGAACCACAGGATTGTCACTATATTATATTATTAAATGCAATTTAACAATACAATTCTGATGTGTACATTGGAATAAATATTTGCATTTTATCATATAATTTAAATATCTACTTCATATTGCATTATATATGTCTATTTACATACCATTATGTTTTGGTTATGTTTTATTATATACAGGAAATTATGTCATACTGCCTCATTTGAAATTCCAATAAATATGAGTAACAGTTGTGCAACTATTGAACCACTGAAGAAAGCTGACTATCAGCAAAGGATTTATTGCTACTACTGCTCGGGGTGCTGGATTAAAGGTGATCTATGTTCCTCGTGTTAAAAGCTGAATGATTTGCTTAACATTGTTAGAAGTAAATCTACACTTGACAATTGCTCTTGTGCAACTGGTATGGCTTGGAGAACTGTTTCATATAATGACTGGCGTGGAGAGATAAGTAATGTTAGGCAAAGAACAAACAGAACACATTTAGGAAAATAAGCATCTATAGTCTGTAAAGATCATTCAACCCCCATGAAACAAGATGATGCCCCTGACAACCTTGGAATTCTGGATGCATGTATTCAACAATCTGAGGATGCAGACTGTTTAGAAGGGAAGACAAAAAAATAAAGAAATTTCACAACAAATAAGGAAAAAAAGAAATGATTAATGTCTATAAAGGAGAACAAATGTGTACTAAAAAGGACACTGCTTTGTTATGTAACACAAATGTTACAGCGAAAGACTTTTTTTTTTTTTTTTTTTTTTTTTAAATCGGAAAACCTTCAATCTACAGAAAAAAGGCATCATTTGTCCAAAAGAGAAGATAGAAGAAAGAAAGAAAGAAAGAAAAAAGAAGAGGCAAGGGGCAGATGAAAAGGAAGAAATCAAAATTGACAAGGAAGGATTGAAGAACATTACTGTAAGAAAAAAGAAAAAGACAAATGTTGACTACATGGCTCAAGCTGTGGATTAACAATGCCAGTTGGAAGAGAATTTAATATACAATGAAAACAATCGGATTAGTAAGACTAATGGTGATGAAGATCTATCCTAACAACTGATAGAGTAGACATTACTGTATTAGAATTTGAAGATTCTTCAGGGCGGGTCAGCAAAGATATTCTTGTAATTGGAGATTTCAGTTATTAGAACAACTTATACTTATACTTGCAGAGAAGACCATGAACATAGAATATGCCATGCTTTCCAGGAGCAAAAACAGAAGATGAGAGACAAGCCTTGGAACACCTTAATGTAAAGAAAGTATGGACCTGTTTTTATTCATGTTGGTATAAATGATCTCATCTGCAAGGATTCTCTGACTGTTGGTAGGGAACTGACAGCCCTCTTAGATAGTACTGGTTGTACTGGCGTTAGGACATATTTTTCACAAATTACCTATAGAAAGGATAGTCAGGTCAACATGAAAGAAAAAATTGGGGGGTAAATATCTACATGGAAAAAAATGCCCCGTTTTAAAAAAAATGGAAATGTGTAGAATATCCAAGCCTAGTTTTGGGCACACATACGTTCCAACAGGACAGCATGCATTTGTCAAGACCAGGGAAGAGAATTTCTGCAGCAGATATTTTACAATATTTGACAAATACTAAGCAGGATTTTTGCTAGGTTGAAAATTTGACAGTTCACAGATAGCAACATCTGATGAATCTCTGATGGTTGTTAATGCTAGGAGCACTAATAAAGTTTTTTTTTATTGAAAAATTAGCCATGTTCCCACAAGATTGATGTTATTATTGTTTGTGAAACACAGTTAAAGAACAATGACTGGAAACCAGTTCTGTTACAGTAAAAACATTTATACCCTAACAGACATTCTAACAAAAATCAGGTGGAAGTGTTATGATAGGGGTTAAAGATAGTTATGAAGGCCTATGATTATTACATGTTCAATGATAACACCAATACTATAGTAGGCTGTGTAACCGTGACAATAAAGACAACCATGGAATATACAAAAATTGCTGGCGTATGGACCACCAAAGTCAAGTGCAGATGACCTAGAGGAATTTATACATGTCTTGCGTGAAACACAGGATGGCAGAACATTAGCTGGGGACTTAAATTTATCAGAAACAGATTGGAATAATACCGATTCAACAACATTAGTAAAGAAAATTATTCACAACGTATATTCAGGAACAATTGCTTCAGACTGTTAAACTTACCAGGGGATGGAACATACTGGACATTTTTGCATTCCTAAATAAATTTCTGCTAATTCAAGTCAAGTTTTACCACCATTGATGCGCAGTGATCATGGGGTTTTAAATGTTAATTTGGTGCAAGGAAATTCTGCCAAACTGAAATCTAAACCAATGCACAGAAGGTTAATTACTAACTATATATGGAAGCAGGGCAGTCATAGGTTCATACTAGGCTATCTGCCCTAGGGCATTTATAAGCCTAGCCAGAGTGTGTTTGGCTTTCGCCACCCATTTTAAATTAATTTTGCTATGCCCTTTTTCGAGGTTAGTATACTGTGCCTCTGTCTAACAGGGACACAGAAGTGATACCCGGGGTAAACCTACGATCTCCCATCCACTCATCGAGATTCCTCTTGAAGAGAGACAATGAGGGACTCTGCCTAACCTGGACTGGGATTTTATTCCAGAGTGAAGGGAGCCTCCGGGTTATAAATCTGTCCCTCCAGCATGTCCTATTTATTTCAGTGCTGAGGTTCAAGTCTCTCGAGCGCGTAGCTCGATGGGATTTGGATTTTCTGAGGTGCAGCATGTCCATTAATTCCGGGTTGGACATGGCTTTATATGTCAGGCACAGATCGCCTCTGAGCAAGCGGTATGCAACTGAGTAGAGCTGGAGTTTCTTTAACCGGGCAGCATATGGCATCTGTTTGAGCCCTTTGATCTTCTTGGTGAGGTACTTTTGGGGTCTTTCCAGTTGCTGCAGGTGTCTGGCAAGGTACATCCCAAAAGGGGCATTGTACTCAATTATGGGCTTGATGAGGGATGAGTAAAGAGGCACGATGACCTCCCCTGATCTAGATGTGAATCCCTTCATGATTAGGTGGGCTATATAAAATGTTTTTTCTAACCACTTTGGCCACGTGGTTGTCAAATGAGAGAATGCCATCAACTTGGGTCACCAGGTCCCTAATTACTTCCTCTGTACTTAATGGATTACCACCTATGTGGTAATTTGTTTTTGCCAAAGGCGATGACTATACACCTTTTGGCGTTTAGCTTGAGGCCATGGCTCTGGCACCAGTTGTCTGTTTATATGAGGCCCTTTTGGAGGATGCTTGTGTCGGCTGGAGAGTCGATTATGGTGCCCAGTTTGCAGTCATCTGCGAACTTGGTCAGCCACAGTAATTCACTGTTGGCCTGTACCTCAGAGAAATATATACCAAACAAGAGAGGTCCCAGGACTGAGCCTTGTGGGACGTCACTTGCAACTGGTTTGGAGTCTGACATGGCTCCAGCAATTCTAACCATGTGGGTTCTGTCCTTGAGCCAGTTTGCAACCCATCTAGTGACATAGGGGTTTATATTTCAGCTGGTGAGCTTATCTATAATGCCCGAGTAGGGTATTGTATCGAAGGCTTTTACGAGGACCAGGTAAGCTGTATGGACCACCTTCCCCTCGTCAATGGCCTTGGTGACCGTTTCAAAGAAATCAACCAGGTTTAAGAGGCAGGATCTGCCCTTAAAGCCGAACTGGGTAGGATCCAGTGTCTGTAGGTCCCCAATATCTTTATTTATGAGGTCCATGATGATCCTTTCTATAGCTTTGCATACCAAGCTAGTCAGGCTTATGGGGCGATAGTTTCCAGGATTCGTTGAGGCACCACCTTTGTGGAGAGGGACCACTGTTGCTGTCGCCACTCTTTAGGTACATATCCTGAGATTGAACAGTAGTTTTATGTTTGGGTTTAGCTCTTCTTGGAGTTCATGTAGGACGCATCCCGGGACACCATCTGGTCCCATTGATGCTGTGTTTTTTGCTTTGGAGACGGCGGCTCTTACCTGAGCATCTGAGAGGTCAGGGGGGCAGCACTCTGCTGGGATAGATATTTGCTCTTTTGGTGGGGGGGGGGGAGTTTGCGCTGAACCTGTCAGCTAGGATGTTGGCAATTTCTGTGGGTTCGGTGTATTTTTTGTCATTTTGGACTAATTCTGAGCATATCTGGGAATTCCCAACCAGGTTCCTAACATAACTAAAGAAAGCCTTGTGACTATCCTTAGTGTCCAGTGCAATTTTTCTCTCGAAGCTGGCCTTAGACGATTTTATGCGTGCCCGTAGTTTTTTGCTAATATTGATCAGAGATGCCTTCCCTTTTTGGGATTTTGCTCTATCATGTAGTAGCTTCCTCCTTCTATTGTATAGTTTGTTTATGGCTGGAGTCCACCAGACAGGACGTCTGCCTTTGGAGGATTGGGTCTTTGTTTTATCTGGGATTGCATGATCCATGCATTCCTGAAGGTGTTCATAGAATGTGTTTATAAAGGATTCTGCGGTCTAGGCCGTATTTTCCACAGGCCCGGGGGCTTTGAAGGATTCCACCTCGGTTTTGAGGAGTGTGAAATTTGCTTTGGAGAAGTTTTTCACTGTGGTTTTCTGGGCAGGGGGTGGGGTCGTGATGTGAATATCCAGTGAGATTAGTTTATGGTCTGATCTTACCAGTGAGGGATACACTTCTGGTCTGGAGCATAGAGTCCCCATGCTGGTGATGATCAGGTCCAGTATGTTTTCCCCCTCTTGTGGGAGTGGTGACAAGTTGTTCCACAGCATTTGAGTTTATAAATTCTAGGAACCTTTGGGCTAGGGTTGCTCCCAGTCTATGTTTGGGTAGTTGAAGTCGCCCAATATAATGGTGTTTGGAGAGACCTTCATATTTTCCAGAGTTCTCAGGAAGGCCGAGTGGGGTTCCTGGGTTTGGGAGGGTGGTCTGTAGCAGGCTATAAACTGGAAGGCAGTTTTACCCACTGTTAGTTGCACATGGATAGTCTCCGATGCTTCGTGCTGTGCCACCAACCTGGAGGTGTGGGTATCTTTGACTAATATTGATACTCCCCCTCCTTTTGTGGTTCGGTCCAAGTTTTGGGGCCGAAAAGCATGGTATGAGGTATAACCTGGTAGTGCTGGGGTGTTCTCGGGAGCCTTGAACGAGGTTTCTGTTACTGCACAGATATCTATGCTCTCCATGCTAAGGAGAGTTTCGAGTGCGTGCATCTTGAGGTTTAGACTTCTGGCATTGAGTAGCATTACTCTTAGTTTCTTATCCCTTGTGATACCTATGGAGGTGGGTTTGTCTTTTGAGCCTTGCCTAAAAAAGGCACTATGGGGGTAGCAAGAGCCTTTGCCAATATCCAAAAGCCCAGGGATGACAGGTGCAAGCCGTCCCTAGCGAAGCATCGTGGCTTGTCGAGCATGTCATCCCAGGCTGACAGGCATTGGATCCCCTTTGAATGACACCAATACTTAAGCCAATTGTTGCAATTGATCATCTTGTCTTCATATTGTGGCATCATTCTTGGTGAGGGTAAGATGCTACTCAAGGTCAGTGTCATACCGGCCTGGGCTACATGCTCAGAGAGCTCCTCTATGTCTCTTTTCATGTAGTCCAGGGAGGTAAGTCTCAGGTCATTCACACCAGCATGGACAATGACCGAGTCATATTTGTACTTGCCTTGGAGTGACCCAAGTGCTTGTGTTATGTGGCGGATCCTAGTGCCCAACAGGCAGCTCACCGTGACCTTCTCCTTGTTCAGCCTGGTGAGCGGGACGTCAGTGTGCCTAACGATAGAGTCACCTATTACAAGTGTATCAGGTGTGTTATTTAGTCTTAAGGGCTGTGACTGTTCGGCACACTGGCTTTGTGAGCTATGTGTTGCACGTGTTTTGTTTTGGGGTAGCGGTTGCTTGGGTGTCTGCTTTGGAGGTCTCTGCTGCTTAGGCAGATTTTTATTTAGAGCCTACGAGTATGTTTTTGTGTGTTTATGTGTTTGGTTTGATGTCGTGGTAGGTCTATGCGAGACTGGAATTGTAGTGAGTGTGGTTTCCTTCTCCTGACTGGTTACGACAGTACTGAGTTGAGAGAGCTTATCCTCCAGTTTAGCTATATGGTTGCATCTCTCACATGTGTTGGAATTTGTTGGGAGAAGGAGAGGGTTGTCTGTGTACATGAGGCAGTTGTAACACTGCCTCAAGATTCCCAGATTCACCAGCTGGACCGGAGCGGAGATTGACAACTGACCTTTGGACATGCTAGAATAGTATTGGGAATTCCTTTATAATTGAAAAAAAGGGCCAATGGGAAACAAGGTACTCAAGGGGAGTTTGTGAGGGTGTAGTGCTTTTAATTTTTAGTGCTGACTTATATAATTGCTTTAGTGAGCAAGTGCCAGGTAACTTAAGTGCAATGTGTTACAGGTAACTTAAATGCAAAAACGACAAACAGTAACTTTCTTTCAAGTGAAACAAGGAAATAAGTACAGTAAGCAATGCAGATATCACTAGGGATCCACAAAAGCGCTGAAAAGCCACGTTTTAGGTGGAATTAGCGTTTCAGGGAAATAAGCAAACAAACAACAAGCATACAAACAAAGCTAGATTCAGCAGGCCTGGATCTAGTCTATGCTACAGCAAACAAGGTGTACCAATTTCAGTAAGAAGCAGTTCAAATATGCAGGCACTATAAGCCTTTAACCAGAAATTCCCAGCTCAGAAGGGCAGAGTCCAGCCTCTCCACCCACAAGAGTGCAGACCACGAACCCTCTTAATGTAAAATAACTGGCCTGAAGCCCAAGTGCTGAAACCAGAATTAATACACTTTTAGAATAACAGACACTGAGCCGTCAATCAGCAGTTCCCAACTTAGAAGGATGTAAGCTATCTGCCACTACAGTGCAGACCACAAACCTTCTTAATGTAAAACAACTGGTCTGAAGCCCAAGTGCTTAAACTAAAAGGCTTAGAATGAGTTACACCAAGCAGTAATAAATACAATGGAGTACTTTTAAGATGACGCAAAAGCAAAATAAAAGTAGGAAGAGACACAAATACAGTAAAAGCAAATAACATTTTTTTTTTTTGAGTGAGCAAATGAGATGGGCCCAGGAGTTACAGGACAGAAACAAGTGCAAATGCAGGCCTTCAAATCATAAAGTTGAGAGAAATGGAAGACCGGCCAATAACTACAAATTCTGGGCCAGAACTACTCCTTATGTGGTAGACCGGTTACCTAATGCTTACCACTTCCACTGATGAGCTAGAAGGCTTCCCTCCAACACAGAAAGGCTTGGGGGGCTCAGAAGCTTACAAACAGTCCTAGATACAGAAAATCTGTATCTGGAGCACTAATTACAGGAAAGGTAGGAAACAGGCTTACAATTTTTTTTTTTTCAGAAAAGTAGCAAAAACAGTAGTAAAAACAATTCACATGCAGTGCAAGCTGGCACACTTGTTGAGTATGTAGCAATATTAGTCCACACACAGTTTGAAAAAAATGCAATTAAATTAAAAAGGACTAAAAGCAGGTGCAGAAAGGGTTTATTAGGTAGAATGCGGTAAAGAGATGGGACTGGGGGAGTGTCCTAGATCAAATCTACAGTGGGGCGGGCACTGCAAAAGCCACCAAATTTAAAGTACAACCAAGAACGGGGGGGGGGGGCAGTTTCAACAGAGATGTGAGGAATCACAGTGCAAATTATAAAACCCAGAAAATATATACTGATCTCTGTATATTTGCAGAACAGTAAGACAACAGATATCAAAGCAACAATTTAGCTCTATAATACAGAATAATACAGAAAAATATACTCAGCTCTATATATTTGCAGATAGTCTAGTAAGGCTGTCTCTCAGCACACAGGTAATCTAACTGAAGTGAGGTTTTCAATGGAAAAACTGAAGATGGAATGTGGACAGTTTTGAAAAGAGATCTAGAGTGCATAAAAATAAAAAAATAAAAAAATGTTTTAACATCAGGATCTAGGCATACAACATCAGGGGGATATATTTCCATAAGAATAAGATATCTTATTAAGGTGAGAGACAAAATATATAAGAAATGGAAGGGAAGTCAAACTACAACTTTAAAAACTGAAGTAAACTGAACAAACAGATTAAGCAGACTGTGAAACAAGATCAAGAAAAAGAAAATTTATATAAAGACATTGAACATAACAGGAAACCTTTTTATAGATATAGAAGATGTGGAAGGAGTAAGACATAAATCGATAAACTGTGTACAGAATTTAAAATTTATTTTCAGACAACAGATTATAGATATAATTTACAAAATCTTATGCAAAGCATTTGGCTCGACAAAAGTGGTGATAGGTTGTCCTAGTGACATCCAGGTAACCTCAGATACTGGAATCAAATTAGATTATACTGAAAAAGAACTGCACGAACTGGAGCCAAACAAAGCACAGGAAGGCGATGAAAAAAGAACTTATGTACTCACCATAAAGTACAGTTTTGTACCTACCATAAATGTAGATGTTAGAGTGTTCACCCTTGCTGCAGTCATCACACTTGGGTTATCCTGCCGTCAGGCAGTCCCGCAGTCGGCCCGAATTCCAAAGTCTTGGTCCGGCGTCGGTTGCTGTTGCTTCTTCCCTGACATAAGTGCGCCAGGGGTATATAAGAGGCATCAGACGCCATTTTCTTCAGTCTTTCTTGCCACAGATGTCAGGTGCCCCCAATAGGTAGGCAAAATATATATATATATATATATATATATATATATATATATATATATATATATATATATATATACACACATACATACATATATATACACATATATATATATATATATATATACACACATATACATACATACATATATATACACATATATATATATATATATATATATATATATATATATATATATATATATATACACATATATACATATATACACATATATATATACATACATACACATATATATACATACATACACATATATATATATACATACATACACATATATATATATATACATACATAATATATATACATACACACACACACACACACACACACACACATTATATAAAATAAAACAAAACCCTTCGGCACAAGCAAATGCACCACAGAGGTAGAATAGGATAGAGTGGTAGAGAGAAGTTCAGCTGGTTCAGAGGGGATGGAGGGAGGGCAACCTGGACTGCAGCAGGGTGAACACTCGAACATCTACATTTATGGTAGGTACAAAACTGTACTATGTTCATCGTGTTACCCTGCTGCAGTCATCACACTTGGGTTGAATCCCAAAGCTAAGGATGGGAGGTGGAGTCAAACATGGTTAGAAGAAGCTAGTAGGCCCTGCAAAATTGCAGTGGCAAAACCAGCTCTAGTCTTAAGAGTATAGAAGTAGGTGATCGTGTTTGGTGAAGGTGTGCATTGAACTCCAAGGTGCAGCTTCCAGAATATCCCTGGTTGGCACTCCCTTGAGAAAGTCTGCTGATGTAGCTGTAGCCCTGGTGGAGTGGGACCTAATGTTAGCAGGTACTGGTTTCCCATGATGTGTGTAGCAGAAACGTATGCAATGCCCTATCCATTTAGAAATGGTCTGTTTTGAGATAGCTTTTCCTTGTGATCCTGTAGCATAGGCTACAAAGAGCTGGTCAGTATTTCTGAGAGCCTTAGTTTTATCCAAGTAGTAAAGTAATTGCCTGTGAATATCCAAAGAGTGCAGGAGTCTTTCTCCTTTGTTCTGGGTATTTGGGGAGAAGGTGGGCAAGTGAATGGTTTGGTTTAGGGCCACACTGGATACCACCTTTGGCATAAAGGAAGGGTTAGTTCATAGAGAGACTCTGTCTTGATGAAAAATGAGGAAAGGCTCCACTGCCATTAGTGCCTGTAGCTCTGAAACTCTTCTAGCTGAAGTTATTGCTAGTAGTAGGGCAGTTTTCCATAAAATAAATTTTAAATCAGCTGAAAAGGCTGGTTCAAAGGGCGGCAGTGTAAGTTGAGATCCCAAGTAGGTGTTGGTAGGTGTTGGAGCTCATTACATCCGAGTGACGCCTCCAGGAGCATCTGCAGTTACAACCTACTGCTCCTCTAGGCGTCAAATATTACTTGTTCATACTTGCATTAATAATTCCAAAACCATGCTACATACAAGAAATCAGAATATTTTATCTTGAAGCGTACATGATGACAAACACAACTGTATTCATATTTGACCTCTGTCAATGAGTATTTGTTAGAATTGTAAGGTGATAACTTCATTTTTAAAGGCTCAGGCCACACCCACTAGGAGTTAAAGGTGCACACTCAAAAGAGCTGCACTGGAGGGAATGAGTTAAGTTCTTAGCCCCTCTGAGGTACTGTCTTAGGAGTGGATGTGAGAATAGAGGAGGATCCGAGCTGTAATGAGCTGAAATTGCTGAGGCGTGGATCTTAATAGATGAAAAGGAAAGTCCTTTATGTAACATCTCAGTTAAATACTGTAGAATCTGAGGGATGTTTGGATCAAGGGGATTTAGGCCTTTAGCCTGGTTCCAGGCGCAAAATCTTTTCCATTTGTCTGAATAGGTTTTCCTGGTGCTGGGCCTCCTGGCCTCCAGAATGACATCCATAACAGCTTTGGATAAAGGTGTTGGCTGGTTGTTTAGGTAATTTGCCATGCAGCCAGGTTTAAAGTCTTGAGCTGGCTGTGTAGAATCTGATTGTCTCGCTGGGTGAGGAATTTGTGGCAAAATCCATGGTGGGCTGTGGGCCATGTTCCTTAAAATTGGATACCAATGCTGGTGTGGCCAGTCTGGTGCAACGAGTATCATTTGTGGCCTCTCTAATCTGACTTTCAGCAGTACCTTTGCTAGAAGAGGCAGTGGAGGGAACGCATACACTGTTAATGTTTCTAACTGAATGAGAGGGCGTCCACTTTCCAAGCTAGTGGATGGAAGGTCCTTGTGCAAAATTTTTGAAGTTGGTGGTTGTGGGGGCTTGCAAACAGATCTATGTCTGGGCGTCCCATTTTTGAGCTATCATTGCAAATACTTGTGGATCCTGTTTCCATTCGTGTGGATCCATGATGTTTCTGCTTAGGTCGTCTGCCAATGTGTTTTGCTTTCCTGGCAGGAATTTGCTTGTAATTGAACCTGGCAAGACCTTGTGTTCCACAAGGTCATTGCTTGCCTGCACAGAAGGTAGGAATGTGTGCCCCCTTGCTTGTTTATGTACCACATTACTGTGATATTGTCCGTCTTTATTATTAGTTGTCCAGGGTGTAGAAGGTCCTTGAAAGCTGTTAGGGCATTCTGTACTGCTAGCATTTCTTTTTGATTGATATGCAGATGCCTCTGATCTGAAGTCCATTTGCCCTAAATGCATTGCCCTGCCATGTGTGCTCCCCAGGCATAGCCCGATGCATCTGTTGTCATAGTTTGCCTGGCTGCGGGTAAGGTGAAAGGCTGACCCTTGTTGAGGTGACATGCCTGTGCCCACCATAGAAACTCCTGTTGAAGGCAGGGAATGAGTGGTATCATCGTTTCCAAGCTGTGGCTGTGCCGAGTTCATACACTTTTCAGGTACCACTGTAATTTCCTCATATGCAGTTTTGCAAATGGTATTAGTAGTATGCAAGATGCCATGAATCCCAAGGCCTGCAGAATTTTTCTTGCGGGGAGTTGGGTCTTTGTTGCCATTATTTTGAAATATTGAATCAGCTGTCGTTGTTTGTCTGGCGTGAGATAAGCCATCTGGGCCATTGTATTCAAGCTGGCACCCAGGAATATTACTGTGTACCCTAGGCAACTTAGAAGGTGTTTGACAAATGCCAGATGCTTTAAAAGAATGTCCTTGCTTTCTGCTTGAATAAGGCAGTCGTCTAGGTATGGGTATATTTGAATTCCTCTTTGTCTGCAGTATGCAATTACTGGTGCCAGGCATTTTGTGAAGACCCTGGGCGCAGTAGATAAGCCAAAGGGCAGTGCAGAGAATTGATAATGTGTTGAACCTGCAATGAAGCGGAGGTATCTTCTGCAATTTTGTCTGACAGGGACATGCAGGTATGCCTCCTTGAGGCCCAAAGTGACTAGCCAAGCATTCTTGCCCAGCATGGGAAGAAGCTGCTGTAGTGTTAGCATCTTGAATTTTGGTACTTGCAGATAGATGTTCAGAATTGAAAGATCCAGAATGGGTCTCCATGCTTTGTCCTTTCTTGGGACTAGGAAGAGTCTTGAGTAAAATCCTTGTCCTTGCTCCTGTGTAGGTACCTGTTGAATGGCTCTCATGTCCATGAGAGCTGTAATTTGTTTTTGTGCCTCTGCCCATTGATTTGGTGGCAGGTTTGGCATTCCTTTGATCCTTGGTAAGGTATGAAAGTGGAATCTGTATCCTTGAGAGACAATGTTTAGAACCCATTTGTCTTTTGTGATGATGTGCCAGTTGTCTGCAAAAAATGCTAGTTTTCCTCCCAAGGGAGCTACCAGGAGAGATTTGCTTGTTAGTTTGAGGATAGAGTCATTGTGTTTGTCTTCTGCTAGCTTGGGGCCTGTCTTCTCCTCCTTTCTAGGTAGCAGAACCCCACTGGCGAGGTTTGTAAGGGCACTGTGACTGACCTCTGCCCCTTGGGCGTCTGTATTTGCCCCTCTGTGATCTGTCTGAAGCTGGAAAGGACCAGTTTTTTGTTGGCCAATTTCTGCTGAAACGAGGGGGTTGTACCTGCAAAAAATCCTTGACTGTTAACATAGATTGCTTTGACACCAAATAATACATCCGGCTGTAAAGGTGCATCCAATCATTTTGCTTGAACATGGTCAGGGAGGGTTTGTTCTTTTAACCAAGCATGTCTACGTATGACAGAGCCAGTAACAGCTGCTCTACAGGAAGCTTCCAATGAATCAAATCCGCATTGTAAAGTATGTTTGCCCACCTGTTCAGCTGCATGCAACAGATACTGCATTTCCTTGAATTCAGACTGTTCTGAATGTGTGCTCATTTTTTGTTTTAACTGAGACATTAGGAATTGCTGAAATTTCAACATGTGAAACTGGCAATTTAATGCTCTTATAGCCAGAGTTGCCGAGGTGTATATTTTCTTTCCCCATCTATCTAGGTCTCTGGAATCCCTTTCAGAGGGCACAGGATTTTTAGCCATAGAAGCTTTTGCTCCCTTAGAACCCTGGGAAATTGTTTCTGGGTCAGCTACAGGGCTTTTATAAAGGAATTTGTGTGAGTCAGGTACTCTGTGGTATCTGTCTGGTTTGGCTGGAGCAGGAGGTAGAGAATCTGGATTTAAACTAGACTCCAAGTAAACATCATCCATAATATCTGAAACAGGAGGGATAGCAAGAGGTCTGTGCTGGGGTAGTAAAAGGAACTCTCGGAGCCTTTTCTTAGAATCTGAGTAATCCTGGCCTTCCCAATGGAAATGTTCCCTCATGATATGTAAAGTTTCCCCAAAGGAGTAGTCTTCAGGGGGAGATGCTGAGGGAATAGAGTCTTCAGCATCAGAGTCTTCAGAAGGTGGCAAAGTGTAATCCTGTTCCTCAGAGGAATCTGAGGAGAGTGAAACCTGGTCAGAGGATGCATAATCCTCCTCTTGTCTTGGTCTTTTGTCAGGAGGGGGATGGGAACCCCTGATAAGGGTAATCAAATCTTCAGCCATCTTAAGCATCTGTTTCTTAGGCATGGGGCCTTGAACTGTAGACTGATGTACAGTTGTCTTAGGTTTTTAAAGGAGTTTTAAGCTTAGCATAAGATTTAATGGCGAGTGTAGTCGGTCTGAAGACACCTTCTGCAACCGAAGGGGTTTCCACTGCACCAGTGTCAACTTCTGCTCCGGTGTCGATAGATGGCTGCGTCGGCCTAGTAGGCTCCGCTTGGGAATCCGAAGCTGTCTGGGGTTCCAATTCTGCGGTAGTCAGGGGCTGCATAGGCGCCTCACTGAAAACCGGAGAACCGGCGACAGGCCCAGCTGAGGCCTCGGAGTCTGGCTTGTTCCTAGGCTGCCTGTCCTTATCCTTGCGTTTCTTTAAGTATGGCGGTCGTCGGCTGCTCCAACGGCATGATATAATTAAATTTCCTACCAAAGTAATGCCATGCAAAGTCAAAACGGCATTTGATAGTTCGTTTATTAAACCTAGCGCAAAACCGACAACCTGTGACGTAGTGGTCTGGGCCTAGGCAAGGAATACAATAGGAATGGAAGTCCTTATGAGGTATTTGCTTCCCACAAGAAATGCAATTGTTAACTTTTTTTTGACATCGGACTGAGACAAGAAAATGTTCCCCAACGGGGTACTTAGCTTTACTGAAGACTTCGGACTGAAATTCAAATCGAAAATCTCAGGTGTCTGCTGACCGGCACTTGCCAACTGCTTCTGCTTCGGGCACTGCACAGCAAGAAAGACTGAAGAAAATGGCGTTGGATGCCTCTTGTATACCCCTGGCGCACTGACGTCAGGGAAGAAGAGACAGCAACCGACACCGGACCAAGACTTTGGAATTCGGGCCGACTGCGGGACTGCCTGATGGCAGGATAACCCCAAGTGTTATGACTGCAGCAGGGTAACACGATGAACATTGTTCCATCTGAGTAGTTATACTTCATTTTTCTGCAACCTGTGGATATACAGATCCGTATCGGATCCGAGTCGGCAAGTTTTTTCTAGCATCTGCTTCAAGCTCTGAGCTCCTCCCCTTACCCATAATGCCCTGCCATCTCCTATCCTCCCTCAGATCGAGTTTGCTGCAACTAAAAATATATATGCAACTCAACCCAATAAACCAATCCTGAAAACAGGATAAGGTCCGGGGGATGGAGGGAGGGAATTCTGCAGAAAAACAAAGTATAACTACTCAGATGGAACGTTATGGTGAGTACATAACTTCTTTATCTGAAGTAGTTAACTTCATTTTATCTGCAACCTGTGGGACAGAGTCCCCAGCTACTCCGATCCTGGGAGGCCCTTATGGAAGGATATTCCTGAGCACTGCAGAACCAAAAGGATGCACTACCCCTCGAAATCAGATCCAATTTGTAATGGGAAATGAAGGTATGTGAATTGGCCCATGTCGCTGCTGCACAAATATCGTCCAAAGGCACCCTAGACCAAAAAGCAGCAGAAGTCGCCATAGACCTGGTAGAGTGAGCCTTAACTATACCAGGAGGAGATAAACCTTTTGCTTTGTAGGCATGAGAAATGCAAACAGTGATCCATCTGGCTAAAGAAACTTTAGAAATAGCTTTTCCCATAAAAGCTTTGGAAAAAGAAACAATTGGTCAGTCTTGCGGAAAGACTTCCTTCTATGAAGATAAAAACGAAGTTGTCTATGAACATTTAACAAATGTAAAATGTAGTTTGCATTCACCTTTATTTTGGAAGTTGGGAAAAAAACGGGCAGATTAATGGACTGGTTTATGTTTGCTTCAGATGCCACTTTAGGTAAGAAGTAAGGGTTAGTACGGAGGGAGACCCTATCCTTATGGAAAACCAAATACGGAGGCACAGCAGACAGAGCTTGAAGCTCAGAAACTCTCCTAGCCGATGTGATGGCGACTAGGAAAGCTGTCTTCCAGGACAAAAATGTCAAGTCCACCGAAGCTGCAGGTTCGAAAGGAGGGGCTACCAATGCCTGTAAAACAAATGTAAGGTCCCAAGGAGGTACAAAATCCTTGACAGGAGGCCGTAACAGAAAAGTACCTTTAAGAAAAGCCTTACACAGCCTAGAGGACGCCAAGGCCATGTTGTCTTCACCAATGTGAAAACTGGAAATGGCTGCCAATTGTACTTTCACTGTGGAGGAACTAGCTCCTTGCTGAAAGATATCAGACAGGAAGTCCGACACCGCTTGAACAGGGGCTGTAAAGGGATCAATTTTTCTCTGTGAGGCCCAAATGGAAAAGCGCTTCCATTTACTACAATAAAGTTTCCTAGTGGAGTATTTAAGAGAGGCCACCAGAATGGATTTTACCAGGGATGAAAGACTGGGAGTCCTGGCAATTAACGGAACTGGAGCAACCAAGCTGTTAGATTGAGGCTGCCCAGATCGGGCGGACTTGTCCCAGACAGATGGGAAATTAGATCCGGGCAGGGATCCAGAACCCACAGGGGGAGCAAAGAGATGAGACCAAAGGAATGGGAACCAAACCGGATGAGGCCAGAACGGGACAATGAGGATCACTTTGCACTGTAGTCGGCAAGCTTTCTGAAGAAACTTCGGAATGAGTGGTAAAGGTGGATAAACATACAGAAGCATGGACTATAGCATCTCTAGGAACTTCCCCTGGTGAGGGAATCTGAGTGAAGAACTCGCTGCACTTCGCGTTGGAAGGAGATGCGAAGAGATCACAGCAAGACTGACCCCAAGCAAGGAAGATCTCCTCCGCTACTGACGGTTTCAGAGACCACTCGTAAGGCACCAGAATGGCCCGACTCAATCCATCCGCTAAAATGTTGGAGCGCCTTGGGATGTGTGTTGCTATCAGAAACTGACCGGTGGAAAATTGCCCATTCCCACACTCTCATGGCCTCGCGACAGAGGGTAGGATCTGGTTCCCCCTTGCTTGCTGATATACCAGACAACAGACATGTTGTCTGACTGAATTGCAATCAATCTGAGGGAGGGCTGTGTGAAAGGCTTCCAACGCTAAAAGCACTGCCCTCATCTCTAATGTGCAAATTGGGTCTCTGTCTGGGACCACGTGCCTTGGGACTGTCCTTCCCGAACAGTGTCCCCTCCCCTCCCCCAAGTTGGGAGGCATCCGTAGTCACTGTGGTTTGGATTGGGGGTGACGTGCAAATTGGGTCTCTGTCTGGGACCACGTGCCTTGGGACTGTCCTTCCCGAACAGTGTCCCCTCCCCTCCCCCAAGTTGGGAGGCATCCGTAGTCACTGTGGTTTGGATTGGGGGTGACGCAAAGGGGCGTCCTTTTGCCATCTCCGGTGAACTTAACCACCAAAGAAGAGATGTCCTGCAGACGTGACTGATCTTGATCGGAAATTCCATAGCCAGGTCTAGCCAAGACCATTGAACAACCAGAGTCCATTAAAGAACCCACATGTGAAGGCGCACATAAGGGAGAATAGATATGGCCGCAGCCATGGAGCCCAGAGCCTGGAGAACCTCGCTCGCCTTTGAAGACTTGGAGTTCGCTATCTGAGCTATGTGGCACCCGAGATGTAGAATCCTGTCTGGAGTTAAGAATACCTTCATCTGCAAAGTGTCTAACCGTGCCCCATTGAAGTCTAGAACTTGTACTGGTTGCAAATGGGATTTGTGAACATTGACTAATTCCCAGTAGATTTGCTAACTGAAAGAAATAATCTTGGGCCAGACACAAGTGATGCTTGTTGGGTGCAGCGAAGAGCCAGTCGTCCAGGTATGGAAACACCTGAATACCCTGAAGCCTCAGGTGAGCCGCTACAACTGCCATTACCTTGGTGAACACCCTTTGGGCTGTGGCGTGACCAAAGGGTAGGGCTCTGAACTGAAAATGACTGGCTCCCAGCCGGAAGCGCAGAAACCTCCTGGAGCTAATGTGTATTTTGATATGGTAGTAAGCATCCTGAAGGTCTAACGAGCACATCCAGTCGCACTCTCGGAGATAAGGTAGAATGGACTGTAAGGTGACCATCCGGAATGTCTGTTTGGCTACCGACAGGTTTAATGTTGACAGGTCTAGAATGGGCCTGAGGTCCTCCATCTTTTTTGGCACCAAAAAGAACCTTGAGTAGACGTTTAATCTGGACTGATCGGGGGGGGGGGGGGGGGAGGCATTTTCAATGGCTCATTTGAGAAGCAGCTTTGAAACCTCTAGAGCTGCGGCCTCCCTGTGAACGGGTGGAACATCCGGGAGGTGTTTTGTAATATTTGGAAAAGCAACAAAAGGAATAGAGTAACTTCTGGATATTATCTGAAGAACCCAGCGATCTGTCGTAATGGACTCCCATGCCGCTGGGTGTAAGGACAATCATCCCCAGACTGCCTCCAGAGTAGGACAGTCGGGCAACCCCTCAGGGCTGCTGACCGGGTCTATCAGAGAAGGGTAGAACCGAAATTCCTGGGACCCCCTCTACCTCTGGGTCGGCGTCGATCCTGTCCCCCTCTGCCTCTGGGGGAATAGCTGTCCTGAGAATCCCGGGAAAATTTAGATTTTCGGAACCACACCTTCTTCTGCCCTCTGAGTCCTAGAGAAGGATCGCTGAGGGTTAGAGAAGCGGACTCCAACGGCAGACAAATTCTTCCTGTCCTTTTTGCTCTGGACAAGTGTGTCACATACTGTCTGTTCAAGGAAATGAGAATGCATCAGGGAGTCCTGGAGCAGAGTTTTACCAGCAGTTTGTTGTGAATGGAGGTCAACACGTATACTGGAGGTGATTCTCGCAGCTGGATCAAATCCTGAAAGTCTCCAACTCAATTCCTTTTGTGACGGTCTGCCACAGTGCTCTGAAGAAAAGTAAGATGCCTGTAGAGGGAGATTGTGCTTAATTGTTATATTCCAGGCCACCATGGCTAATATGCATAAAGTAAAATCTGGATCTCCCATACCACCCCCATTTATGTACCAAATCACTGCAGTGTTGTCTTTAAATCACTTGTAGAATGAGAGACCACAGATGATAGAGAGTTGAGTACTTTTGTTAACTGCCAGCATTTCTTTATGTTTGTGCGTTTTGGTCTCTTATTTTTGTTCCACGGACTCTGCACTTTTACACCCAAAACCTATGAAGAGGATCGTTATGGATTTACATAAAATAAGGACATAAGCAAATCGACAAACTGTTAACCCAAACCAGATCCTCCTCCTCCTTATACAACATATCCTGCCTGCTTAACCTTTTTGGGAAGGTTAGCGAAACAATGGATTGGGGGGGGGGGGGGTCAGTACACACAGCACATTTAGAACTTGCAAAAGCAAGTGACACTATCCCACAATTTATTATCGATAAACTCTCCTAGCTAAATGTTAATCCCCATGTAACTAGATTTTATCATGCATGACCAACCAAGTTTATAGTCTACTTCCCCACACTCCATGTACCCCAACTCACAAACAAGACCCAGGAAATTAGGGTAAGTAGCTCTACCTCCTCCAAAAGTTCTGTCACTAGTGGAGTACCCCCCAGAGTTCAGTCCTTGGGCCACTCCTCTTTGCAATCTGATTCTGAGAGTTCAAAGCTAATGTAAAGGGTTTGTGACTGACCAAGTTTGCAGAGGACTATAAACTTGGTGCAATCAAAGTCTACACAGGACACCACAATCCTTCAAGAGGGCCTTTCTCAAACAAATGTCGGGTATCATAACCATCAGCTAAAACGAAACACCACAAAATGTGCAACACTTTCTTTTTGCAAGCATGACATCCTCTACAGCTATCACAACACATCCCTGAAAACTGATTCTATAGTTATGGACCTGGGAGCATATGTGGACAGTCCTTCGATCACCAAGTATCCACTACTATAAGAAAATCCTTCTTCATTGCACAATGTATTAGTAAGAGTAGGATATTAAGGTCTAGGAATGTGATCATTCTAGAGTATTCAGCACTTACTAGGCTGACAAGAATATATAATGCCCCCTTCAGTATGTACCCGATCAGCACAACTTGGGCCAACCATAATGCTTTCTCACACAAAAAATGAAGGGCATAAATCATAAACAAACATAAATAAATACAGACTATTTCAAAGCCTTGCCTCTCTTCGAAGTATCAAGGCTGATGGATGATCTCTGCCTCACGTATACAGCCTCAGCAGACCCCATCTCCTCTGATCTACTGCATGTTCTGTGGTCCAGTGTAGGAATAAACACCTACTCAAGAAAGCTTAATCTCTTCTGAAACATAACTAGAACATATTGAAGGGACAGACACGTATCACAGACAATCCCACTTCTTTGCAAAAGTCTTGATCTCTCCTTAAAGCAAAGCACTTACCTTACTCTATTCAAATATGGATAAATGGATGAGAAAATATAAATTCACAAGTGGTCTAGCACCCTTGCCCCTTATGGATAGTGCTAACATGAATTTTTTGCCAGTGTCTTGTTAATTCATACTTAAATTAAAGGGCTGAATACAATGGAAATGCATGGTTAGGCTTCAAAAAATCCTAAAGACTAAGCATATTAAGTACTTATGAACCTATAATGATAAATAAATTGTTCACTCTTCAGCAGTCTATAAAAAAATAAATTACCCATTACTGCCTGCTGTATTAGAGGGAGCAGAGTATTCTTCTTAACCACACAAGTATCTAACCTTCAGAACTGGAGAACTAAGGGCTAGAGCTTGAACTCAAGTGCTTGCTAGGACATTAGATTTTTGTGGAATCTGGGTCACTACCAGTAAGATCCTCCAATGTCAGTGCCAAACTTTCTGCGCTTCATGGCACTAGCACCTGCTAGCACTTTCTCCTGGATAAATGATCTATGGAAGATTCTAGTCAAGGGGTTCTCCCATCACATTTGCCAGATTTTAAGAGACTGGAAGGCAGTCCATCTGAACACTATACCTTATCTGGCCTTACCTCTACCAGATGCTGCAATACAATTTCCTTCTGATATTTTTTAAGTTTTATCCACCACTCTGTTCACCCTGTCCTTGCATTCCTTAAAAAATGCTTAAACAAAGTATTAGTTTAAGGGTGTGCACACTTCTGCAACCAGCAAACTGTACGTTTTTTATTTTTAATATTTTTTCCCCAACTATAGATACACACACACACACCACATGGGTCCCCTTTTCACAGGGTCAACATTTCAGAAGGTCGAAGACCATATGGCCGAGACCATATGATAGACATTCGAAATGTCGACCATGTGGAACCAGCATCTGCAAACAGTGAAAGATTTCCATCTCGGAGTTATTATATTTAAGTTCCGGGGGGGGGGGGTGCAGAGGGGCTTGCAATGTTAAGGTAAGATTTCGTTGTGGTTTTTTTTTTTTTAATTTTTATATGGTTGACATTTTGAATGCCGATCATATGGTCTCGGCCATATGGTTTTCGACATTCTGAAATGTCGGCCATATCAAGTAGACCCATATTTTATATTATACACACTCACACACACGTGTATATGTGTGTGTACGTACATTTTATTATATATATATATATATATATATATATATATATATATATATATATATATATATATATATATATATATATATACATACATACACACATATACATACACACACACACACACACACACACACACACACACACACACACACACACACACACACACAGGTTACAACAGTATTAACTGCAATGTACTTAATTTTTCAAATGAAAATTGTCTGCAGTGTTTCAAATATATGTTCGTAAATGTGGAGCGGAGTGCCAAAATGTTGTGGTTGCTGCTGGCAAGTGATCATACTCCTGTAGATATGGGATTCCTATAACTGAAAATGCACATAGTAAACTTACTTGTAGCATATGCTTACAGAGTCCCTGAACCTACCTGTTGATGAATTTGGTTAAATGAAAGTTTGCAGATTATAAAACAAATGAGAGAGTTTTTCACTTTTGTGGACTGATGTGAAAATCCATATACTTCATGGTTTTAGAGGTGCTCATTTAAGTCAAAGTAAAAACAGAATGCCAATTACCAGCTGATACAAGCATGTACCTTTACTTAAGTTGATTCCTTGTCAGGACAGACTTTTTTTTACTTTGTATGCCTGTATGTCGAAGCATCTCCATGCAGATGCAGGTTTCCCTGCAAATTTCTCAAAGGTTACCACCTTCTAGGTTCATTAACATCAATGTAAGAAAGTTATTATGGTTACTGGAAATATCTGGCCCCTTATCAGTCCTTCAATGGGATCTGGTAGACACTTAGTGCTCCGAGTAAAGGGGAGCAAGCTATTTATATTTGATGTCAGACAGTGTTCCCCTGGTAGTAGTTGTGACACACCTCCTCTGGGCCAGTAATCAAGGAGCCTCAATCCTCATCACTGACACCAATGGGGAAAGTTCACGTAGAACAAAAACAAATACACATATTAATTTTAGATTCAGCTCTCTGCATCAAGCACGGTTTCCCTTAAGAGCACACAAGGAGCACACTCCAGTTCTGGGGCTGGACTGCCTCTCCAGACCCAAAATAAGACCACCTATCTCTCAGCAGAAATCAGTGCTTTGTGTCCCTGTTCAAAAGCAGCTCACACAGACACCTAGGAAAGGCTGGCATAGATTTACCCTGCTATGCCACCTCCTCCCAGACTATACAATAGATTCACTGCCATCAGCTAGCTATTTAAAGGTTCTTACCAAGGTACCCAATTACCCTTAGCAAAATTAATACTTATACAAAAATGGTAGCGTTAACCAATTGGCAAGACTTTCAGGAGTGTGATGCTGCAGTGCCACTAAATAAATGAAGCACTCTCAATGGTTAAAACATTTTCTAAAAGACCAGCTACAATGAAAAGTTTAGAGATATTTAATAATAATAATAAAAAAAAAAATATTGAAAATACTGAGTAAATATTTACAATAAATAAAGTTTCAATTCACATGAAATATAACAAAAATGCACATATGGAAAGACTCCGACAGAGAAATATAAAACTTTTAGCTAATCTCACTATACTTTCCTGACTGCGGTGGTGGTGCTGCGGTAGCGCTGTCGCCTCACAGTAAGACGTTGTCCTGTTCGATTCTCAGCTACAGTGTCTTCTGTGTGGAGACATGTGTGAATGGGCGTATCTTCGTTGAAGGTTGTGCGTCAGAGCTGGCAACTCGGCATGTAAAAAAAGTGTACTGCCAATCATTAGCGGACCAGAGTTCCGCTGTGGCGACCCATAACCGGGAAAAGCCGAAAGACAACAACTACACTTTACTGACTGACTGCAGAATCAACTGCTCCCTACTTGTTATTTACTAAAGCAAGGCAAAATGAAGTGGAGGAGTAGTCTTGTCAGTTCCAAAACACAGTGCTGGCTACAGAATGACATCACCTCTGGTCAGTTGATTCTGTGGTTACCATAATACCCCCCTGACTAAAAGCGAAGCCAGGATCTAGCACAGATGTGTAACAATACACTCCTAGAACTTTGTTAAGCTTATTCCAGCATCTGAAGACTGTAAAACAATTCCAACCCTTTTCATCCTTCCTGCAGACACAAAGAACAATAAGAGCAGGATCCCAGCCCAAACATTGTTTCTATATATATATATATATATATATATATATATATATATATAGAACTGATTTGTACAGATATATATATATATATATATTTCAGCTCCATGACTCACTGTTGATACATTTTTAACGCATAAAAATGCATTTGTACACAAGTGCCTGTACAAATCAATTCGTTATTAAAATGACAAAGGTCTTTACAAAACTCCAGCTAGTTATGCTGCCATACATTACACATGCAGTACCCTACTCTTTCTGGCATAGCTTGGTACTACCACATATCATATCTCTCCCCCTTTGAAGATTCAAGCTAGTTTTTTCAAGCGAACCTGGAGAAACGTTGCTCGACTGTAATGAGCCTGTCTGGGAATACATTAACCCATACCACTGCCTTGAAAGCCCAACTGCACTGGCATTGCTGATCTCACTTTGGTGCTGCACTGTCATGTCATATGCCTGCAACTCTAGGCTCCACCCTAATTTGTTGCCTAGCTCAATGTAGCCATGTTAAGGGACTGTGGTCTGTAACCAGAATAAATTTTCCTTTTCCTCATCAAGTCAGGTTCTGGTCTGATCTTACCACTCCCCACTCTATGTCTCATGTAGCAGACCTCTGCCATAACTCCCTGACACTTTCTGGACTTAATGGTCAAGCCTGCCCTTTGCAGCCTGCTCAGGACCTACCTGCCATGCTGAAGGTGCTCTTGCCAGGAAAGGTTCTAGATGGCATTATACTCTTGCTTACCTGCACTATAATCTCCTGCTAGCATATAATCTACCAGCCTCTGGAAGGTTGCAGGGGCATTTTTCATCCCCAAGGGCATCTTCATGAACTATTAGAATACAAAAGGAGTCACAAACTGACCTCTCTCTACCTGTGGGAGGCAGGGGCACCTGCCAGTAGCCCTTGGCCAAATCAATAGTGGTCAGACACAGCCGCACCCCTCTGCTCTAAGGTTTCATCTGTCCTAGGCATGCGGTAAGCACCTGACTGTGTGTGCCTGTTATAGTCAGCACAGAACCTGGTGCTACCATCCTTCTTTGGTACCAGCACCACTGGGAAGGCCCAGGGACTGCTGGACGTCTGCATTACTCCTAGTTCCAACATTTCCTGTACCTCCTCCCTTAGAGTCTGTCTAACTCCCTCAGGCACCCTGTAATGACTCTGCTTGATAGGTCTTTGGGGTCCTGTATCCACATGGTACTGCACCAGCTGGGTACACCCAGGTTTCCCACTGAAAATGTCCATAAACTTCAGTAACACTGCTAGCATCTGGGTAGGGGATAGCCGCTGGGACACTGCTACCCCTTCCATTGAGGTGTTAGTCCGAGCCTCACGGAAGAGATTGGTCACATCCCCTTCACATCCCCCTCCAGCTCCTCTTGCCACCCACTACAAATAGTTAACACATGGGCCTCCTTATCATGGTAAGGCTTCATCATGTTAACATGCTACAGTCAGTCCTCCTGCCTATTGCCTAGCAGTTTTACCATGCAGTTAACATCACTCACCTTTACCACTTTGAAGGGTCCTTCCCAAGCTGTATGCAGCTTATTGCATCTGACAGGAATGAGCACCATAATATGCAGACCTACAGCAAAATCTCAGTCTCGAGCATTCCAGTCATACTCAACCTTTTTCTGCTGTTGGGCTCCTGCCACAGAAACACCTCACAAAGAGGATTACTGGCCTCAAACAGATGCCCTATGCAGACGGTCTGAAAAAACTACAGCTTTACTCCATCGCATATCACCTACTCAGGGGCGATCTCTGCCTAACATACAAAGCTATGTCAAACCCAGAGCTGTTGGACATGCTCCACTTAAAGAAATCTCAATCCCTCCGAGCTACACGCTCTAGGGACCTTAACCTTGTCACCACAATAAACAGAACATGCTGGAGGAATAGATTCCTGTCCCAGAGACTTCCCATACTCTGGAACAGACTACCTATGTCAAACAGAGCTCCTCATTAGCACTCAAGAAAAATCTTGATGATTGGATGGGAAATGGGAAATTCACCCCAGGGATCACTTCTGTGGCTCTGCTCCACAGGGGCACAGGAAAATAATTTTCTTGGGTAGCAAAAGCCAGGGTACATTTTTTGGCTAGGCTTGTATGGGCCCTAGGGCCAATAGCCTAGTACCTACCTATGACGGATAGTTTAATCCCATGAGCTCCCCAAGCCTCGTCCTGAAGTTTAGGACATATGCTACAACAGACTCCTTGTGGGATTCACACACACCCTCCCACTCATCACAAATCAAAATCAACTCTAAGGACCCCCTTCACCCTATGCCCATACAGCAACTCAAATTCTGAAAAACCTGTGAATTCCTGGGGTACCTCTCTGTATGCAAAAAGATGGGGCAAATATATTTGTGCTACTCTCTCAAACTGGACTGCAAATGCCCTTAGTATGGTCTTTAGTGTACAGTTTAACCTCTCCACAAGATAATTAGTCTGGGGACAGTAGGTAGTGGTCTTTAGGTGCTTCACCCCAAAGACAAGCCAGCAGGTCTGATTAGAAATTGGCACCTATGTCAGTCAGTAGTTCTCTCAGGAAACCTACCCGGCTGAAAATACCTACCAAAGCATTTTCCAACTTCACTGCCTCAATGGAAGAGCGCAGCACTACCTCAGGGTATTAAGTAGCATAATCTACTACTACCAGGATATATTTCTTCCCTGTGGAACTTGTGTATTCAGAGGCCACACAACATCCACAGCTACCCCCTGAAACGGCTCCACAATCACAGGTAAAGGCCTCGTCTCCTTCCTTGCCTACTTTTTGGCGCTGCTCACAGGTTCTGTAGTTCCAGGCCGATAAAAGTTCTGCATAATATGTCACTTTATTGATGGCTGAGGACCACCAGATTGGCTTTTTTTTTTCTTTTTTTGAGGATAGCGTCTTAGTCCTATTTGGTATGGCAAGGTCCATGCATTTGTGTACATGCTCGTACAGTGCATTGGTGTATGATTCGGTAGTCATGCAGCTATTTTTCATTGACATGGGTGCCGACATGTTAGCCACCTCTGTTTTCAAGAGCCTAAAGTCAGCTTTAGAGAAGTTTTTCAGGGTGATCACCTTAGTGGGGGGTGTAGGCGAGATGGATATTTCCATGATGATCAGTTTGTGGTCAGATTTAACTAGGGAGGACTTGACTATAGGTGTGAAGCAATGGACTCCCATGTTGGTGATAACCAGGTTGAGGATGTTGTTGCTTCCTCTAGTGCGGGTCAGAATGAGCTGATCCAGAGCATTAGAACTGAAAATTCCAGAAAGCGTTGGGCCTGTACATTAGTACTTAGTTTTCCCAGTTGATGGTAGGGTAGTTGAAGTTACCCAGTATGACAGTATTGGGTTGGACCTTGATAGATTCCAGGGTGCTTGGGAAGTTGAACTGAGTCTGGGGACATGTTTGGGGTTCTGTAGCAGGCTATGACTTGTATAGCCGTCACACCCAGTGTTAGTTGTATCTGAACTATCTCTGATGCATTATGCTGGGCTTACCAGTCTAGAGATGTGCGTATCCTTTAAGGATGCAGAGACACCACTGCCTTTGGAGCTTCTAGCCATATTCTGGGGCCGAAAGGTATGGAATCAGTTGTAGCCTAGGACAGCAGGGGAGCTTTCTGCCTCTTTAAACCAGGTCTCCGTTACAGCACAGGATGTCAACACTCTCCACTTTGAGGAGAGCTTCGAGAGAGTGCATCTTGAGATTTAGAATTCTAGCATTGAGCAGCATGACCCTCAGATTGCATTTGTTTGTTTGTAGCTGTTATGGTGAAATTTTGGTCTTTAGAACACTGCCTAAAAATGGCACTATATGGTGGCAAGAGCCTTAGCCAGTACCCGGAATCCCAGGGTGACAGATGCAGGCCATCTCTGGCAAAGCATCAAGGTCCGTCGACCATGTCATCCCAGGCAGACAGATACTGGATCCCCTTAGAATGACACTAGAAACTTAGCCAAATGTTCAAGTCAATCATTTTCTGCTCGTACTGTGGTATCATTCTGGGTGACGGCAGAATACTGCTCAGGGCTAGGGTCATACCTGCCCGGGCCACAATCAGAGTTCCATCACATCTCTTTTCACGTAGTACAGGGAGGTACGTCTCAGGTCATTCACACCCACATGGACAATGATAGAGTCATATTCGTACTTGCTGTGGAGTGACCTGAGTGCGTGTGTGATGTGGTCGATCCTGGCACTTGACAGACAACTGACTGTCACCTTCTCCTTGCTCAACCTAGTGAGTGGGACATCAGTGTGCCTCAACGGACTCTTCTATGACTAGTACATTGGGCAAAGTGTTCTCCATTAAGGGCTTGGGTTGAGGGGCACACTGTGGTGGTGAGCTATGTGTTATGGGGCTGTTGTTGTAGTGGTAGAGTGCGTTTCTGTCTCAGGGATCTCTCCTGTTTGGGTAAATTTTTATTGTGAGCCTCTGTGAAGGTGGGTGTATGGTGTGTGTTTGTATGTGTGGGTTGTGATTGTTGTTGTTTTGGAGGTCTGTGTGTTCTATGTAGTCAGTTGCAGGTGTTCGACCTTCTCCTCCTGACCAGCTAGTCCGGTCTTGGTTGAAGCGTGCACTGCTTCCAGTTTGGTGATATAAGTCTCTCTCACAGGTATGAGAGGGTGTTGGGAGGTAAGAGGAGAGGGCTGTTTGTGTACATTAGACAGTTGCCACACTGTCTCAGAATGCCCAAAGTGCACCAGGTTAGCAGTAGAAAGCACAGGAAATTGCCCTACAATCATACCAGGAGGGGTGGCTATAGAAGTACTGGTGCTACTACTGCATAGGAACAGCTAGTACTGATAGCACCTAAGTGTGCTACAATAAATCCCACAAAAGCCTGTTAAAGTGCTAGCCAATTATGCTAATTGAAGTTCAAGAAGTAAAAGAACAAGCACATTCTAAGGGGAAAATTGAAGAGCACACTTTCTGGCACCGGTAATGGTTTACCTCAGCTGAGATGGGCCAGAAAGTTGAAAGGGATGGAAAAAATGGCCGAATAAACTACAATTTCTGGATCAGAAACCACTCCACTTGTGGTAGAAGGCCACCTAGTGCTTACCACTCCCAGTGATAAGCTAGAAGGCTTCCCTCCAATACAGAAAGACCTAGAGGGCTCAGAAACTTACAAAACAGTTCTGGATACAGTAAATCTGTATGTGGACTACACTAGTTACAGAAAAGGCAGGAAACAAGCTTAGTATTTTTTTTTTGCAGAAAAGCAGTTAAACCAGTAGCAAAAACACTTTAAATGCAAGTGCTCTTTCTGTACACAGCAGAGGAGATGGGGCTGGTAGGAGTATATGGAATCAAAATATGATCTCACTGTACTCAGTTGAGTGGGCAAATGAGATGGGCCCAGGAGGAGTGTCCAAAAACAAATTTACAGCAGGGGTGGGCAATTCCAAAGCCACAAGATTAACACCACAACAGGAACGGGGGGAAGATGGGAAGCTAACTGCAGCAAGACAGAGACCACAATATTCAATGAAACAAATATCTAATCTTAAATAAGCAAAGTGCAGCGAAAAGTATACTTAAAATCAGCTTGTTGTGTCCAGTTGATTTTCGCAGGTATATCACAGCAGCCAACAGCTCAAATGATGGCAACAAAACTTCAATTAATACTCGCACCACTGCTCAACAATATGCAATGTCCCTCCTCTGGGACAGTAATCAAGGAGCTTCAGTCCTTACCACTAGCACCGGTGGGGTACGTTCATGTAGAACAAAAATAGATGCACAGACTATTTTCCGATACTGCTCTCTACACCAAGTACAATTTCCCTTAAGAGCACACAGGCATCACACTCCAGTCCTGGGGATGGACTTCGTCTCCAGGCCTCAAATAAGACTCCACCTTTCCTTCTGTAGAAATTAGTGGTCCATTTCCTGTTACAAGTAGCTAACCCATACACTCAGATTTGATTTTCATACACACACTTGGGAAAAGCTGGCATAGATTTACCCACTATGCCAACTCCAGCCAGACTACAAGGTAAATTCACTGCCACCAGTCAGCTACTTTAAGGCTCTTACCAGGGTACCCAATTACTCTTATTAAAATGAATACTTATACAAATGTAGTGTTTACCAATCGGCAAGACTTTCAGAGTTGTGATGCTATAGTGTCATAAAATAAATGCAAGTACTCTCAAGGGTTAAAATATTTTCTAAAAGAAGACCAGCCACAATGATAGGTTTAGATATATTTATACCCATAAGGACAGAAAATAAGAGGTACGACTGCTGAATCCTATACAAATGCACTGTATAAGCACATACACGAGTGCATGGATCGTGCCATCCACAATAGAAACAAGATGCTATCCAAGAAGACAATCGGGTGGTCCCCTGCCATAATCAAACTCTATAACGGAAGAAGCTGTTGCAAAAAAAAAAAGTAAAACCCCGATTGCAGGAACTCCCTGGGCAGCCTCAGTAAGAAGCTGAGATCCCTCATGAAGTCCTCCAAAGCTAGTTAAAAAAATAAAAATCGCCACCAATTCTAAAGACAACCACAAAGCATTCTACAGCTATGTCAAGAATCTCAGTGGCGACACTCAGATCTGCTCTGAGCTACAGCACAATGGCAGAAGATACACAGAACCAACTGATATTGCCAACATCCTGGTAAATAGGTTCAGTGCAAACTTCACCCCCCCCCAACCCCCAAAGGGCCCACCATTATACTCGAAGAATCCAAAGCCCCTATAATCATGGCTGCACAAATAAAGACCTCATTCTCCAAAGCAAAGAACATAGCATCCATGGGACCTTGCAACAAACCAGGCTGTGTTCTGCACCAACTACAGAATGAACTGACACCCCACCAAGTACCATGATCAATCATAGCTTCACTTCAGGCTCTGTGCCTACTGAATGGCACACAGCGACTGATATCCCACTGCACAAAGGGGGTGCCACCACAGACCCGGGGAACTACCGCCCATTAGCCTGACAAGCCTGGTCTGCAAGGCCATGGAACGTATCATCTTGAAGCTTACAAACAAGGACATTGGTAACCTCCAATAACTCTGGACCCCACTCAGTTTGGGTCTGTAAAAGGTAGGTCATGTCTCCTAAACCTGATTGACTTCTTTGAAGCAGTCACCAAAACTGTGGACAAGGATAAGGTGGTGCACACAGCCTATCCTGACCTTGCCAAGGCTTTCGACACCATCCCCCACTCTGGAATTATAGATAAACTCACTAGTTTGGGCAAAAATCCCGATGTCACAAAATGGGTGGCCAACTGGTTCATTAACAGACCCCACACTGTGAAAGCAGCAGACTCCAAATCCAACTTTAGACCAGTAGAGTACCACAGGGCTCAGTCCTGGGTCCTCTCCTGTTTGGCATCTACTTCTCAGAAGTCCAGGCTAATACAGCAGGTCTTTGGCTAATGAAGTTCGCAGATGACTGCAAACTAGGTGCCATAATAGAATCACCTAATGATGTGGACATTCTACAAAGGGGTCTCACTGAGACTGATGCTTGGTGTCAGTCATGGCCTCAAGCTCAATGCCAAGAAGTGCATTGTCATCCCCTCTGGGAAAAACACTGTACCCATGAACTACCACACAGGCAGTGGCCTACTAAACACCGAAAGTATAAGAGACCTTGGGACACAGATGGACAGTAGTCTCACCTTTGATAATCACACTGCCACAATAGTCAGGAAATCCTTCTAAGTGGCACACCATCACAAAGGGGTTCACCTCCAGAAAAAAAAAAAAAAAAAGAAGAGGAGGTCATTGCTCCTCTCTACTCATCCCTCATCAGACCCATCATAGAGTACAATGCCCAGTTTGGCATGTACCTCACAAGACATCTACAACAACTAGAAATGCCACAGAAATACCTCACTAAGAGGAGGATTACAGGCCTCTAACAGATGCCACAACACAGACAAGTCTCAAAAAAACTCCAGCTCTACTCCATCGCTTATCACCTAATCAGACAGACCTCTGCCTAACATACAAAGCCATGTCAAACCCAGATCTGTTGGGCATGCTACACTTAAAAAAAACCCCAATCCTTCTGAGCCACATGCTCCAGGGACCTAAACCTTGCCACCACAATAAACAGAACATGCTAGAGGGATAGATTCCTGTCCCGGAGACTTCCCATGCTCTGGAACAGACTACCCATTCATGTCAAGCAAAGCTCCTTACTAGCTAGCCCTCCAAGAAAAATCTCTACAAATGGATGAGAAACAGGGAATTCACCCTGGGGATCACTTCTGTGGCTCTGCTAGACAGGGGCTCAAGAAAATAACTTTCTTGGGTGGCGAAAGCCAGGGAACTTTTTTGGCTAGGCTTATATAGGCCCCAGGGCCGACAGCCTAGTACCTACCTATGAACCTAAATACAAAAAAATAAAATAAACAGGAGAATACGGAATATCTGACTTAGAGTTTCAATTAACAGGAAATATAAAAATAACACATGGAAAGTCTCTGACAGATACAGAAAATCAATACCTTTAGCTCATCTTACTATATTTTCCTAAACAAATGAAGAATTACTGATATTACTGATACTGTCCTCTAGTTAAATTTACTTACTAAAGCAAGCCAAGATGAAGTGGGTAAGTGGTCTTTTCAGTTCCAAAACGGAGTGTTGAGTGTCATTTGTCACTAGTACCCAAATACAATTTCAGTACTGGCTGCAGAATGACATCACATCTGTTCATCTGATACTGTGGTTCCCACACTACCCCCCCTGACTAGAAGCTCAGCCAGGATCTAGCACAGACGTGTCACAATACACACCTAGAACTTTAAAGCCTTATTCCAGCATGTGGAGACTATAAAACAATTCCAATCCTTTCATCCTTCCTTCCTACAGACTAAACCAGCCATTCTCTGGCACCCCAGGGTAGCAATTAGATTACCACTAAGGACAATAAGACCAGGATCCCAGCCCAGACATTGCATCTCTGACTGTATTCAGGCCTGTGATAAAATCTTTATGCCCTAAAGAAAAACATTTAATTTCAGACCATTTTTCTTAAGGTTAGCTAGGCTGAGCTTGACTCCTTCCCTTCCAGTATCCTCTTTTAACATGCAGCGGATATAAAAAGTGTATACACCCCTGTTAAAATGCAAAATTTAAACTACAATAAATCATTTCAAAACTTTTCCCACCTTTAATGCAACCTATAACCTGTGCAATTCAATTAAAAACAATCTGTTAGGGTAAAAATATAACAAATAAGAAATGTACAATAAGCTGGTTGCATAAGTGTGCACACCCTTAAACTAATACTTTGTTGAAGCAACTTTTGATTTAATTACAGCATTCGGTTTTCTAGGGTAGGAGTCTATTAGCATGGCACATCCTGACTTGGCAATATTTGCCCATTCTTCCTTGGAAAAGTACTCCAAATCTGTCAGATTGCGAGGGCATCTCTTGTGCACAGCCTTCTTGAGGTCACCCCACAGATTTTCTATTGGATTTAGGTCTGGGCTCTGGCTGGACTATGCCAAAACTATAAATTTTCTTCTGGTGAAGCCATTGTTTTGTTGATTTGGATGTATGTTTGGGGTCATTGTCATGTTTAAAGGTGAAATTCCTCTTCATCTTCAGCTTTCTAGCAGACGCCTGAAGGTTTTGAGCCAAAAGTGACTGGTATTTGGAACTGTTCATAATTCCCTCCACCTTGGCTAAAGCCCCAGTTCCAGCTGAAGAAAAGCAACCTCAAAGCATGATTCGGCCACCACCATGCTTCACCATGGGGATGGTGTTCTTGTGGTGATGTGAAGTGTTGTTTTTGTGCAAAATGTACCTTTTGGAACTGTGGCCAAAAAAGTTCAACCTCGGTCTCATCAGACCATAACACATTCTCCCAGATGCTTTTGGCAAGACTATGTATTTTGCAAATTTTTGCCGGGCCTGAATGTTTTTCTATGCAAGAAAAGGCTTTCGTCTTGCAACCCTACCCCATAGTCCAGACATATGGAGAATACAGGAGATGGTTATCACATGCAGTACAAAACCAGTACTTACCAGAAATTTCTGCAGCTCCTTCAGTGTTGCTGTAGGTCTCTTGCAGCCTCCCTGACCAGGTTTAGTCTTTTGGAGGGATGTCCAGTTCTTTGCAATGTCATGGTTGTCCCATATGTGAAGGCTGCCAGCCTAGCCAGAATTCTGTCATTTGTAAATATTAATGTAAACCACAGGCTTGTTGTCTTAAATGGTAAAAATAGTGTTACAGGTGGAACTGGAAATGTAACAGTGCACTCTACTGACCAAGTAAAGGCATGTTGTGACCCTTTGATCTAAACATGGTGCCGAAATGTCTAAATGAAGACATTCTTTCTACTGTTTTAACCAAGAGTTAAATTGCTAGATTTAAACATGCAAATGTATTTTTATTGTTCTGTATCCTGACCAGCTGCAAGATAACAAAAGGAGGAGATGTTAAGAATGTAAATACAGTTTCTGTTAGCCTGGGAACCCAGGGAAGTGTGAAGAATGATGTAATGTGAACCAGGAATGCGATTTTAAAAAGAGAGAATCAGAGAGCATTAAGCATTTTTGTCTTGACCATCCAACTCATCAGCACTCTGACTGTTTCTATATGTAAGTTTATCTTAGACTTGTGTTTTCTCTTAGAAATAGCTAGAAAATAGAAAGATTAGAGCAAGTGTATTTCTGTGATGTCAGAATTGTACTACTGAATTATTTTAAGTATTTCTCTGTGATCTCTGAACTCTTGACTAGCACTGTGTAGTAAAAAAGTATGGTCTTGTGTTTTGACTATTTATTATTAAATATTTTTAAACCCTTTCAACTGTGGCTGTTTTTGTAGAGATAAGTTAAGCTCTTTAGAGCACCTGCATGCCTTTGGTAAAATTGTACAAAGCCACTCTAATAGTTTTAGCTGTGGGCTAGACTACCAATTGGATAATAAATGTTCCACAGTAATAACTGGACACCCTTTTAAGTGCTGTTGAGTTGCTGATAAATATTAGCTGGGTGGTGGCACTAATTTCTACCATATAGTCTGGGTAAAAGGGGCACAGCTGGAGAACCTGTGCCAGCCTTCCCCAGGAGTGCCTGTGTGGTTATATAAACTCTTCTCAAAGTGCGTGTGTGTGTGTGTGTGTGAGAGCTACCTGGGCAGGGACACGAAGCACTGGCTGGACAGAGAGGGTGCTGGAGGTTATAGCTTGCCCACTAGGCTGAGATCTGGAGGACCCTATAGCTGTGCCAGCGGGTAGTCTTATTGGGGACCTGGAGAGCAAGGAAGCGACCAGCCCCGGACTGACTGTGATCTCTGTGTGCTCTTAAGGGAAATTGCACTTTACTGCATGTATTTGTTATCCTTTCCTCTTATATGAGACACCCCTCACTGATGTTAGTGGTGAGGATTGAGGCTCCTTGATTGCTGGGCCAGGGCACAGGCATCACACCATATTTTCTCCACTTTTTGATGACTATCTTTACTGTGTTCCATGGTATATCCAATGCTGTGGAAATTTTTTTGTACCATTCTCCTGACTGATACCTTTCAACAATGAGATCCCTTTGATGATTTTTAAGCTTTCTGCAAACCATGGCTTTTGCTGTAGCAGGCAATTGAGTAAATGTCAGAAAATCCTACTAGGACAGCTGAACTTTATTTGGAGTTAATCAGTCTCTCTAACTGATGGCAGGTCTGTATCCAAGAAGACTGAGCGCTGTAATTAAAGCAAAAGGTGCTTCAGCAAAAGTGTTAGTTTAAGGGTGTGCACACTTATGCAGCTAGCTTATTGTATGTTTTTTATATTTTACCCCAAAATATTTTTTGTTTTTCAGTTGTATTGTACAGGTTATAGGTCACATTAAAGGCGGGAAAAGTTCTGAAATTATTTGTGGTCTCATTTTTTAAAGAACAAAAATCCTGCATTTTTAACAACAGTATGCACCTTTTTTGTAGCCGCTGTATATACATTTCATCAATTATAATACTGTCTGGCACACATGTATGTAGGACCCACTGTTGATACATTTTTAAGACAAGCAACTTTACAAATACATTTTTCAACATAAGCATCTGTACAGATCAGTTTGAAATTCAAATGAGAAAATTCTTTACAAAATCCAGCTAATTATGCTGGCATAAGCTACACATATACTGCCCTACTCTCTCTAGTATAGCTGGCACTACCTCATATCATCACAGTTGTATCCTGCTACGGTTATTAAATAGAGACCACAAAAACTGTGTTCATATATATGTTTCATTACTATGAAATTAATTTTGATAACTGAAGTGTAAGAAATATACACTGTAACCAACCAAGGTTAAGCAACGTTTTCCAGAGTCAAGCTAATGCCGTAGGTTTAAAGTTTGTGACTTAAGTATCCTATACACAGGCCACATCCCATCAAGTTAGTTTATGGTTCGTTAATACATCACACTTCCTTCATTAACTCTTACAAATAAACTTTCCTGGTTAGCGCAAGATGGAGTGGTATTAAAATTATTACGCATTGCGATGGGTTATAAAAAGTACAGTTCTGTACACTTGCCATAAATGTAGATGTTTGAGTGTATTCACTGTTGCAGACATCACATTTGGGTTATCTGCCTGCAGGTAGCCCTCAGCCAGCCTGAATACCAGAGTCTTGGATTCCTGTGTCGGATGCTGTCTCTTCTTCCATGACGTCAGGGGTATAAAACATGCAGCCGACACCATTACATCAGTTTTTCTTGCCCCAGATGTCAGATGCCCCCACAATGGGAAGCAATTATATGTTATGGTACACCTCCATCAAAAAGAAAATACACCAGAAAACTTAAATACACCAAACAAGAAGGAAAGGTAGAGCCATGAGAAGTTAGGGGGCTGGAGGGAGGGTAACCAGGACTGCAACAGTGAATACACTTGAACATCTACATTTATGGTAAGTGTACACAACTGTACTATGTTCTTCATGTTTCACTGTTGCAGTCATCACATTTGGGTTGATTCCCAAAGCTAAGGAAGGGAGGAGGAAGTTAGAGAGCATTAGGGCCAGCTATTAAGCCACAAGACTGCAGTGGCAAAACCAGCTCTGGATTTAGAAAAAAATAGGCATGTGGTAATGCTTGGTGAAGGTATGTACAGAGCTCCATATAGCAGCTTCTAGGATGTCCCTGGTAGGGACTCCTCTGAGAAATGCTGTAGAGACAGATGCAGCCCTGGTGGAATGTGATCTTATCCCCTGTGGGGTAGGTTTTCCATGGTGCTTATAGCAGAAATGAATGCAATGGGCTATCCATTTAGAAAAGGTTTGCTTTGAAATGGCCTTCCCCTCTGTCCCTGCAGCAAAGCTAACTAGCAGCTGCTCAGATTTTCTGAGAGGCTTAGTCCTGCCCAAATAAAATCAAAGTTGTCTGTGCACGTCCAGAGTGCAGTATTCATTCTCCTTTGTTTTGTGGATTAGCAAAAAAAGTAGGCAAATTAATGGACTGATTTAGGGCCACACAAGACACCATCTTGGGCATAAAGGAAGACTTGGTCCCGAGAGAAACCCTGTCTGCATGGAAGATGAAGGGTTCCACTGCCATGAGGCCCTGTAATTCAGGCACTCTTCTTGCTGAAGTGATGGCTAGAAGGAAGGATGTTTTCCAAGAAAGGAATTTCAACTCTGCAGTTGCAGCTGGCTCAAAGGGAGGGAGACTGAGCTTTTCCAATACAAAGTTAAGGTCCCAGGCTGGAGTAGGGACTCTCCTGGGGGGGGGGGGTCTTAAATTTTTGGCCCTTCTAGGGTGCAGAATCTGAGCAGGGAAGGGGCCTGCGGCAGGTGCCATGGTTCCAGTAGTGTCATACTGTGCAAGAGGGGGTACCAGTGCTGGCATGGCCAGTCTGGTGCAATCAGTATTGTCCTTGGCTTGTCCTGTTTGATCTTTTGCAGAACCTTCGAGAGGAGAGGCAGAGGGGGAAAGGCATAAACTGAGAGGCTTTCCCAGGTAAAGGACAGGGCATCCACTTTCCAGGCTTGACTGTGGGAAGCCCTTGTGCAGAATGTGTCCAATTGGTATGTCTGAGGGAAGCCAAACAGGTCTACCTCTGGAATCCACTTGTTCCTCAAGAGGTTGAATATTTTTGATTACAGTTTCCATTTGTCTAGGTCCATGAGATTTCTGCTTAGGTCGTCTGCCAGTGAATTTAGCTCGCCTGGCAGGAATTGAGCTTGCAGGTGCACTTGGTAGCTCAAGGCTGTGTTCCACAGAGCCATGGCTAGTCTGCAGAGAGTGTACAAGTGGGTTCCCCCCTGCTTATGTACCACATAACTGTGGTGTTGTCTGTCTTTACCAAAGATTGCCAAAAATGGTCCTGGAAGAATGCGGTCTTTGAAGGCTGTCAGGGAATTCTGTACAGCTAACATTTCTTTTTGGCTGATATGTAGATGCATCTCTCTTGGGTTCCATTTGCCCTGAATGCACTGCCCTGCAGAGTGAGGCCCCTCATGCATAGTCTGATGCATCTGTTAGGGTTTGAGCGGCAGGGGGTAGAGTGAAAGGGAGCCCCTTTAAGTGGTAGCAGGTTTCTGCCCACCAAAGGAACTCTGTCTTTATACAAGGAATGATAGGAATAATTGATTCTAGATCCTGAGAATGTTGACACCATAGGCTTTTTAGATACCACTGTAATTTCCTCATATGCAGTCTTGTATATGGAATTAGTAGAATGCAAGAGGCCATGAACCCCAGGGCTTGCAGAATTTCCTTGCAGATAGCTGGGTTTTTGTGGCCAATAGTTTGAAGTAGGTTGTCCAATAAACTTGTTTCTCTGGAGTGAGGAAAGCCATATGGGAAATTGTGTTCAAGCTTGCTCCCAGGAATACAATCTGTTGGCAGGTTACTAGGTGAGATTTCTTTTCATTTATGGTGTACCTCAGAGAGGTTATAAGTTTCTTTACAAATGCCGTATGTTTTAAATCACAACTCCTGGCTTTCTGCCTGAAATCCGACAATCGGCCAAGTATGGGTATATTTGAATTTTTCTCTGCCTGCAAAATGCAATGGCTGGAGCTAGACACTTTGTGAATACCCTGGGCACAGTAGATAAGCCAAAGGGAAGTGCAGAGAACTGATACTGCATGGAGCCTGCCCTGAAGCGTAGGCATTTCCTGCAAGATTCCCTTATTGGAATGTACAGGTAAACCTTCCTTTAAGTCTAAGGTTGCCAACCAGGCATCTTTGCCAAGCTTAGGAAGCAGCTGTTGAAGTGTTAGCATTTTGAATTTTGGGATTATCAAAAAGGTGCTTAGAATAGAGAAGTCTGGGATAGGACGCCAGGAGCTGTCTTTTCTGGGTACCAGAAAAAGTCTTGAATAAAAACCTTGTCCCCTTTCTTGTGCTGGGACAGGCTGAATAGCCCCGATAATTAGAAGACAGAGAACCTGCTGTTGAGTCTCTGCCCACTGACTTGGGGGTAGTTCTGGCCAACCGTTTGGGGTTGGTAGGGTGTGGGAGTGGAATCTGTATCCTTGGGAAACTATATTCAAAACCCATTTGTCCTGGGTAACGAGTTCCCAGTTTTTTGCATGCAGGGCGAGCTTTCCTCCTAAGGGAGCACGCAGTTGAGCAGAGCTTGGAAGGGTTAAGGTTAAGTCATTGTGCCATTTTTCCGTACGGGGGTGTCTTACTCCCTGCTTTGCAAGTGGGAGCCCCCCACTGCTTAGGCCCGTGCGTAGCCTGAGACTGTAAAGTACAGTTTTGTACCTACCATAAATGTAGATGTTCGAAGATCCACATTGCTGCAGTCCTTACACTTGGGTAGTCCGCTGTCCTCGGTCGGCCCGAATATCAAAGTATAAGGCTGACGTCGGTCAAGGCGCATTAGACTGACATCAGGACGTCAGGGTACAAATGCGCATGACCGACGTCATATCCTCAGTCTTTTCTTGCCCCAGATGTCAGAAGACCCTAAAAAGAAAGGTCAAAACCAAAAGACAGCAAACAACCAACCAACCACCCTTGCACTAATAATATGTACCATATATACAATATACACAATATATACAACCCAACCCACACAACCGCCTCTAACTACAGAGGGGAAGGAGGGAGGGTAAATTGGACTGCAGCAATGTGGATCTTCGAACATCTACATTTATGGTAGGTACAAAACTGTACTATGTTCTTCATCTCACATTGCTGCAGTCCTTACACTTGGGTAGAATCCCAAAGCAGAGGTAAGGGAGGATGGCAAAACTATAAAGAAGCAGGAGCTGCCAAAATGCCCTGTAAAATAGCAATGGCAAAACCAGCCCTAGATTTAGAGTAAAGTGGAAGGTGAAAATGCTTAGAGAAAGTATGCACTGAACTCCAAGTAGCTGCCTCCAAAATATCTTTAGTTGCCACCCCCCTTAAAAAAGCTGTCGAAGTGGCAGTAGCCCTAGTGGAATGAGGCCTAATCCCAGCTGGAATCTCCTTGCCATGATGGGAATAACAGAAAGCAATGCAAAACCCAATCCACTTAGAAATAGTTTGTTTTGATACAGGCTTGCCCTGAGAACTCAAAGCAAAAGAAACAAATAACTGCTGAGACTGCCTGAACCCTTTAGTTCTGCTCAAATAATATCGCAGCTGCCCGTGTACATCTAAAGTGTGCAAAATCTTTTCCCCTTTATTTTGGGGATTTGCATAAAAAGTAGGCAAATGAATAGTTTGGTTTAAAGCCACACTAGAAACCACTTTAGGCATAAAGGAAGGATTAGTACGCAAAGATACCCTATCCTTATGGAAAATTAAGAAAGGCTCAACCGCCATAAGGGCCTGCAATTCAGAAACCCTTCTTGCAGAGGTAATGGCCAACAAAAAAGCAGTCTTCCATGATAAATATTTAAACTCTGTAGTAGCTGCAGGCTCAAAAGGTTGTAGAGTGAGTTTCTCCAACACAAAATTGAGATCCCAAGCAGGAGTAGGAGCTCTACGTGGGGGTCTTATATTCTTTGCCCCTCTAAGAAATTGCTTGAACAAAGGATGAGAAAACAAATGGTGGATCACAATCATAGTGAGCCGAAATTGCCGCAGCATGAACCTTAATAGAAGAAAGGACAAACCTTTGTCCAGTAACTCAGTAAGATATTGAAGAGCCATACTTAAATTAGGCTCAGAAACATCAAAATCCTTTGCTGCACTCCAAAATAAAAATCTCTTCCATTTATCTGCGTACACTTTCCTTGTACTAGGCCTTCTAGCTTCCAAAATAACATTCAAAACTTGCTGTGGAAGTTGAGACCTTCTATGGTTCAAAACAGAATATGCCAGGCTGTTAGGTGAAGAGAGTGAAGCTTGACATTGAGTAAATGACTGTCCTCCTGAGACAACAGGTGTGGAATCGAAGGCAAAGGCCATGGAGGCTCCTGCATCAGACTTCTCAGTAATGGGTACCAGTGCTGTCGAGGCCAATCTGGAGCTATTAAAATCATCTTTGGCTTGTCCTGTCTGACCTTTAGAAGTACCTTTGGGAGGAGAGGCAGAGGTGGAAAGGCATACACATGAAGATTGCTCCAATTGAAAGAAAGAGCATCCACTTTCCAAGCTGTGGGATGAAACCTTTTTGTGCAAAACTTTGGCAGCTGGTGGTTTAGTGGAGAAGCGAACAGATCTATGTCTGGAGTTCCCCATGACACTGTCAATTTCTGAAATACATGAGGATCCAATTTCCACTCGTGGGGATCCATAATTCGCCTGCTCAACACATCTGCTAAGGAGTTCTGTGCTCCCGGCAGAAACCTTGCCTGAAGATGTAGCTGTAAACTGAGAGCAGTCTCCCACAAAATCACTGCTTGCCTGCATAGAGGATAAGAATGTGTTCCCCCTTGCTTGTTGATGTACCACATGACAGTTGTGTTGTCTGTTAGAATCAACACCTGCCCTGGAAGAAGTAAATCCTTGAAAGCTATTAATGCAAACTGGACTGCTAACATCTCCTTCAAGTTGATATGTAGATGTTGTAGTCTGGCAGGCCACTTGTCTTGTATCCACTTTCCATTTAGATGAGCTCCCCAAGCTTTGTCTGAGGCATCTGTCGTTAGAATCTGACTCGTCTCTGGCCGGGTCACAGAGAGTCCCTTGTTTAGGTGACATTCCTGAGCCCACCACAAAAATTCCTTTTGAATGCAAGGTATTATTTGAATGACAGTGTCCAGATCCTGGCAGTGCTGTGTCCATACGTTTTGAGATACCATTGTAGCTTCCTCATATGCAGTTTGGCATTGGGAAGCACCAGAATACAAGATGCCATGAACCCCAAGGCTTGAAGGACTGTCCTTGCAGTCAGCCTGGACTGATGAGACAATTGATGAAAGTAAAGGGAAAGATTCTTTTGTTTGTCCGGGGTCAAAGGCCATCTGGGATGCTGTATTCAGTCTTACACCCAGAAAGCACATGTCCTGAGAGGGTACTAGACTGGACTTTATTTCGTTCACAGAATACCCCAGGCATCTTAGCACTGCTATCACATATTCCAAATGATGAAGAAGCTCGTCCCTTCCTTGAGCCAGAATCAGGCAATCGTCCAAATAAGGATAGATCTGTATTCCTTTTAGCCTGAAGAAAGCTATCACTGGAGCCAGAACTTTCGTGAACACTCTGGGCGCAGTAGATAAGCCAAAGGGCAATGCAGAGAACTGATAATGAGAAGTCCCAGCCAAAACGCAGATACTTTCTGCAACTCAGTCTGATAGGAACATGAAGGTAAGCCTCCTTGAGATCCAAAGTTACCATCCAATGATCTTTGCCCAGCAGAGGTAAAAGCTGTTGTAACGTCAACATTTTGAACTTGGGAATGTCCAGATAAGTGTTGAGGATAGATAAATCCAAAATTGGTCTCCACGTGTTCCCCTTCTTTGGTACTAGGAACAGGCGAGAATAAAATCCTAGGCCCACTTCTGGCATAGGGACCGGCTGTATGGCCCCTATTTGAAGTAACAGAGAAATTTGTTTGTGAGCCTCTATTCTTTGCTGAGGAGGAACGTCTGGCATGCCTGTGAAAGGAGGCAAGGTATGGAAATAAAACCTGTAACCTTGGTGTATGATATCCAATACCCATCTGTCTTGGGTAATTAAACTCCAATTTTCCTTGAAAAGCACCAACCTTCCTCCCAAAGGTGCTGCCAGACGAGAAGGCTCTGGCAGCTGAAAAGGTAGGTCATTGGGTCTGTTTACGAAAGGACTGACCCCTGCCCTCACCCGAAGACTGTGCAGGTGAACTCCCTGTTCTAGGCCTGAAAGAGCCCTGAGCTCTGCCCCTACCACGTCTAGATCTACCCCTAGACTGGGAATCATAAGAAGGATACATCCACCCCTTGGTAGGCCAATTTCTACTAAACTTCGGAGGCTGAACCTGCAAAAAATCTTTAACAGTCTGCATAGACTTAGCCTTGTCTTCCATCTTCTTTAAGACTGCCTCAACAGGTGAACCAAACAACACATCAGATTGTAAAGGAGCATCTAAAATCCTTGTCTTAACATGGTCAGACAAATTCTGATCCCTCAGCCAGGCGTGCCTGCGAAGAACTGACCCAGTGGCAGCCACCCTAGACGAGGCCTGTACAGCATCAAAACCACATTGCAAAGAATGCTTACCCACCTGTTCAGAAACATGTACTAAATCTTGTAACTCTTTACACTCAATACCTTCCGCCAGAGCATCTACCTTAGACTTCAATTGAGAAAGTAGATAGTTTTGGTATTTCAACATGTGAAACTGGCAATTCAAAGCCCTCATAGCTAGGGTGGAAGAAGTATAGACTTTCTTTCCCCATCTATCCAAAGCCCTGGCCTCTTTATCTGGAGGAACCGGATTTTTAACAACAGAAGCCTTAACACCCTTAGGCCCCTGACTAACAGTTTCTGGGTCCCCTAGGACTCTTAAAAGATACTTATGAGCTTCAGGCACCCTGTAATACCTATCCGGCTTAACAGGAGCAGGAGGCAAAGAATCAGGATTAAGAGAAGCCTCTGCAAACACATCTTCCACAACATCCAGAACAGGAGGTATAGCCAAAGGCCTATGCTGGGGTAAAAACAAAAATTCCCTAAGCCTTTTCCTGGAATCAGAGAAGTCCTGACCTTCCCACTTAAAATGCTCCCTCATGGAATGAAGAGTCTCTGAAAAAGAAAAATCTTCAGGAGGAGAAGCAGAAGGAGTAGAATCATCCACATCAGAATCAGAATAAGGAGAATACTCCTGCAAGTCTTCAGCCGAAGACTCTGAAACATCCGAAGTCTGCTCAAAACTCCCCAACTCAGGTTCCACCCTAGGTCTCTTATCAGGAGGGGGCAAAGAACCTCTAATCAAAGTAATCAAATCTTCTGCCATTTTAAGCATATGCTTCTTGGGCACAGAAGCTGAAGAACTAGGGGTGACACCAACTGAAGCTAAACCTGGCCTGCCTCTGGGAGAAGCCTTGGAAACAGGAGAGGGCCTAACCACCCTAGGAAGGGAAGGGAGTACAGTAACCTGAGAAGCCCCTTCAGCCTGACCTGCCTCCTGAGAGGCCACATCCTGCAATAACAAAGTCTCCCCTGGGACTCCTGAGAAACCTCCGGTGGAAACCCCGGCTCCACCGACACCTCTAAAGAACCGGCGTCCGGTACGGACGGTTCTTCTTGCCTAGGCTTAGCTGCTTTGTCCTTGCGCTTCTTCGAAGAAGCGGGCGTCGGAGCATCCGACGGCATATTATAATTGCACCGCTTCCCGAAGACTAACCTGGCACAATCTAACCTTCTCTTAATAGTGCGCTTATTGAATCTAGCACAAAAGCGACACCCAACAACGTCGTGCTCAGGCCCTAAACAAGGAATACACAAAGTATGATAATCTCTATGCGGTATCTGTTTCCCATAAGAAATACAGTTATTCACTTTTTCTGACATCCGGTAAACCACTGAGGCAAGAAAAAACTAAAATATTCCCCAACGGGGTACTTAGCCAACTTTGACTCGGTCTGAAACTCCGAAATTGAAAAATTTCAGAACGCCGAACGGCACTTGCAACGCTGCTTCTGCATCGGACCATGCGGCAAAAAAGACTGAGGATATGACGTCGGTCATGCGCATTTGTACCCTGACGTCCTGATGTCAGTCTAATGCGCCTTGACCGATGTCAGCCTTATACTTTGATATTCGGGCCGACCGAGGACAGCGGACTACCCAAGTGTAAGGACTGCAGCAATGTGAGATGAAGAACATCCTAGGTGGTGTGCAGTTCCTGGATTTGGACTGTGAAGGCCTGGAAGAGACTGGAAAGGACCAATTCTTTGAAGGCCAAATGCCTACTAAATCTGGGAGGCTGTACTTGTAAGAAATCTTTAACAGTTTGCATAGATTTAGCTTTTTCCTCCATCTTTTTGAGGACGACTTCTGCTTTGTTGCCAAACAGGTGGTCTTGGTTTAAGGGAGCATCCAGTAATTTAGCTTTAACATGATCTGGCAAGTTTTGCTCCTTAAGCCAAGCATGCCTTCTAAGTACAGACCCAGTGACAGTACCTTTGCAAGATGCTTCTAAGAGAGAGTCAAAACCATATTGCAAAGTATGTTTACCAACTTGTTCTGCAGAATGTATTAAATATTGTAATTGTGTGTGTTCAGCACAGACAGGAATCAACATCATTTTCTGTTTTAAGTAGTCCCATAATATGCTGCTGGTACTTTAACATATGAAACTGGCAATTTAAAGTCCTAATGGCCAAAGTAGCAGAAGTGTATACCTTCTTACCCCATCTGCCCAAGGGTATAGAATCTCTATCAGAAGGGGTAGGATTGTGGTCCTTGGGAAATGGTCTCTGGATCCACAGTAGGATTCTTTAAGAGGAACTTGAGAGAGAGAGAGAGAGAGAGAGAGAGAGAGAGAGAGTGAGGTACTCTAATACCAAGTGTCTGGGGAAAGGCTAGATTCCAAGAACGCATCATCTACAATGTCCAGAACAGGAGGGATAGCTAAAGGCCTGTGTTATGGAAGGAGTAAGAATTCCCCAAGCCTCTTTTTGGAGTCAGAGTAATCCTGGCTTTCCTAGTGGAAATGCTCCCTAAGAGTGTGCGAGGTTTCACCAAAAGAAAAATCTTCTGGAGGGGAAGCAGAGGAAATGAAATCCTCTGCATCAGAATCCTCATAGGTAGATAAGGGCAAATCCTGGTAATCAAAAGGAAAATCAGTTCTAGGTCTCAGAGGGGGAAGGCTGGCTTCCCCTAATTAAGGTAATAAGGTCTTCAGCCATTCTAAGCATTTGTTTTTTAGGCATATGGGCCTGAGCGTGCGGTTTGGACGTCAGTTTTCTAGGCGTGGTGCAAGTCTTAGACTTGGATGAAGAAGATGGCGTTGGTTTAAAATGCAAGTCTGTAGGCCTGAATACACCCTCAGAAGCCGGTGCCTGCACAGCAGCTCAGGACCCATCCAAAGTAGGGACATCTGCAGGTTCCATAGGTCGAAGAAGCATCTCGCGGCATAATGGACTCCGAATGGGTCTCAGTAGAGGCCTGCAAATCTGAAGTAGCGGGTATCAGGGGCTGTGAAAGCACCTCACTGAGTACCAGCGGACTGGTGACTAGCTTAACAGAAGTGTCGTCGGCAGTTTTGGACATATGTAGTCTGTCTCTGTCTTTATCCTTACGTTTTTTCGGAAGACAAGTAGTCGGGTGGCTTACCGAAGCCATTTCGGAAAACGGATACAGAGTACCAAAATAATTTGTTGCAAATATAGCCTGATGACGAATAGTATGGGGGTTGAACAAGGCACAAATCTGACAGTGAGGGACGTCGTGGTCTAGGCCTAAGCAGGGAATGCAGTACGAATAAAAATCTTTGAGGCAATTGTTAACTTTTACTGACATCGGTTGGAGCAAGAAAGATCTCCAACAGGGTACTTACCTTTTTTTAAGACTTCGGTTCTGAAACTTGAAAAATGAAAATTTCAGGAGTCAGCCGACCAGCACTTGCGAACTGCTTCTGCTTCGGGCACCACACGGCAAGAAAGACTGATGCAATGGAGTCGGCTGCATGTTTTATACCACTGACTACCTGACGTCATGGAAGAAGAGACAGCATCCGACACAGGAATCCAAGACTCTGGTATTCAGGCTGGCTGAGTGCTACCTGCAGGCAGATAACCCAAATGTGATGACTGCAACAGTGAAACACGAAGAACATCTGATCATCAACAATCTTAAAGATGGTGGCATCACAGAAGGACTATTATTAAAGAAAGAGATTAAACAAAGGAGAGTCAAGAATGTATAGACTCAAGATTATATTGACAGAGTTCATTCATTTGATTATTGTTAAAAAGGTTAGTATCTGGATCTCCTTTTGTTTTAAACTATTAAGGATGCCTAAAAAGCAGTTTATATGGCCTACAAGGGCTACATTCAGGGTATAATGGACAAGGTTATTTTAAGTTACTGTAGCTAACACATTAAACAGGAAGACTTTTGGGCTGGATTAAATTCTGAATGCTACGGGGTTTAGTATTATGGCTGCTACATATATGCATATGTGTTAGGCTTATTAGGGGACAATCTTTAAAATTAAAATGTGGGGCTATAAGAAAATGAATGGAAAGCACAATATGGAGCTCTCTCTACAACACTACATGAAGTTAATTTGACACATACATTAAAACTGAGACAATACTGGACCTCCAAGATAGCGGATGACCAAGCAACATGTTGATTAGCGCACACCCCCATTGTGAAACCTAAGAAAATGTTAAAAAGCCAGCAAAAGTTATCAATTCACCTAAAGTTCTGTCATTAGCAAATAAGTACACTACCTGAATTCCAGCAAAGAACTGTGGGAGAAAACAAATCATAGAAAACTGAAAAGCATGGGAGGCAAGCTCTGGCTAAGAATAACCTCAAAGATAATTAGGCAAAACACAATTCAATTTGCAACTTTAGTAGAAGTGAAGGCGTACAGTAATTCAGAGAAAAAAAAAATTTACTGGAATCAGGGTGTTGAACGTAAGCAGGACACTGGAAAAACATATAAAAGTCAAACACTGAATCCTTAAGTAGGCATTAACATGCAATTAATTTAACAATAAAATCAATTTCCCTCCAAAAGTTAACATTTACCCAACTCATGCATACTACACACGTCTTAGCTTGCATAAATTTAACTCCAAAAATTCTCCTAAATGCCCATATTGTAAAGATGAAACTGCTGACCTCCTTCATATGTTCTGGATCTGTAAACGTATATACAAACTATGGAATTCCTTAAAACTACAACTGCAAAAGATGGGTTATGAAAATTCAACGATTTCTTGGGAATTTACTATATTACATATCCCCCCAAATAATCTATCTAGATCCCAAATGACCATACTTACGAATATTTTTTTTGTTAATGAAACTCTACATAGCTACAAATTGGTTGAATCCATCTCAAACTTCATGGGACAACTTCAAGATTTTAGCGATAAAACACATATTAGCCCACAAATTACTAATTAATGATCATACCAAACATAAATAATCTGAAGATCTGGGAACAAATTTTCAACATTATATTGGCTTAATGTACGGAACCCAGGATAACCCTTGGATATAAATACTACAAAGTCAAATTTTATCAGAAATCAAATTATTACAAGATACTATACCTACTAAGACTCTTCATATATTCTTTTTTGTTTAAAATGGAAGCATTCATGTATATAGTGCACATATGTTGTAGGACTGTTAGAAGTATTGTTTGGAAATTACCTGTGTATTTCTCGGTCAAATGTTTGTATGAACAAATTGAAAAATAATTATTAGTGAAAAAAAAAAAAAAAAAAAAAGATGTGCTGATAAAACTGCAGAAATCGGAGGCAGAAGTGAAGGGAATTTTGGCAGAACATGACATTTCTCAAGCAGAACTACTTAAAAAAATATCAGTTACAGGACAGAGCACACAATGAAAATATTAAGATTTTTTTTTTTTTTTTTTTTTGCTATACCAGAGAAACTGAAGGAACAGACTATACTAATTTTATGAAAGTACAAATAAGCAACTGTCCAGACATTCCATAGGATTTATATAAACAACAAAGACTATCAGTGAGTCCCAGCTCTACCTTCCAATAAAATTTATTTCGTTGAACAGTTCCTTCTCTAGCACAATCGGCCAACTTTACAGAGTAAAACAGTAAAACTCATAAAACACTTGCAATATATACAAAAAACAAGTAATCAATCAAAAGGAATGCATTTTGATTATGAAATTTGGGACTTTGCATCCACATGGAATGAACAGAGAATGTAACTGGCAATGTCTTGTTTAAGACTGTGACTTTAAATATATTTAAGCTATGTGATTTGATAGTTTAATTATGTAATTGATTGATTACTTGTTTTTTGTATATATTGCAAGTGTTTTATGAGTTTTACTGTTTTACTCTGTAAAGGCTGTTCTGATAGTCTTTGTTGTTTATATATATACATCTTGCTTGCTGTTGTTTTAATATGACAAGTGAGTCCATGTGCTCCTTTCCTAGAATATTTAGAGACTGGTATGGAGATGTTTAATCGAATGGAGAAAATAGCAACCGCTCCAGTAATTTGCCTAATGACACTGGCACAACAATGATAAAGAATGTAGTACCAGAAGCCACAGGAGACTCAGGCTTTGGTATTATAAAGAAATGGGAAAATTCCAGGAAGAGAACTACTACCAATCCTTTTGCTATGGTAGGCAAAAAGAACATTATTTCAGATAATCCAGATATACAGGATTTGTGTTCTAAACTTGAAAGATTGATTTTTAAAGAAACATCTACTTTCTACAATATTGGCAGTCTTGAAAGATATATTGAACTGGATATAACACCTAGAGGGTTAAGGTCTATTAAGAATCCATCAACACCATTTGACCTTACTAATGAAGTAGAAGTTAAATTTCATGAACGATGGATAGCAGCTGCACATCGGTGCAGTTTAGAATGGGTGTCAATTTTAATTGAAAGAGACAATATGAAAAAAGACAAACTTGTAGTTGAAACCAAACAAGTTTGTGAACAACTGGTAAATATTACATCAAATTCTACATTAGAGAATTTCCTCTCAGGCATTAACACCAAATTAAATAGTTATGAAAAGATCTGGTAGAAAGAAAAAATCTAAACTGACTAGAGACATTAGAGACTATGACCACAAGAGGGCGTTTGTATTTCCTAGCTATCAAAGAAACAGGAGAAAGAGTGTCTCTTTTCAAAAGGAAATCCTGCTTCAGAAAAATATGCCAGTAAGAACTTCCTGTCTGGTGAAAGTGGAGCGTCTTCATGGGAAGAAGATGACAGAGAAACTTTTCCTAGACTGCCAGTTGCAGCAAACCCAGAAGCATTTCATAAAACCTACTCAGAATCGAATGGACATTATACCAATACCAGGAAAAGGGCTGGAACAATCCAGAACGCCAGAGAGACTCGGGCGATGGACAACATAAGAAAGGTAGATGGACATAACTTACATAGTAATTATGTTGTTAACTTGTCCAGTTATAAACTAGACAAGATAGAAATGTCTGTTTTAGAGAAGGGTTTAAAATTTGTCCCCACATGCTTACCCAAAAGTATGAGGTTAAAACTGAATTGTTCCAACTATGCCGAAAAATGCATTTAAAGGAACACTTCTTTAGATTAAATAAAGCAACTGAGTTAGATACTAACTGTGATGTTTTACTTTCATCAGATAGTGAAACAGAAAGTGAAGAAAGTTTTTATTCATGTGCATCGGGTAGTGAAGATGAAAATAATGCTTATGACTTATTAAATACACATATGCTTAAAGATAATAACTATTTTTTACCTCCATGTAAAAATTCTAATATAGTACGTTTTGAATCTTTACTGAATACAATGTTAGAAAAGGAAATAGAGAGCTTTATGAATAAAAAGCATACTTATAATCTAACAAAATTGGAATGGGAAAAGCTGCAACAACTGAGTAAAACTGCAATATAGTCTTTAAACAAGCAGACAAAGGGAAAATTAGTTATATTAAACTCTCATGATTATTATAGTATGTGTATGCAACATCTAGATAACAACAATGTATATTGTAAAACTAACATTAATCAGCTATGTCAAGCAGAAAAGATTTTGAAAAATTATTACAGAAAGGTGTGAGATTACACTATCTAAGTCAAATGGATATAAATAGAAAAATAAATGTAAAGAACAGAAAAATTGCAAAATTCTTTGCCTACCTAAAATTCATAAAGATCTGAACCACCACCTGGTCGGCCTATTGTGTCAGCTTTTGGATATTTTACTTATAATCTTTGCACCATGTTACATGAAATATTGATAAAGAAAGTTCTGTTGTTACCTTCTTATATACAAGATTCATATGATTTTCTAAGGAAAATAAAAGATATATATTGGGGTGAAAATATGTACTTTATTACGGTGGATGTAGAGAGCCTCTACACCAATATTTCCCATATTTTGGGCTTGAAGCTATAAAATTCTTTTGAATGATAGTCCTAAAACATATTATGTCCTGGAACTGGTAGAATTCTGCTTGAAAAATAATTTTTTGAATTTAATGGCACTGTTTATAGACAAGTTACAGGTACTGCTATGGGGCAGCGTTTGCACCAGCCTATGCTAACCTGTTTATGGGGCTATTTGAAAATGAACACCTGTATAGGTTGCCTTTCTTTCAAAATAATGTTCTAAGGTATTTTAGATTTATTGATGACCTAATTTTCATTTGTCATGGGGATTGGGATACATCAGATAACTTCATTGATGAATTAAATAATAACAGATTTGGTATAAAATTTAGTGACATACAAAAGGGAAACCAGGTTAATTTCTTGGATATTTCACTTAGGGGCAATAATGGCTTTCCCATATATACTAGTATTCATAGAAAATTTGATGAAATAAGCTGGAAAATGTGGGAGATAGTTGCCATCCCCATACATTGTCAGCCATCCCCTATGGGGAATTTTTGAGAATAAAAAGACTCAATTCTGATATTGATATGGCCTTTAGGGAGGCCTATAAAGTGGCAGATATTCAAAACTAGAGGGTATAACCCAGATGATGTAGAAAATAGCTTGCATAGAGCCTTTAAACAGAGTAAGGGCACTATTAGACAAAATAACTATGAAAGTAGCAATAAATATGGGACTGAACAGGAGAGAATGTTTTTGTTACAAAGTACACTAACTTCTCTATGATTGGTAATAAAATCATTATGGAATATTGGAATTTTATTAAAAAGATATAACATCACTGAAAAATATAAAATTAATGACATCATATAGAAAGGGGAAAAATATACAGGACTTTCTGATACACAGCATTTATAAAAAGCCTTGTACTAATGAATTAAATGTTGTGAAGAATTTGGGAACATTCCCTTGTGGAAAATGTGCTATATGTAAACATGTTGTAAATGAAGTGAATAAAATAAATGGCAAAATTTTTGATACAAAAGGCAAATATACATGTATGAGCAAAGGTGTTGTGTATGTCATATTCTGTGATTGTAACAAATACTATATTGGAGAAACAAAAAGAATGCTAGCAGATAGGATAAAAGAACATATTAGAGATGTTAAAAATAATAAAATTACTAGTCCTATTGCTGAGCATTTTAACTCAGTACACCATGGAAATATTGAGAATATAAAAGTGTCTGTTCTGGAACATGTTCCATTATATTATAATGATGTTGATAGGCAAAAAATATGTTAAGACAAAAGGAATGCATTTTGATTATGAAATTTGGGACTTTGCATCCACATGGAATGAACAGAGAATGTAACTGGCAATGTCTTGTTTAAGACTGTGACTTTAAATATATTTAAGCTATGTGATTTGATAGTTTAATTATGTAATTGATTGATTACTTGTTTTTTGTATATATTGCAAGTGTTTTATGAGTTTTACTGTTTTACTCTGTAAAGGCTGTTGGCGGCTAGAGAAGGAACTGTTCAACGAAATAAATTTTATTGGAAGGTAGAGCTGGGACTCACTGATAGTCTTTGTTGTTTATATATATACATCTTGCTTGCTGTTGTTTTAATATTCCATAGGATTTGTTTATGCACAGGCCACTCTGTGTGCATACTTCTGGCCATCCAAAAGCAGCCAATACCTGTATTGGCAACAATTCAATAATACTTGCAAAATAACTACTCCTGACAAAACTGTAGCAGAAGTAAAAATTAATTAAAAAACTGGGACACCAAAATATTTATGCTCAAGGATTCTTCACTGTATATCAAGCAAACTCACAGTTTATTTCAGCAATCAGGGGATCCTTTAAAGTAGGTGCGAGACAAAAGTTGCTATATTCAGCTGTTATCAGAATATTTTTTCCTAGTGGGCTGAAAATGTTTCCAGATGCAGAACAACCTGTGGAGAAAATAACTCAAGTCACCAACAAGCCACCCACGATGCTGAAGGGGACAATGCTTCTCATTCCACCCATAGCCCCGTCCCATTTTTTTCTTAGTTAAAATACACAAGGTCAGGATGTCACTTCAAAGTGACAATTACCTAGAGCAAAGGTTCACACCATCAGGTAGCTAGCCCTACTGCAAAACGTTCTTCCATACCACACACACCCTCACACCTACTCTCAATTTAAAGAGTCCAATCCATCTACTGCATGTCTCCGGAATGTGTTAGGAATCCGGAGCACCCACAGGAAACCCATGCAAACATAGGGAGGGCATGCTAACTCTACACAGAAGGTATCCCAAACAAAAACTGAACCAGAGAAACTCTTGCTGTGAGGCAACACCACCAATCTTTTATCAATAAGAAAGCCCACAGACACTTTCCCAGTGAAACCCTTTCAATTCTCCCAAAAGGAAAACACCTCAATAACAGAAAAACTAGAAACGAACCAGAAACAAACCACATGAATCAGAATACCTTGGACAAATTTGAGAACTGTGTTAGGAGATCAAGATGACCACAAAGGAGACCAGCACCAAAATTAACAAGTGAATAAACGAAAAAACTATAAAACATCAATCCCAAAAGATGCAGTTTAGACAGGTCAACTGCGGTTTGGCAAGAAGTGGACGAAAAAGAAAGTTTGTCGGTGTTAAACTGGTGGAAGAAGTGTGAAGTATAACTACCACTTTCTGTCATTAGTGTTTAAAAGAACACACTTTGTCATAAGTGTTTAAAAGAACAATAAATGGACCAAGCACGAGTGCAAGTGAAACAGTTTTTGTTCTTATTAATGTTGGTATAAAAGTTTCCTTATGCAAATTTCATGATATTTTGTGATAACTGTAAAACAGCCCTGTACGGAATGTAGTTAGATACAACCATGGATTTGCAGCAAAATGCTCTTATTTGGATGGACAGATTCCTTTTTTGAAAACATATATAGCTTTGTGCCTGCCGTCAATTAAAAACGATGGAAGACTGAAAATGCTTTAAGTTTTCAATTTCTCAAGTCTTATTTTGAAGTGAAAAGTCTCAGAAATGTGACAAGCCTAAACAGAGATGGAAAGAAACAACTACATGCAAGATCGCATGGAAACTGCAAAATGGGACCACATTCAAAAGAACTTATGTATAACAAATGTAAGTAAAGACTTTTTACTGGAATGGCTGTTTCAGTTGACCGTCACACAATGTAAAATGCTCTAAAAATTTTGTGTAGAAAGCACTAAATTACATGAGTGTGTGCTGGTTCAATCAGCAATATTGCAAGAGATGCAACTGGACAGAAATGAGCATATGCATCTGACAAAGGATTTCAGGAGGATATTCAGCAAATGTTATGAACAAATGAAAAGGAGTGATAACACGGACTGCAAGAGAAGACAGTAGTTCTTGAATGAGAGAACAGTGGTAGAATTGTGGTTGCAGGGGTTTATGGACAATGAAAGGGATTATGCTAGTGTACACACACACACACACACACACACACACACACACACACACACCTACTGTTAATGGAGATTAGGAGAAAGTTTGGAGAAATAAGCTTTCAGCAGCAAATATTTGCAATAGTGAGGGTGTAACATGGGACCTGGAAAAGATGATATAATGAAATAAGAAGTTATGTACCTACCATAACGTTCCATGTTAGTTGTCTTCTCTCGCCTTCTTTCTTGCTTGATGGGTTCGAAGCCGATCCCTCGGCTCCGACTCGGCACTTGCTAAGCTCGAGAGTCACTTTTACCAGCTCGAGGCAGCCCCATATCCCATGATGCAAGGCGGTAAGTACCCAGATCTCGTTTGATGACAAAGGGCAATAGCACCAAGCAAAAAACACTTCCCAAAGGAAGAAGAAAACTTACAGGATGGAAGAAGGACCAGGTCTGAAAGGTCTTCAGCATAATAATTTCTTATAACAAGGTCTGTCCAGGCCAGGGGGAAGGAGGGAGGGTCGAAGAAAGAAGGCGAGAAGACAACTAACATGGAACGTTATGGTAGGTACATAACTTCTTAATGTTAAGTTGTCAATCTCGCCTTCATTCTTGCTTGATGGGACAGCGTCCTAGCACCTCTATCCTGGGTGGCTCAATGGAACAGACTCTTGAGGACTGTAGAGCCAAAGCTGGCTCTGTCCCTGGAGGCCAAGTCCAATTTGTAATGGGAAACAAAAGTGTGAGGAGTGGCCCAAGTGGCGCTGCACAAATAGTGTCTAAAGGAAGTCTAGCTTGAAAGGCTGTAGAAGTAGCTAAGCTCCTAGTTGAATGTGCTTTAGGTTTTGAGCACAGCTGTTTTCCCCTGAGCAGATAAATTTCAGAGATGACCGAAGAAAGCCATCTGGACAAGGTCACTTTAGAAACAGGAAGGCCTTTTTATTATCCGCATAGGAAACAAAGTTGATCAGATTTTCTAAATTTTTGTTCTGTCCAAATAATATCTAAGTTGATGGTGGACATCAAGATAATGTAGCTTTTGTTCAGCTCTGTCTGAATAGTTTGGGAAAAATACAGGAGATCAATGGATTGATTCAAATTGGTCTTTGAAGCGACCTTAGGCAAAAGGTTGGATTAGTTCTCAAAGATACTCTGTCTTTGTGAAAAACCAAATAGGGGGGTCGAACCGATAGAGCATGAAGTTCAGACACCCTCCTGGCCGATGTAATAGCCACTAGGAATAAAGTTTTCCAAGAAAGAAATTTCAGGGAACAAGAAACAGCTGGCTCGAAGGGGGGAAGAATCAAGGACGTCAGCACTAAATTTAGATCCCACTGAGGAGGAGGATTCCTGATTGGAGGCTTTAGTAGGAAAATTCCTTTCAAGAAGGCCCTGCAGAGCCTATGGGACATAATATTATGATCTGCTATCCCGACATGAAAGTTGGAGACAGCAGCCAATTGAACTCTGACTGTGGAAGAAGAGGAGCCTGCATGAAAAATCTCTGCTAAGAAGTCCAGGACTGCCTGAACAGGGGCAGTGAAAGGATCAATATTCTTGGCCTTAGCCCAATAAGAGAAACGTTTCCATTTGCTTGTATAAATCCTCCTGGTAGAGGATTTTAACGAAGCTACTATGATGTCTCTAACTGGGTTAGAGATCAAAGGAAGCCTGGCTAAGGAAGGAAGTGGAGCAACCATGCCGTGAGGTTGAGAGAAGGGATAGACCGGTGCAGCTGACCCGATTGGTGAATCAGAAGATCTGGCACTGGGTCCAGATGCCACGGCTGCACCAAAAGGTGATGATGGAGGAACGGGAACCAAACTTGTCGAGGCCAGTAAGGGGCAATGAGAATCAATTTGGCTCTCAAAACGGTAGCTTTCTGGATAACTTGAGGGATCAGAGGAAATGGAGGGAAGGCATAAAGAAGTCCCTGGGGCCAATCCTGGGTCAGAGCGTCTCTGGGGGGATGGCCTGGTAGAGGGAAGAGACAAAAGAAGTCTGGACATTTGCTGTTTTGGGGAGTAGCAAAAAGATCGCAACATGGACGACCCCATTCCAGAAAAATCTCTTCCGCTATAGATTGCTTGAGAGACCACTCGTGAGGCATGAGAATAGCTCTGCTCAATCTGTCCGCTACAATGTTGGTTTTCCCAGGGATATGCGTTGCTACCAGAAACCGATGAGAGGAGATCGCCCATTGCCATAGTCTGAGCGCTTCTCGACACAAGGGGTAGGACTTGGTTCCGCCCTGTTTGTTGATATACCAAACTACAGACATGTTGTCTGTGTGGACTGCAATTGTCCCTACGGGAAGAAAGTCGTTGAGGGCTTGCAACGTTAAAAGCACTGCTCTCATCTCCAGGACATTTATGTGCAGATGGTACTCGAACGGCTGCCACGCCCCATGAACCATCCTGCCCTGATAATGACCCCCACCCGATCAGGGAGGCATCCGTGGTGACAGTGGCTATCGGGGATGGGGTACAAAGTACCTGCCTTGGTGAACCTGAGGAGATGTGATCCACCAAGCAAGATGATCTTTGCAAGTCTGTGTCACCAGAATCTGGTGACGATAGGAAGTTGTTGGTACGACCACTGTGTGAACAGCATCCACTGAAGAAGGCGCATGTAGAATCGAGCCAGGGGAAGAAGAGTAATGGCCGCAGCCATGAGGCCTAATACCTTTAGAACCATTCTGGCCTGTACTTTCTTGTTGGCCAGAATGATCCTGACATGACTCTGAATGTCTGAAACTCTTTGATCTGTAAGGGTAGCTGACATCCGAACAGTGTTTAAGTTTGCGCCTATGAAGGTAATAGACTGGCAGGGCGATAAGGATGACTTTTCAAGTTGATCGAGATGCCCAAATGAGAACAAAGATTTATTGTGTAATCCCTGGCTTGTATAAGCTGATGCCTGGTGGTGGCTGACAGGAGCCAGTCGTCGAGATACGGAAACACCTGGAATCCTTGACGTCTCAGGTGAGCCGTGACCACTGCCATGCATTTGGTGAACACTCTGGGGGCTGTAGTGAGACCAAAGGGCAGGGCTCTGAACTGGAAATGACTGGACCCCACCCGAAAGCGGAGAAATCTCCTGGAGCGTCTGTGAATTTTGATGTGATAGTACGCATCCTGAAGATCTATTGAGCACATCCAGTTGTCCTTCTGTAAGAAGGGCAGAATTGGAATTGACTAAAGAGTGACCATTCGGAATCTTGTCTTCCTCACAGACTTGTTGAGTCTGCTGAGATCCAATATTGGTCTCCAGTCTCCCGTCTTTTTGGGGACCAAAAAGAACCTAGAGTAGATTCCGGGCTCTGAATGGTCTGTTGTAACTGGCTGAATGGCTCTTTTTTGCAGTAGTTTTGGGACTTCTAACTCTGCAATTTCCCTTAGACCGGGTGGTACATCTGGAAGGGAATTTGAGGGGAAAGGACTTTCCTCGAAAGGAATTATGTAACCCTTGGATATGATCGACTGTACCCATCTGTCTTGAGTGAGGGAATGCCAGGCTTCTGGGTAAAGTGATAATCTTCCCCCGACTGCCTCCAAGGAGGGACAGCCGGGCAACATCTCAGGGATGCTGAAAGGGCTTGTCAGAGAGAGGCTCTCTGTTTCCCTGGTTTTTTGGACCCCCTCTGCCTCTAGAGCGGCGTCTGTTGTTGTTACCCCCTCTGCCTCTAGGGGTAAACTGACCACGTGAATCCGGCGTGACTCCTTGGGATTTGCGGAACCACATTTTTCCACCTTTCTGTCCTTTGGGGTAAGGTCTAGAAGGGGTGGAAAAACGGACTCCTACAGCAGAAAGAGTCTTGCCATCCTGCTCGCACCTGGTCAAAGTTTCCTTCACCTGAGGGCCAAACAAAGCTGACCCATCAAAGGGAGAATTTGTGAAGGACGCCTTGAAGGGATCTGCAAAGTCACATAGCCGCATCCAGGCTTGGCGTCTAAGAGCCACACCTGTACCTGCGGCTCTACTCGCTCCATCAGCAGCATATGATATTAGCCGCATGGAGGAGTTTGCAATGGAATTAAGGGTTCCTAGCTGCGAAGCAATTTTTTCTTGAGCTCCTGCAGCTGTAGGATCCTGTACTACTTCACCCAGCTCCTTAAGGATATCCCTCTGGAGTCTGGTGAAGTGACATAGGTAATTCAGCGAACGCATAGCAAAGGTCGCTGAGGAAAACATCCGCTTACCGTACCTATCCATGGTCCTAGAGTCCTTATTAGGAGGATGGACGGGTACGGAAGGATCTGCAAGTTCCTTCTTGGTGGCAGCAGCCACCACCATGGCATCAGCGGGGACACCCTTAGTGAGGAATTGCTTGTCACACGGGGCAGTGATAAATTTTGAAGGCCTCCTAGGGACTGGCTCTACAGAGTCAGGAGCTGCCCACGCCTTTCGGGCAATAACCTGCATAAGGGGGTCGAAAGGCGGAGACACCCAGGAGGTGGAGGGCCGAGATCCAAACGCCTCTAGGTATACTGACTCATCCTCAGAGGGATTGTTGGTGGGCCAGTTTCCCCTCTGTTCTAGGATGTCTGAGAAGGAGACATCCTCAGAAGGGGATCTAGGGGATCCCTCTGACTCATCAAAGTCAGTATCTGAAGTGACAGACTCGGGGGAGTCTACATGTTTCCTCTTACAAGTCCTCTTCCTAGGAGGATCTCCCGAAACATCAGGAGAATCCTCGGAAGAGGGGGAAATTCCCAATGGGGAAACCTGAGGCGGAGGATCTCTGGGTCCTGTAGCAAGAGAAGTGGCAGAGATGTCAACAGGCACTATAGAGGGAGGAGCTAAGGGAACAGACTGCTGACTGATACCAGTGGCCAGCACACTCTTCATCACCTCGAATGCTCCCCTCCCAGGCAGGTCCGAGAGAACCCGTTCCGAAGAACTAGGAACTCCAGGGACCACCGAAAGGGAAGTCTCAGAGGCAGATGTCGGAGCCGAGCTCACCAAGGCCGAGGCTCCAAGGGGAAGAGCGGGTTCGGACAAGGGTCCGATGCCACTCACCCTCGGAGGAGACCATGGAAGCCCGACCACCGAATCCCTCTAAGGAAGGTCTCAAGAGGAGATAAGAGTAGAGGCTGAAGGAACAGAAGGGGTATCTGTCCTCCAGCCGTAGCAGTAACCATTCCCGAAGACTCCAACTCCAAGCTCTGGGGTAGAGTTGAAGGAGGAACTGTAACGGGGTGTGGACCAACAGTCGTCTGTTGAGACGGACTATGTAACATTTGGGCCAGTGCCTGTGACTTAAGTAATCTACTGACCACTCTCTCTAAGTCATGGTCAGAAAGCCTGGATGACTTTGAAGATTGGCTCCGATGGCTCCGTTCCGAAAGGAGAGGTGAAGCCGGAGCCGAAAGTATCGGCTCCAAGGAAGGAGACCTCGACCTCTTCCTGGAAGGAGCCATCGGAACCGATGTAACTATAGACCCTGTCGGAGCCGACAACTTATCGGAGCCGACAGGTAGCCTCGATGCATCGGCTCCAGCCGGAGCCGATACAGCCACAAAAGTAACGGTGTCGGAGCCGATCGGAGCAGACACCGAAGCCTGTGCCACATGGTGGTCGGAGCCGATACCGAAGTGGTCGATGCAGAATCGGCACCGATAGCCATCAGTGCCGAAGGCTTGGTTAAGCTAGAATCGGCTCCAGCCGGAGCCGATCTCGACTCAGAACGAGTCGGAGCCGAGGCCGCAGGCTTTGACACAGAAGCCTGGGCCTTGGAAGACTTGACAGTCTTAGGTGGAGCCGACTTAGCCGGAGAGCCCTCCGGCTTAAGAAGGCCCCTGAGTATAAGCTTGTTTCTTCTTTCCTGCAGGACTCTCTGGCTGAAAGAATGACAAATAGCACAGGAGTCCTGCAGGTGAAGAGGGCCCAGGCAATAAAGGCAAGAAGTGTGACCGTCTGTCAGAGACATCTTCTGACAGCACGAGTCACACTTCTTAAAACCCGAGACCCTTTCTTTTGACATGGTGTCACACAAAACACACACACACACACACACACACACACACACACACACACACCAGTCAAAGCCTTTAATTTTAAATATACCAAAAAGGTATAAGTACCAACACACACACACACCCTAACGGGGGGGGGGATGGGTAAAGTCTGACTAAAAAAATAATAAGAGACAGACAAATTTCTGTCAGAAACAGATTAAAACTAAATAAAAACTAACAATAAGGGGCTTTTAAATTTAAAAGGGGCTAAAATAGCGAAATAGTAATCACTTACCAGGAGCTGGTAAAAGGAGGACCTCATAAGCGAAGCGGCAAACGAGATCTGGGTACTTACCGCCTTGCATCATGGGATATGGGGCTGCCTCGAGCTGGTAAAAGTGACTCTCGAGCTTAGCAAGTGCCGAGTCGGAGCCGAGGGATCGGCTTCGAACCCATCAAGCAAGAATGAAGGCGAGATTGACAACTTAACATCTCAGACTTCCGAAGAAACACGCGAATATTTATTACAGAAGATGTGAATTTCAGGAACGAACTTATGCCAAAATGTACCAAGTTTTTTCTTGAGGACAGAGAGAAAAAAAAGAAATGGGTAGTGGGTGTGAACCAAGATTTATCAGGGAAGCTAAAGTGGGATACGAAGAGAATGGACTTAACATATGGCAAAAATGAAAGAAAGAGATGAAAGAATATAAAATTATTACACGGGTTGGCACAGTTACTGCGGTGGTGGTGATGCGGTAGCGTTGTCGCCTCACAGTAAGATGTTGTCCTGTTCGATTCTCAGCTACAGCGTCTTCTGGGTGGAGACGTGCATGAATGAGCGTACCTTTGTTGAAGGCTGCATGTCAGGGCCAGCAACTCGGCATGTAAAAAATTACTGCCAATCATTAGCGGACCAGAGTTCCACTGTGGCGACCCCTAACCGGGAAAAGCCGAAAGACACACAGGTTGGGCACAGTTGAAGCAATGCAGAAGGGGACATTCTCAGAACATGCAGAAGGAGCAACTGCAGCATGCTTAAAAAAAACTAAAAGAAATATGTGGACAATATGCATGAATTTAGAAAGGTTGCTGTTATACTATGTACTGATAACTCATGAGCGCAAAAACTTGACAATAATTAGGCAACAAAAAGTAGAAAGCTTGTAGCCAAGCTTAGGGATCCTATGGCAAGAAAAATAACCACAGATACTACAAAGGTAGAAAAAGCACAAACAGAAACATTAATGGAAAACTTGGTTATGCCAAGAGTAGGGAAAGATCAACATTTAAGTTAAGCTAGGAAGATATGAAATAAAAACATCCACCTACAACTTATAATAAAAGGAACAGAAGTTTTAGGAATGGGTGATTTTCCTGTTCAAATCTACAAGTTAGAAGTAAAAAAAAAAAAAGAGTGACAGATCTAGAAAATGGCTGACAAAGTGTAAAGTACCAGCATCTTGAAATAAAGCAGTGGAAACAGTACATACGGAGGGTGAAGACCCTACAGCTCCACGCAAACCTATTCCAATTTTAAATCACAAAAATAAAATGTTGTCTATATTAGGTAAGACAATAACAAATATATTACCACAACTGAAATATATGAATAGATGTGGTTTTGTAGAAAAGCAAACATTTGATAACATTAACTGAAATTAATGCAACTGTTGGCAAGTCTTGATGCAGAGAAAGCATTCAAAAGGGTGAGCTGGGATTTTATGACTAAGGCAAAAGTAGCATTTGCATTCCTTGACAAAATAATCTGATTAATAAAGAACACACACAAAGGATCGGAGGAAAGTATTACAGTGAGATGGCACCTCTCTGTATTAGAACAGAGGAAACGGCACAAGAAGTAATACTCACCAACAAGCACTGAAAATGTTTTAGTCCCTTAAATCTTATATACATGTCAGGTGTATTTTTATCAACTCACATTAAAGGGAAGAATGACAAAGAGTTGAAGCAATTTATTTCGGAATGGAAGAGGGCACGAGTTAAGTGGGATAAACCGATTCAGCCATGTAGAAAGGTGATTAGACTTACCAGGTTCAAACACAAAACCCAACTAGAAGGCTATCAAATTGAAAACAGGGTGACAATGAAATGGGGAGGATAGAGAGAGAAACTATCACACATGGGATATCAGTTTTATAAAGTAGCAAAAAAGCATTCTAAAAAGTAATCCAGTACAAGAATGTAAAAATGAGATGTTACCAACAGTGTGATCTGCAAGCAAGGGAATAAAAAATAGCCAAGAGATGACTGTAATTTAATGGACAAAGTTAGGAAAGTGGCAGGAAGAGCAGACAGATCAGGAGGGAAAGGCAACAGAGTAGAACAAGGCTAAGCAGAAGCTTGGACTGTAGGTTCGATACTGCCTTCCCTCCAAGGGACTGAATGTATAGGCTAAGTGAATGACCAACTTTGGTACAATGTTTAGTTCAGACTATGGGGGGAGATTATGTTAAAAAGGCAAAATTATTAGGGCACATAAAATGTTACATGATAACTGAGAGAATCAATCATATGCTTTTAGAAAGGACTGGGGAAAAAGAAAAACAGATTACAAAAGAATAGTGGAATGAAATATGTAGGGCTGCCAAGTCTTGAACGTTTAGAATTTTTGCATGGAAGTGTGTGCATATGTATCTTTAGACCTCAATTAAACTTCAGAGGATCTTTCTTAGAGAGACAGCAAATGTCTGAAATGTGACGGGCAACAGAAAGAAACTGTAGGCATTGTGACATCCCCTCTCTGGGCCAGTAATCAAGAAGCCTGAATCCTCACCACTGACTCTGGACAGGGACATTCACTTGGAATAAAAATAGATACACAGTATTTCCAGAGGCAGCTCTCTGCATCAAGCACAATTTCCATTAACAGCACACACGGAACACACACACAGTCCAGGGTGTGGAGTTCCCTTTACCCCACACTCCCAGGTCCCCGATAAGATTCCCCATAGACACAGCTATAAACTTGAGTCCTCAGCTGAGTGTCCAAGTCAAGTCCTCTATCACTCTGTGAAACCAGTGCTCTGTGTCCCTGCTCAAAGCAGCTGACACACACACACCCACACACAAACGCACGTGAAAAACAGGCACATATCTACTAGCTATGCCCCATTCTGCCCAGACTATAAAGGTAGTTACACTAAACACTCCAAAGCCAGCTACTCTAAGGTACTTACAAGGGTACCCAATTACACTCAGTGAAATTAATATCAATACAAATTATAGTGTTTGACCAATGCAATAAGGCTTTCAGGAGTGGCCACAGAGTCACAAAATAGATATGAGTAATCTCAAAGGTTAAAATATTCTCTAAAGAACCAACCACAACGAAAAATTTAAATAGATTCAATAACAAAATAAAAGAACACGAAAATTTGAAATATCTACTTACATGAAACAGAGTTTCAATCACAGGAAACACGAAAATAATACAGATGAACAGATTGACACAGCTACAGAAAAACAGTACTTAACTAATCTCACTACATTTTCCTGACTGATCTAAAAGAGTTACTATTCCCTGGTCACTTATTAGAGAGCAAGGCAAGATGAAGTAGGTGAGCAGTCTTCCTCTGTCAAGTTCCAAAAAGACTGCTCTGAGACTTCAATCTCATCTAGTACTAAAACATCATTTTTGTCCTGGATTACAGAATGACATTACAATACATCTGGTCATCTGACCTTTGTTTCCCATACTAGCCCCCTTTACTAGAAAAAGCCAGGATTTCATGTGCGTTTGTCAATTACACACACACAGAGCTGTGATAAGATCTGTTGCACCTTCTGGAAGGCATAAAACCTTTTTAACACTTCCACCATTCCAGGGTAGCAATTAGTTCCCAGATTGTGACAATGCAGCTGCATTCCTAGTCCTTGTTTTTCCAGAACTTTTATTTCAGGCTGCAATCAGAACTGTCTATATGGCCTAAATTAAGTCATTTAATTTCAAACTATTTTTCTAAATTAGCTGGAACGGAGCTTAACCTCTTCTTTGCCAGCATCTTCTGTTACAATATTAATTTCAGCAGTTATAATTACAGTCTGACATACAGGTGCATTTCTTTGCTGTCCAGCAGGACACACTGTTGGAACATTTTAAACACAAGCATCTGTACAAATCAGCTACATTTTACTCCAAGCTAGTTCTAGAAGTTCTACACCGCATGCTGTATAATGCTAAAAAAAAAAAAAAAAAAAAATAGTAAATGTGCTCTGTAATATCTGCCTTACATAGACAAAACTAAGAAACTTTACAATCATCTTTCTAAATACTTTCATGAAATTCAAGTTGTATCTTATACAATTCTGTGAAAAAGCATTGCTATGCACAATACCTATTAACACAGCCAGCGTTGTTGACAGGTGAATCTCTAAACTACAATGCAGGTGATCCACGGTCAATTACAGGAGCCTGCATTGTAGTTGGAGATTTACCTGTGTCAACAACGCTGGTATCTACAGGAGCCGGCGCAGGGAAGATGCCATGCCTTTGCTTTTGGGCGGCTGCCACAACCCTTAAGAGAAGAGATGGAAGCAAATGTAACCTGGGATTGTGCATTCAGATCACCAAACCACCACCTGGTGTCAGACTTCCCAGCATATGTATGGAAGTGTGCACATTTGTGGAGATGGTATACTGGTCCCTGCAGTGACTTGGTTCACACATCATCCTGCACGAGGGTGGGATTAGGGCAATACGATCAAACCTCCCTGAAGGCTGCTGGAATGTCAGTTCCTGAGGTAGATTCATGCCCATGAGAAACGAACAAGCTGATGTGGGGCACAGAAACAGTGATGGTCAGCAAGCAAACAGGACAAAAAGTGATATACAGGACAAAATACCTATTACTGCACAAACAGGATACAAAAAAATTCCTAACCAAGTTATAAAATTCTGTTGCACATAATGCTAATGGGAAAGCAATTTAAAGCATTTTAAAAACTACTCATTATCATTACTATTATCACTATTTACTATTCTGGAAAAATAGATTTAGCATTGAAGAGGTGAAAAAAGAATAAACATCAAGAAAAAATAGCAGTGACTATAATGTTAGCTTCAAGCTGCAAGGCGCTCCTCGTTAATACATATGAAAAATGTACTGTAACTGTACTGTACTAACCATCACTATTTAGTATAATGATTTAGTTTAGTAGCACTTGTCTAGGTCACAATACCTTAACGAAAACAAGAGGTTTTCATAATAATCATGCTGCTTGCTAGAAAAACTCTAACTGAAACAACATCTTGGACTTGTGCATGCATTCAAGCCTGCATAAAAGGAGAGTCTTAATCTCTCACTCTGGTATTGCCACAAGATGTAGGAAAATCCTATGCTGACTCAAGTTTAAATCAACAGGTCACAGCTCCACTCCTGCAATCATACAAACACAATATCTAAAAAAAAATTTACACTTCTTGAGGATAAACCAGTCCCCCATTTTACAGGTTCTACTCTGTTGAGGAATTAGTATGTTACACTATCATTCCATCAGTACGAAAGAATGATCAGAAAGATGCACTACAACTTTTCCCTGGTATCATGGTAAAACTCACCTCAGATGAAGATGAAATCAATTCTGGCTTTATGCTAATACGTTGATCTGCACGTCAGGCACACTACAGTTAATATAATGAAGCACCTCTTGAGCTAGCCTAACACTGTGTGACCCACAGTCGTGTCTACCTGTAAAACATAGTATTTCAACCAGTAACACATCTAAGCAAGACAGTTCGGTACTTTTCCGTTATCGGGGCAACATTCGAAATGCGCAAATGTACACAGGACATAGAACCAGTAAGGTCAAACAGCATTTCTTTTAGAAAAATAATGTTCCTCATTTGCTGTCTGACTGCTATTAATGCAGGTTATCCAGTAATATAATGGAAACTGACTGCCATTAGTTCTGCCCCAGCACTGAAAGAGATAATTTTCTCGGCATACGTGTATCGTCAAGTGAATGCAGGACCGGCGTTTATGCAGGACCGTTTTGGTAATTCGTTGAAATTCACCTTAAAAAAAGTGAAATACATCTTTTACATGCTGTTGTAACCACCTCGGAAAAGTACATTTTCGGCACCTGCAATCTACATAGGGGAAATTACAGTCACCTGTGGAATCTCTCAACTTGAAATAAACATTAAAAACAGCGTTCATTGACAGTCTGAAGATGAAATACAGACAAGAAAAACTTGTGGGACTATAAAAACATGTATAACATATATATTGACAACTGCACCCAACTTCACCACTGAACAACTGCAGAAAGAACTGTAGAAAGGAGCTCCTCAGAAATTATGTCACCTCTTACATACGAACAGCTTAAAGAACCATTAATGTAATAACTGCCAACTAATGAAAATTAAGACTTACGAGGTAATAAAGTGTATGACAACTTTTATTACAGTGAGTGACATATGTAAAAAAATCATATTAAGTGATTGAACCAACATCTGTTAAACTTTGTTGGTTGTGTGTTCTGTGCACATTCGCAGCTCACCGACCGCATTTTCATTGTTGCCCCGATAACGGAAAAGTACCAACAGTTCATTAATTTCATATTCTGAAAAAAAAAAAAAAAAATACTGGAAAATAAAACAGACTACAGCTCTAAACTATGTACCAACACACAAACTAGTCCAGCAATATCCATATTTATGGGGACAAGATAAAATGAAGTACAAAGGAGTATGGATTAAAAATGATTCAGTTACATCAGCTAAGGATATGTGGGAAGAGACTAAACAAAAGATAATGTAAAAACTTAAGAAAATTGAAGTTCTTGCCTATGGATATCGATAGCAAAACAAAAGTAGTAAAAAATGTTTTAGTCACTTTAGTTTTATACACAGGTCAGGCATATTTTTATCAACAATAGAATAAAAAGAGTTGTAAGATTTTATTTGGGGAGAAGGAGGGCAAGAGTCAACTGGGATAAGCTGACACTCCAAAAGAACAAGGAGGTTTAGGGTTACCTGATTTGAAGGAATATTTTAGAGCTACAGGGTTAAAGTAGTTATACATAACACAAGCAGAAAGTCACAAGTCAACCTGGAAAGGGAGGATGTTGAAACGGGGTGGGGCTGTAATTCAAGAAATAAAGAATGGGATTTTGAACACAAATTTCTAAGAGAAACTTTATGAATATAATACCCTGTATGACAGCAATTATGGGTACAGAGAACAGACAAGAGGGGGCTGGTAAGAACCAAGGTATCAGGAACAAATAACTAGAGAAGGAAAGGTGATAGAAGGGGAGGAGGTAAAGAAAACATTTGGACTGCAGGCTAATGATTTATACCAATCACTGATAGGGAAAACAGAGTATAGTCAGAGTATAGTCAAAGAAAAAGGGATAGTGGAATCCTAAATGAAAGACCTGCACTGGTTAAGTTTTTAACTGAATGCAGACAGAAGCAGCTATTAAAAAAGGAATAATTAGTAAAGCATATGAAATATTGCATGATAACTACAGGAATCAATCAGCAAAGACTTGGAAGAGAGATTAGATAAGCAATTCAATCAATTTAACAAGTCTAGTCTGCAAAGCTATGGAGAGGGTCATAATGGAGCTCATAAACAAAGATATAGGGGACTTGCAGACATTGGACCCAACCCAGTTTGGCTTCGTCAAGGAAGATCATGCCTTTTGAACTTGGTCGACTTCTTCGAAACAGTCACCAAGGCCATTGATGAGGGAAAGGCAGTCCATACAGCCTACCTTGACCTTGCAAAGGCTTTCGACACAATACCCCACTCGGGTATTGTAGAAAAACTTACCAGCTTAAATGTAAACCCATATGTCACAAGATGGGTTGCAAACTGGCTTAAGGACAGAACCCACAGGGTTAGAGTTGCTGGCGCTATGTCAGACTCCAAGCCGGTCACAAGTGGTGTCCCACAGGGCTCGGTCCTTGGCCCCCTATTGTTCGGCATCTACTTCTCAGAAGTACAGGCCAACATGGGAGGACTGTGGCTGACAAAGTTTGCAGACGACTGCAAACTGGGCGCCATAGTGGAAAGTGCATCGGACACTGATATCCTTCAGAAGGGACTCACGGAAACATATAGCTGGTGCCAGAGCCATGGCCTGAAGTTAAACGCCAAAAAATGTATAGTCATACCCTTCGGGAAAAACAAGGTAACCCCAAGCTACCATATAGGTGGCAATCCACTAAGCACAGAAGAGGTTATCAGGGACCTGGGGACCCAGGTTGACAGTGGCCTTTCTTTTGACACTCGCGTTGCTAAAGTGGTTAGAAAGACCTTCTACATTGCCCACCTGATCATGAAGGGATTCACATCCAGATCTAGTGAGGTCATTGTTCCCCTGTACTCTTCACTTATCAGACCAATGATCGAGTACAATGCCCCATTCGGGATGTATCTCATCCATCTGCAGCAATTGGAGAGACCCCAAAAGTTCCTCACCAAAAGGATAAAGGGACTCCAAAATCTGTCATATGTTGCCAGATTGAAGAAACTCCAGCTCTATTCAGTCGCATACCATCTGCTCACAGGTGACATGTGCCTGACATACAAGGCCATGTCCAACCCGGAATTAATGGACATGCTCCACCTCAAAAAATCCAAATCCACCAAAACCACTAGAGCAAGCGACTTAAACCTTAGCACGGATATAAATAGGACGTGCTGGAGGGATTGATTTATCACTCAGAGACTCCCTATGCTGTGGAATAAAACCCGTGGTAGAGCACCTCGCTGGCTCTGTTCAAGAGAAATCTTGACCTGTGGATGGGAGATCGTAGGTTTACCCCGGGAATCATCTCTGTGTCATTGCTAGACAGAGGCACAACAAACTAATGGGCACAGTATTTTTTCATATAAGGGGTGGCGTAAGCCACAAAAATTTGGGCTAGGCTTATAAATGCCTTAGGGCAGATAGTGAATTATAGGTTCATAGGTTTATACTAGGCTAACACACAATGGGAGGACATGTATACAGCTCCCAAATATCCAACAAGGTCTAGAAAATTTAGGATTTTTACCTGGAAGTGTTGCATAGATACTTTTATACCTCAAGCAGACTCCACAGAAATTTTCCTCAGGTAGAGGGCAAGTGTTGGAGGTAAGACATGGAAGAAAGAGATAACTGGGGACATATGTTTTGAGAGGGTAATGCGTTGGCAGACTAAAAATTTCCCTAGAGTACTCTGTTCCGAATACTTGGTGAGCAAAGGAGCATAACTAAGGAAATTAATTTTTTGAGATGGGATACAGGATTGGGAGGGTGGCCTAATGGTTAAGGTGTTTGCCTTACAAACACAAGGTGCAGGGTTTGAGTCTCACAAGGGATAATTGGCTAGGCTTAAAAATGGCTCGCAAGGGCAGTTAGCCTAGTACTAATCTATGAACCTATGAATCTGAAATGGCTACCCATTGTAAGGTCTTGTTAACTTTAATGCTGGTGGCTGCCAAAAAATATTTTACTAGAAAATGTAAACAAAAATCTAATCCAACTATGCTTGAAGTAGTGAATACTACAGAGATAAGAGAACAGGAAATGCGATTTTTGGGAAGGAGTTGGAGTTAATATCAAAAGAAATGGAAACAGTGTGAATACATGCAGAAAAATGGTTTTGGAGGACAAATAAAGTTTAAGAAAAGGCGAGAATTGAAAAAAAAAAAAAAAATCTTTCGCATAACATCGAACACCATCAGGCAGTCAAAAATTGTTTGTGCAACAGCACTGTGTTTTTTTCTCACGTAAGAAATTATATTTCCATCTTAAAAAAATATAAAATATCCTAATCTCTTACTCAACCTATGTATCAGTGAATGCCAAAAACACAAATTCTATTTTAATAGTATATTTTTCTACCATTTAACATAAATTAGTCAAAATACATGAACAGCCATACACATTAAATAATCTTAGAGTCTTTTCAATACACAGAGGCTGGGCAAGAAAAGTATAACTCTAGTTTACAAGTACCAAAGATGAATCCACCTCCAAAATAGTAAGACCGGTACTTCCACTGTCTCAGGTTCAGCCAATAATCTGACATGTGAACAGTCCAAACCTCAATGCAATACAAAAGTTAAAAGTACACGGCAAAAAAGTGCTTTCGTCTTGAGACACAAGACTTCATCAGATGCCTTCTTGTTAAAAATCACACTCCTTATATATAGTCATAGCAATCTTAATTAAAACAATAATTATCAAATTAACTAATAACCATACACACTTATTTAAATATAAACATCCGTAAAGATTGAACCCCTTTATACCTGAGCCCTTCACCTTTCACCTTTAACACAGGTTTAATAGTAATGTAGTCATTTAAACCAGGAAAAAACATTAGATTTAAACCTTAACTGCCAATTCAGTTCTTTATTTAATATCATATTTTTCATGTCTTCTCCTCTGGGGTTACTCTTAATTACTTCTAAAATTCCAAATTTAAAACCTACAAAATTCCTGCAAGTTAATGAATGTTTATATAATGAGTTTTTGTCTTCTTTCATTTTGATGTCATGGAAGTGTTCGTATATTCTATCTTTTAAAGCCCTTTCTGTCTTACCGACATAGAATGCTGAACCACCTCCACAAATTGCCAGGTATATTAACATCTTAGTGTTACAATTCCCACTACAAAAAAATACACAAGGGGTAGTGGCCTTTTTTACCCCAGAACTGTTCAAACCGGAGTACTCAAACTCTCTTAAAAATTTTTACCAGTTCTAAAAGAAAATATAGGATCCTCTCCCACCACCTCAAACATCTTTGTTCACTTTTAAAATACTCCCATTAGCCTTAACAATGTCCATAATCGGGTTAGTCGGTTGGTTAAATTCCATTACACATGCCTTCCGATAATTTGTGTCTTTTCCTTTATTTATTTATCTAAGCCAGTACCTAAAAGAGGCATGTACTTCTTACCCCAACCTTTATAAACATCATCCAGACTTTCACAAATTTCTCTCTCAGGGTAACCTTTTGATAAAAACATTTAATTTTAAAAATGTGTCCTTTAAAACTTCCATATCACAGGTCAACCTAGCAATCCTGACTGCCTGCCCCTTTATCAAATTATTTTTCTGACTATGAGGGTGATTGCTAAAATAATGCAGGTAACTATTCCACCATTTTTCCTTTCTATGTATTTCAGATTTAAAACCATCTGTTGTCTGTGAAATGGTTACATCCAGGCAATTTATACTCTCCTCCACTGATGTGGAAGCTTGAAGAAACTGGTGCAACTATTAAGATATGCCATAAACTTAGCCACACTTTTCTCATCCCCCTCCCATAAAACAAAAATATCGTCCAAAAATATTACAAATAGATGTATGTGTTTGGAAAAGGGGCAATTAAATACATATTGATGTTCCCATCCAAGCATCACAAGGTTTGCATAAGTGGGGGCACAGGCTGCCACCATATCCACTACACTGATTTGCTGATAATATCCATCTTGAAAATGGATGCAACTGTTGTCAAGTACAACTTCCATTAATTCAGTAATCAAATCAATCTTTTCTACTGGCAATGTAAAAAACCTGTGTAAAATATCACAAAAATATCAGTGCCCTTCATTTCTTGGAATAGCCGTGAACAGGTTCTTGACATCTATTGTCAAGAAACCAAGGCCCCGTTTCCAAACATCAGGTCTTAATTTACCCAAGAATTCCCAGGAATCCTTAATTAAATGGACAGCTTTAAATACAATTTCTTTGGTCCAGTAATCCATATAAACCGCCATAGGGTGGGTTTTGGAGCCTCTGGTCCAATAATCCATATAAACCGCCATAGGGTGGGTTTTGGAGCCTCTTGCCGACACAATTGGTCTAAAAGGTGGATCACTTATGCACCTTTGGGATGCCAAAGATGTTTGGAATTGCAGGATTCAATGGTTTCAAAAAATAATAACCCTGCCCATCAATCCTCTCTTCCAATAAGTATTCTTCCAGTAAATAATCTCTCCTACTATAAGCTATTGTAATTTCATTCCTAGAAACTGGGGAATACGTGTCATTCCCTAACAAATTTGTCAAGGCATTCTTATATTCCTCCGCACCATATAACACCACCCCACCTCCTTTGTCAGGTTTCATTATACGTAAATACTATCGTTTTTTTTAACGCCTGTAATAACAATTTTTCCTGGTTACTTAAATTAGAAAATCCTTTTATTTTCTTGTTTTAGCTGTATACCTTGTATATCTCCTCAGATACACATTTTTCAAATACCTGCAGTGTGGGGTGCAAGGGTGGATTATACGTGCCCATTATTCTCACGTCATTATTACCAGTATTGTGCAGTGTTTTTATTGTTGATTTTGCTTTTAATAATCTGACGTGCAGAATACAAAAGGGAAGGTGAAGCTGGCACCAACTCAAGTCAGTTCCCACAGGGGGAAAGTGCAGGTTAGTCCAGGTATCTGTGATGTGGTACGAATCCCCGCTCTTAGCGGGGGAAAATGGCTAGTGGCTAGGAATCACTTTTGTTGAAGACTTAACAAGCAAATGCACTTAGAAATCCAACTCTATTTGCCTCGGTTGTCCTATGCAGGTCAAACTCAGGAACCACAAATAGCGATTTCACTTCCAATTTCCACACAAAAGGAACAAACGAGTCAAAAAACTCTTATCACCACTAAAATAAATAAGTAATATGGTGGACGAGTAGTGAATTATGAGAATAAAAAGTTCAAGTAATAACTGCATGGGAATTTCTTTAGCAGCAGCATAGATGTTCAGCACTGATGCTACACAAGGTATGGTATAAAAGTGCCACAGCAAATAAATGCAAGAGAGTATCCTGTTAGTGTACAGCACGATGAAAAAGATGTATAAAAAAATACAACATTTTTTTACTCCATGGAAACATTTACGGTAAGAAAAGAGATTTTCAAATAAATGATGGTAGGAGGATAGCTGTGCTTAGGACAGCAAGTATTTGGCATGGAAAGAATAAGCAAGCATTTAGCTTTATTTATTTTAAGTTTGATAACCTGGGAAGTCCACTAGGCCAAGAGCAGCCCATTTTCAGTGGATGCCTGGGGAGAAAAGTTCCACAATAATTGCAAGTTACATTTCACATATTACAAAAGGACGTAGCTCATACAGTTAATTAAACATTTACAGATAAGCTCCATGACATTTGCAATTGGCTTGTCACAATGTTACAAAAATGAAAAAACATAATTCAATACAGAAATTTCAACATTTACACAAAGTGAATATTTTTGTTATAAACTCAATTGTAAGTTTAACATTTCAAAATACATAGCTACTAGCCACTAGTAGGTTAGGAAAATATTAGGCATGGGGAGGGTAATAGTATGTTTGAGATGGGAGAGTATAGTACAATAGATATTATACATAAAATTTGTTTTTGGTACGGGAGGGATTGTTTTTGGGTGGGATGAAGTAATAGTAGAAGTAGTTAGAGGAGTCAGTGCAAGGTGAAATGAGGGGGGGGGGGTTTAAGTTGGAGTGTGGCAAGGGCATTCCCATTTGGAAGAAAGATGAGAGAGTAGCCAAGATTTGAAATTTGTATGGTTAGGTAGGTTGCGTAGGCGTGTGACAAGAGCGTGTTCCACAGTTTAGCTAAGGAGTGGGACAGCAGTAGATGGCCAGGAGGTCGTGCAGGTTTGTGGACCTGAAGGAGAGTTTGGTTTTTGGATCTGATTGAGCGGTTGGGAATGTAAGGTTTTAAGGAAGTAGCAAGAGCTGGGCAGTTGACAAGTTTAAAGATAAGCTTGTGGGCAATGGCGAGTTGTAGGTAACTGAAGTAGTTGGGTAGCTCAAGCCACTTGAAGGTGAGGAGGGAGTGGCAGGGGTCGGATGAGTTTTTTGAATTGGTTGCAAACTTGAGATCTTGTGGTAGCAGAATTCAAGTTTGGACCAAAGGCCAAGATGGAGATTTCGGGGCACCATACATAAGGGAGGGGAGTAGGAAGGTGGATGCAAGAGTTTGACAGGTAGAGGGGCTTAGGAAGTGGTTGTGCCTATAGAGGAAACCTAACCTTTAGTGAGTTTTCTTGCTTACGGAGCAGATGTGGGTGTCAAATTTTAGTTCTTCATTAAGAATGATGCCAAAAAGCTTGGTGCTGTGAACAAATCCAAGGAGGGTGTTGTTTTGGCTCTGTATGGTGAATGTGGATTTGTCAATGGAGTTTTTGGTACAGGAAAAAAAAAAAGTTTGGTTTTATTTGCATTTAGTGCCAGATGGTTAGACTCCATCCAGATTTCTGTTCTGGAGAAGGCTAGTTGGGTTTTTGCTAGGAGCTCTGAGGGGGAGAGGGTTGAGCAGATGATGAATTGGTGAAAGTTGTTAATGAATAGGTTGAAGAGAAGAGGGCCAAGAACAGAACCTTGTGGGACACCTGTGGGTGTGGGAAGGAAGGGGGAGGTTGAAGTTTTCCAATGGACAGTTTATTGGCAGTTGGACAACCAGATGACTGTTGTGGGAGAGAGGTGTAGGGTGGAGAGTTGGGATATAAGTAGGGTGTGTGAGATAGTGTGAAAGGCCTTTGACAGATCTACGAATAGTGTGGATACGAACTTGCCCGAGTCGCATTCGAGGTTTATAGTTTCAAGAAAGGAAAGAAGGGCAGTCATGGTGCTATGGCGGAACCAGTGTTGGGTAGGGGAGAGGAGATTGTTTAGTGTTAGGTATGCCAGGAGTTGCGCTTGTACTGTTTTCTCTAGTATTTTAGAAAGAGGGGAAAAGGATGGCAATAAGCCTGAAGTTGATGGTATCAGTATTTGGGAAAATGTAAGCATGGCGCCAGATAGAAGGAACGCATGATTCTTTTATGGATATATTTATAAGAATAGAGATGGGACAGACAATGCTGTCAGCAGATTGAGGAAGGTGGGTGGAAGGTTGTCAGGTGCATTGCGATAGGGTTTGAGTAGAAGTCTTCTTATAGTGCTTGTGGGAAATGGGCTTGAGGCAGAAGGATGATGACTGGGTTGGTGGTGGAGGAGGGGGGCGGGAAGGAGGCTAACAGTTTAGCTATGCAGTCTATGAAGAATGAGTTGAACTGGCTGGCTGTTTCGAGGTGGGAGAGGCTGAGGTCTGGGCAGGGGTTTTCTTTGTTGCCAAGATGCAGCATGGATGAGATGGAGTCCCAGAATTTTTGGGGATCTGTTGAGTGCAAGGACTGGAGTTTGGAGTAGTGGACTTCGCGGTCTTTAATTATTATTTTTTTTCTGCAGAGTTTCGCAGTTGCTTATACCCTAGAAGGATGTTAAGGTTTTTATGTTTTTGATATTGTTTCCATTTTTTGTCTCTTTGGTGCAAGGCTTGTTTAGTATCTTTAGATAACCATGGGCAGGGATTGGTTTTGATGCGGTTGGTTTGGGGGGGGGGGGGGGTTGCTGACTGAGAAGGGTTAGGAATGAATGGTTAACATAGGAAATGACATCATCTAGAGGAAGGGTTTTTAGAGGGGAGCAGACAGTATGCTTTATGCATTCAGAGAAGGTTAAAAGGGTTGAAAGAAGAGAGGTTGAGGGTTTGGATGTAGTGGTGTTTATGCAGTGAAGATGGGAGATGGTCGGCGAAGGCTGGTAGGATCAGGTAAAAGTTCCAGCTTTGGTGATGAGGTTTGGGTGAGTTGTTAGGATCCAGTCAATGACGGTACCATCTTTATTTGGTCTGGTTGGAGATAGTACTAGTTGGGAGAAGTTGTACAGGTTGACTGTCTGGGACAGGGCTTCAGAGTTAACAGTATTCCATTTGATGTTGGTATCACAGAGTATATAGGTTTCATTTTTTATATTGGAGGAGACTTTATAGGTGGAGAGACAGAAGGTGCGAGACACACGACAACAACACGCATCAGCAGCCTTTAGAGCTACAAGATGCTAAAAAACACCCCTCATCAACATAGCAAAATATAAATGCTTCCATTTGTCTGACATAACATAACCTAATCTATCCAACCTTCTCCATCTCTCAGCCTACCCAAGGCTATTTCAACCTTTACATTTTACTTTATTAGCAAGAATCTTAGTTGCACCCAGTTTGTTAATTATTTTACCTACTGCTATAAAACCTTCCTCACTTCTCAGGCTGACCGAAAATGGCCCATTAGAATCACTGCTCTACCCCAGTTAGACAATATTAAATGAATAAAAAGGTATGGCAGTATGCATCAGCAGCTTTTCCTTATTTCAATATTTTAGGGCATACATCATCAAGCCTTACAAGTACAGGCTGGACAGCTACAGCAAGCTCTATCAGCAGGTTTACAAGAATATATTACTCAAATGTAGTGATTCTGTTATCAGTAGTTTTCACAGCAAAATGCTGAGCAGCTATAATACTACTAATCAGCAAAAATACATTAGGCCCACAGTTCAACTTAGCAACACACTGAACAGCTACATACTGGACAGTTAACAGGCCATTCCTTTACCAATTTTACATCTACATACTGAACAATACCACTCATCAGCAGTCTTTGCAGAAAATATACAAAGCAACTAATAAGTCTACAAGGTTACACCCCTGCTCATTAGTATTACTCATCACTGCTAGACATTTACAGTGCTACCCATTGAGACAGACTTTACAGCTACAGTCCAGTCAACTACAGTGATACCAGCAATATTTACTGCTAATTACCTATATTCTCCCCCATGCAATTCTGCTCATTCCTAAGCTCCTCGTTCAGATCCACTGTACAAGTCGCAGACAAGAAACTGTGTATCACAAAGATGAATAAAAAACTCAACTGGATTACTATTAAAAACTGGTTACTGAACTAACACATGTAATTGAATATTTACATTAAAAAACTTAACTAACTTGCAATTAAAACTATTTCTCTAAATTTTACATTCAGCCAAAACAATAATAAACTACGACGACAATTTTGTCAGATTTCATTTGTCGGTGTTGCTGTTGCAGATCAGTGTGGCTGAGGGCATGTTTGCACTGCCCAAGGGATTTGAATGACAACAAACCTCAGAAAATCAAAAAGGGAAAATGGAAGACTGGAAAACAATATCTGAACATTAAGGTTATGTGCAAGTAATGTCAATGGAATGATGACCACACACACATTTCGCAGTGTTGCCTCTTTCTTTTTTTTTTTCTTTAAAGAAGTTAAACACTTTTTCCAAAGTAATAAATATGTAAAAGATGACCGCAAGTGAGCAACTGACTGGCATAGCACAATAGTGCCTAAAAATACTACTCAGACAGCAATCTAATTTGCAGAATTGGCAGTGAATTTTTGACTAAAGATATCTGAAGTCAACATACAAGATTTCTCAGCTGAAATCAGTGTAGGGAAAAAAAAAAACAAACAAAAAAATTAACATGCAACATATGAGAGTAATCCGCCTCACAGGGTTAAGCAAGCTCTTACAATAAATTAAAAATATTTTATTAAAATAAAAGTAAAAAGCAACTCTACATGGAACCACATACGTACACGTAGTTAAGCTTAAGTATATAAATAAGCATGGTTTTCATGTAAAACCACATGAAAGCAGGCAATTAACAAGCTGTGTGTGCACATCTGTGTGCCATCCTTATTACTAAGCCTGCCATCCATAATTTCAGTTGTAATATAGTCTTGTTAATTGTGCTGCTTTGATAATTAATTAAATGTTTGTGGTTTGACATCCACAAAACAACCATACCAGCAAATGTACTTTTACCTCAATGCTAACTGTAAATACCAAGCTGGGGAATGCAGCACCTCTCTCCATTTAGAGATAGCATTTTGGGGTTAACTGTGGAGCCAGTCCTCCAACAAACGGTACGAACAAAAAGTATAGTTTTAGGATACGGATGCTGTGACATATAATTGTAACTTCTCTAATTAAACTCCCTATGCTGGGGACGGGGTAGGTGTTCCAGAATAATTTCATAAATCCTGTACATTGTTTTATATACAGCAAATTCTGCAAATGGGGCACCTCAATTTAAAAATAAATACTAACATTTTCAGCAAACACATACGTACAGATAAAAAAACTATTCTAAAACAATAGCTGGTAATGTTTTACTTATCTAGCCCTCTTACCTTGGTAAGCACAACTCAAGAAATTTTTGTGAAGACTACTTACACTTTTTCTTAATTTGGGCAAACTTATAAGCAGTATCAGCTCCTTGTCAGGGGGCAGAGGGCTTGAGCCCTGAAAAACATTTTGGGAAGGTTACTAAAACTCATCCTACAAGCAGTATTCCCATTTTGCCAATCTATACAATGTATAAGACTGCATTTAACACTTGTATCAATCAGTTTTATAAAAATTTCAAATATTTATATAATTAGTTAAAAATTCAAATGTACAACGGTGTGCAAACACAAATTTAACCCCATCGAATTACATCACAGTCAACTACTGTAGCAAGGATGCAAACCTGAAACAAATCATATAACTAGATGTGTACTCAATTTTAAAAGAAAAGGCAACACTAACTTGCGTGCTGAATACATTTTCAGTCTAGGCTGGCCACTTGTCTGTACATTGCAATAATCTCACTGCTGTTACTGCAATCAGACAAATAATCAAAGCAAATGACAAGTAGACTAGAAAACAAACAGAACGGTAAACCACAATCTACACACCGGATAAGTTAATTCGACGTTCGAGTTTATGAACTCTTTCAACAAAAAGTTCAAGTTTTAGCAGTGCTTTGCAATGCAACGACTCAAGGCAATTTGTTGACATATTATCAGTACGGACTGGAAAAGAAATCAAATAAATCTACAGGAGTACTCTACAGAAATAAGCCATGGCTAATAACATTATAATAACGTATGGTGGCCCAGATAGTTATCAAATAAAATCTGCAGCAGTGCCAAACAACCAGAGATGTATTTCAGTCAACCAGGGTTACCACCTGTCCCACTTTGCGAGGGACAGTCCCTCTTTGGGCAGTTGTGTCCTGACAAAAAAAATTAAAAATGGCAAATGTCCTGAGATTTTAGGACAAAGTTATTTCCTATATTTTATGTAATAGTTGTATAAAACAGTTATTCTGTATCTAAAATACCTAAATGTTATAAGAAACAGAATAAGCAACTAAAATGCTACAAGAATAAGCTTTTATTTAGGCAAAAAAGTTAAGTTCTATCCTTTGTACTGACTGTGGGTATGTGTCGGCCTGTAAAATTTGATGTTTGACCCAAAAATGTCCCACTTTGACCATTTGAAAAGGTGGCAACCCTACAGTCAACCAGAGATGTATCTCAGTCGTCTAATGTAAGTGACAGCTTTGTGCAAAACAGACATTAAATACAAACAATGCACTCAGTAACTCACACATTCCCTGCAGGGTTCGGTCGGGGAAACCGCAACTTCACTTTTGAAGCTGTGATACATAGACCAAATAGCAATGACAGTATTTTACTGTCAGACATTATTTCTGTTGGGTGTTCTTAACAATAACCAACACGGAAAAACAAAAGATCAAGATTCTGAATGACAAGTCTCGCCAGCAGAGAAACCCATAAAACCCTGCCAGGGATAATACCATGGGCACAAACTCATCATATACATTCAGCGTGCTCTAACTGAATACTTTTAGTTCCCTTGGCCCTGCGTGACTCAGGTGATTAGTTTACTGAAGAGCCAAGTATTCTACAGCTATACCAATAAGCTAGCCTCACCAGTTCTTGCTCCTTCTCTTTGTCAGTCGCTGCTCCTGAAGTTCCAGAATCCTTCTTCTCCTTTCCACCAGCTGCTGAAGTTACTGCAGGCTGGGTTTTCTCTTCCTTTGATGACTTACTATCTCCACCCGCCATTGTGTCAAGCAAGTTTACAGTCTCCGGGATCTACTAACGCGGTGTTCCATGGGAGCCGGTAACTGACCAATAACTGGAATGAAAGAGGTTAAAGAACACACCAAAGACTCCAAGGCGAGTGAACTATAGTTTCTCAGCCGAGAGAAAGTAATATGTTTTGTTGACATCTGGCGCTTGTGGTGCTGCATTGCAGTTTGTAATTTCCGGCCATAACACGCATGTATGTTACCTGAATAATTTGCGTATTATCCCTTAAACAAGAGCGCACGTGACATAAGATAAATCCGTTTTCCGTCTCACACTTGGGGTGTATCATACGTGTATCGCTCACCTTCTTTTTTACCTGGACTGATCATGACTGTCAAATATCTCTTTCCAAAATGTGAAACAAATTAATATAGCTGCTACTGAGGAGTAAATGACCAAAACATGGGACACTTATTAAGTTTCAACAAGGATATTTACTGCATGGCTATTTTTTTTCGTAGTCTATAGTTTTTTTGATGCCCAACTTGTACAGCTGTTTTCTGCACTGATTGATACATTTACTCAAAGCAGGAAATAAAATGCAGCATAAGCAGTATTTAGCCTGCTGCAGAGACCATCCTGGATTAAATAGTAACTGAACTAAGTGAGAGTTTGAGTAATTACTGTAAAAACTTGGTAGTTTAGATCACTTGTGCCAGAGCTGTATCATAATCAAGTGGTGCTGTAGTCTAGAGTAATTGATCAACCCCCCCCCCCGCCGCCATTCTAGTGTCCCATTACTTAGACATTTCTTCTTCTCAGTTACCATGAACACTGTTCTAACCTGTCATTGAGCATACTATTTTCGTATTTACTTCTACAGTAATTACAGATATTTGGATTTAATTTAAAACCTTTATTTCAAATTTTATAGCACAAACACTGATAGCCATTTGCCAAACAAAACAATACAGTCTCACAATGAAAACAGACTTAACCATGAGCAATAGTAGACATCTCTGCCCTTGAAACTCATTAAATGAAACTGCATTAAAACCCACGTTCGTAGAAAATGTATTTGGCTAGTGGCAGTGTGATGCTCCTGCACTGGCCCACTAATCAGGGAGCCTCAATCCTCACCACTGGCAGCAGTGGGGGATGTACACAGTGGGAGGATGACAAGTACACACACAGTAAAGTGCAATTTCCCTTAAGAGCACATAGAGATCAGAGTCAGTCTGGGGCTGGTTTCTCCCTCTTTCTCCAGATCCCCAATAAGACTCCCTACTGGCACAGCTATAGAGTTGAGATCTCAGCTGAGTGGCCAAGCTAAGATCTCCAGCATCCTCTCTGTCCAACCAGTGCTTCATGTCCCTGCCCAAGTAGCTGACATACACACACACACACTTTGAGGTTTGATTTATATACAAACACACACACACACACACACCTGGGAAAAGCTAGCACAGGTTTACTAACTATGCCCCCTTCTGCCCAGACTATAAAGTAGTTTCCCTTGCCACCAACCACTACTTATCAGTTACCACGAGGTCCTTAACAAAGGGTGTCCAATCGTACTGTGTAATGTTACTATTATCCAAATGGTAGTCTGACCAAGAGCAAGGCTATTTAGGAATGGTCTGTACAGTGTCACCAAATAGATATGCAAGTACCCTAAGAGCTTAAATATGTCTCACAAATATCAGCCACAAATATATGTTTAAATATATTTAATAATAAATAATAAAAGAACAAAACAATACTCAGTAAATCAACACAGTAACTTCAGAGTTCAAAATCACAGGAAATATTTAAAACAACATTGCAGGACAATCTCAAATAAATACAGAAAACATGTAAACTAATCTTTACAATATTCCTATCTGAATCTAGAAAGAGTTACTGTGCCCTAGAACCTTACTTACAGCAAGGCAAGTGCAGATTTGATGATGAGTGGATGTTCTTCCTAGGTCCAAGACAAAATACAAAATGCCCAGTCTCTCTCTGAGATAGTTCTTAAATTAATATAAAATATTACTGCTGGGTTAGCTTGGATGACATCACTTTTTGCCACCTGACTTTAGTTCCTAAGCTAACCCCCAGTGTCCAACATTTAACATCTCTGTGTGAAAAATACACAGCCTTCAGATGTTTTCTCAGAGCTGTGCAGTTGCTAGGAAGTCATGAAGCAATAAAGCACTTCTGCATCTCAAACCTAGCAATTACTTTTCTTCCAAGACAATACAAAAACCTCTAGCTCTAGACATTGTGTCTGCTACTGAACTGAAACTGAGAGATAACATCTTTTGTTTATGGCCCAGCTATAAAGTAACTTAACCTCAACTATTCTTAAGTTTTGCAAGTTAATCTTCTGTGTCCTAGTAGGGTACACCGTGGATATATCTTTGAAGCTCAGTACTGTACAAACCCTGTTCAACACATACTTTTGTATCAGCAGTTTAATATACATATAACATACAGCTCTAATACATATCATTATTTACAGAATTCCAGATAGCTGTGCTGGCAGTATTTCCTTCTGTCACACTTCTACATAAATCATATTAACATTCACAAATGATATATAATTAGTTACACAATTCCAGATAGCTGGGCTGGCAGTGTGACAGGCAGATTAAGTGTACCTTTAGGCTGTATTCAAACCATGCGCCCCTGCACATATCTTTAGGGGCATGCATAAATGCATGCTTTTTTTTAATTCACCTTCCTGCTTGTATTAAATTATATTCCTTGTTTAATACAAAACCACCTGTTAATGTTCATTTTAAATTTGTAGATTTTTACATTTTTTCTAGTAAGTAGTCAAGCAAATCTTGTGAATCAATAATGATAAAACAATGCATTTCAGAACATTTCAACGATAAAAGGCCACTTAAACTGCTGTCATTATAATCCACCATCATCATTTAATATGCACAGTCTATGCAGAAGTAAACATCATCTGAATGATTCCACATTAAATATAACTGTAATTAATGAACGTATAGCTGTTGGCAAACAATATTTCAGTAAGTTAATCTACAAATTTAGTGCCTGCTACCATTGAAGAATACATTTCCTATGTTACATAAAAAAATGGTGTGTGTGTGTCAGCAATCAATCTACCTACTATAGGAAGAGAACCCCAAAGTGTTCTGCAAAAAAAAAAAAAAAAAGCAAGTATGCTACCTGTTGCACCACTGACACTGAACAACATATCTATGAAACTGTGTGACTGACAATGACAGACTGTAATCCTCAGTAATTTATAAAACAAACAAACAAACAAAAAGAAATAAAATTAAAGGAAACATGGTGGTTGGTGTGGAGGTTTAAGGTACTTGCTTGCCAATAATTAAGATCAGGGTTTGACCCTGAGCAAATTCACTTAACTAGACAGTACCCTTAACTGGGGCATTTCACACACACCTCTCAACTGTGCAGATTTTTGCCTCATATTTTTGGTCTGTTCCTCATAAAATTTGTGGTTTTCTGGTAAATCACTCAGGACTGATGTCACTAAATAATGACATACATTTGAGTTTCAAACTTCATATCCATCCGAAAATGCATGCTAACAAGAATCCCATTATTCTAGCAACTTTCTAAGTTTATAAGAGGAATATATAAAATGTACCTATTTTTCAGCCTTTGTCCTCCCCTTACTTTTGGCTTTGTCCAGATTTCTTACAGTAAGAGGTTGAGAGGTATCACGAGCGGGCGCGCACACACACACACACACACACACACACACACACACACACACACACACACACATTCACCTTCTACTTACAGCTTGGCTGCTGCTCTGTATCTCTGCAATCTGTTAGCATAGTTTTTTAATGGGACTTGCTGTGCTGTGTTGTGATGGAAGTTGCACTCCACTAAATTGTTACCTGTGCAAATGTCTTAAATCTCCTGTGGTATCCCCAAACTTCCCAGAACTCCTATATCTACCTTGTGAACATTATGCAGCATCAACTGGTCTAAACTAGCATACACTACATTTTGACACTATACTAAACACAGCAGCAAAAGGAGGTCAGACAAATAGCACATAGAAACCCTTAATACATCAGGACCATCTTTTTATATCTGGCAAAATCCTGTTCAGGGGTGACTCCATAGTTAGACACACACATGCTACACTCACCAGGCTGAGCAAAAACAAAGTGATGGTTAGCTGACTCTCTTGTGCCAGAATCCACAGTGTCACTAAGGGCCCTCAATGACCTGATCATTGTGTATGTGGGTGTGAATGCCTTGAGACACACATTCTTGGATCATATGAAAAGAGACATGATGGAATTCTCAGAATATGTATCAGAAATGGGTGTGAAACTAGAACTGAGCAGTTTACTACCACTGCCAAGAATGATGCCTCAATACAAACAAGCTATAATTGACTTTAATTTTTGGCTCAGCTGTTGGTGTCATTCGATGGGGTTCCAACAAATATCAGCCTGGAAGATTATTGACACTCCAACTGCTATGCTAGTGGTGGCTTGCATGTCTCCCCTCATAGCTTCAATATATTCGCCAAGACTTTTTATTCCAACATAATGCCTCTTTTAGGCAAGTCAGTCTCCTCAAATTACCTACATAGCCAATCAAAATTAAAATGATACTAAGGGCTACTGGCAAGGAATGAGAATTATGCTGGCATATATTTATATTCCATCTAAAACTACTACAATGAAGCTTAAAAAATTTGGGGAGAAATAATTAGCTTTCAGCAGGGAATATTACTTATAGGCGGAGACTGGAGTTTCATTTGTAACAATGAGGATGTAATTATAACAAAAGAAGGTAGATTTCTGAAGAAATTTATGAAAACATTTGGTATGAAAGACATGAATTCAATAGTAGGAACTCTGCGAGAATGTACATATTATTCCAAAAGGTACAATAACTAGGCTAGACTTTACAGAAACTATATTTCATGGGAACATGTCCATTTAATTGAGAACTTTGATGCACATCCAATAGCTATTTCAGATCATGCACCAATAATTACTAAGATAAAAAGGCAGGGTAATGAAGTAAAGACTCTCCAGCTACCTGTTAAAAAGAGAGGAATTTAAGAAATGGGTAGCAGAAATTATCTGGGCGTTATTAGGGAAGATAGAAAGTACACCGGAAGTTATAGCTAGTGAGTGGATAAAAATGGAAGTGGAATTTAAAAATAGATTAGAAATAAAATAAAAGAGATCTGTTTAAAAATAAGACTTTTTTAGAGGGACTGTCAAAGGTTAAAGTATTACAAAATAAGGAGAATCTCAGAGAAGAAAAGGATGTGCAAGTGCACAGTACTAAAGAGCAACTGGATAATATACATGTGGTTAGAAAGACAGCAGTTTTGTTTGTGTCTTTCGGCTTTTCCCGGTTAGGGGTCACCACAGCGGAACTCCGGTCCGCTAATGATTGGTAGTGGATTTTTATGTACCGGGTTACCAGCCTTGATGCACAACCTTCAATGAAGGCATGCCCCATCCATGTATGCCTCCACACAGAAGACGCTCTAGCTGAGAATCGAATGGGACAACGTCTTGCTATGAGGCAACAACGCTACCGCAGCACCACCACCGCAGTATCCGGTTAGAAAGACTGCAGTTAAGCAAGTTTTTTTTTGATAATAACTCTAGAGCACAAAAACATTTGCCACAACAACTTGGGCAACAGATGGTAGAAAGAGTTTTTGCCAAACTTAGGGAGTTTATAACAAGAAAAATAACCACAGATTCTGCAGAAGTATTAGAGATTTGTTGGATATTTTATGAACATTTGTATAAAGAGGAGAAGTATGGAAATAAAGAAAAAGCACAAATGGAAATATTTATGGAAGACTTAAATATGCCAAGGTTAGAGGTAGATGAGGCTCAACAACTAACAATTAAAACATGAGGAGATGTATACCAAACTACAGGAATAGACAGTATTCTGGTAGACGTTTGGAGGTTAGAGGGAAGAAAGTGATAAAGATCTGAAAGATTTTATTCAACAGTATTTTAAAATGGTATATGTCATATAATCAAACTTCCAAAATTTCGAACACCATATGTTTGAATTTGGAAGTTCGAAATATGACAACAACGAAACCTCAGAACAGCAAATTTTTTCCCAGGGAAGAAATTCGCTGTTCCAAAAAACACACACATAATACAAGCACACCAAAAACCTAATAAACCTACACTACACCTTACATACACAACTGTCTATGCACTAACCTTAACCCAAGGCCTAACCCTAAGGTCCATCACTATCGCACACTTACCTTACCCGCATCCTAACCCTAAAGTCCGTCACTATCGCACACTTACCTTACCCGCGCCCTAACCCTAAAGTCCATCACTATCTCACACTTACCTTACCCTGACCCTAAAGTCCGTCACTATCACACACTTACCTTACCCACGCCCTAACCCTAATGTCCATCACTTTCGTACACTTACCTTACCCGCACCCTAAGACCAACGTCTGTCATACTCACACACTTACCTTAACCCGATCCATAACTTTCACACCACAGTACAGAAAATGTAGAAGCCAAGGAAACAGCCAACCGAATTCTTTCCCTGGGAAAGAATTCGGATTTCCGCGGCTTCAACATTTCTATTTTTCAAACTTCTCCGTTCGATCTTCCAATACTCGACATTTAGGATGGTCGATTAAATAACAGATACCCTTTTAAAAGGAGGGAAGGCACCAACATCCTGGAAAAAAAAGCTGGGGTGCCTATAATACCTAAAGAAGGTAAAGACTTATCTCATCCAACTTGATATATGCCCATCTCAATTTTAAAGCACGATTATACAGTGTTTATGTCTATAACGGAAAAAGAATGGCAAAGGTGATGCCAGAATTGATAGATATGGATCAATGTGGTATGGTGGAGGGGTTGGCAAACATTTGACAACATTAATAGAACAATGATCATCCAGGGAAAAGCAAAATGTAGGAAAATACATTTGTTTTTGGTGGGTCTTGATACAGAGAAAGCATTCAACTGGGATTTTATGAGTAGGGCGGTGGAAGCATTTGCATTTCCTGATTGAATGGTAAGGTTAATTAGAAGGATATATGAAGGATCAGAGGCAAAAATCAAAGTCTCTGATAAGTTGTGTCTGAACAGAGGAACCAGACAGGGATGTCCTCTTTCCCCTTTACATTATATTTAAAACTATTGGAAAAGAAAATAAGGGACTCAGAAATTCAAGGATATAATTGGTATGGTATTCAAGAAAAGTGAACTTTATTTGCAGATGATATTATTTTATACTTGATGGAACTAGAAAATGACATCTCAGTGTTGTGGAATATTCTGAGACAGTTTCGGGTCTTTTTAGGATATAAAATTAATGAAGATAAAACAAAAGCTATAGCTATAAACTATGTACCAACACATAAATTTGTCCAGCAATACCCATATTTATGGGAGCATGATAAAATTAAGTATTTAGGAGCATGGATTATAAAGGATTTGGTTATGGCAGCTAAGGATATGTGGGAAGAAACTAAATAAACAATAATACAAAAACTGAGAAGCCAGAACTTCCTGCATATGGATATGGATAACAAGATATAAGTAAATTGTTTTTAGTCCCTTTAGTTTTATACACAGGGGAGGCATATTTCCATCAAACTGAGGAGAAGCTGTGGACAGTAATTAATAAAGAGTTCAAGAATTTTTTTGGGGGTAGGAGAAGAGGGCAAGAGTCAAGTGGGATAAGGTGATCCTCCAAACAGAACACAGAATTTTAGGATTACCTAATTTGAAGGGATATTTTAGAGCTATACAGTTAAGGCTCTTAAACATAACACAAGCAGACAGGTACAGTTCAAAGTGGGAAGGGAAAGTGGGAAGGGATGATGATGAAGCAGGGGGATAATTCAAGAAGTAACGAAAGAATGAGATTTTGGACACAGATCCTTAAGGAGAATAACAACAGTCATACATAATATTAAAGTTATGGGAATAGATGTGTTTATTTTCAATTGTCTCTACACTTCTCATTTAATACTTATCTCTGTAATCTGTGCAACTGTTTTTTTCCCATCCACCAGCCTAGTTGTTGTGGTGGTCTTAAGTCTTGGTGGCATTGAGTTTCCAGCCTCTGGTATAAAGTTGATACTGGATGCTCCCCTTCCCCCAGTCACATTACATCAGCTCATTCTACTGTTTATAGTGAGAGCTTAGCAAAGGCCCACCCCTTTAACTTCTGAATATTAAATTATCTCATTATCTTCTGTCTCTTCACTTTCTACTATAAAAAAAAAAAAAACTGTTTCCTACTTTTCCTGTAACTAGTCTAGTCCAGATACAAATTTGCTGTATAATGGACTGTTTGTAAGCTTCTGAGATCTGCTAGTTCTCTCCTCTCCTGCACTTTTACTAGCTCATTAGTCTAGCACTTTACCAGACTTGTTGTAGCAATTATTGTAGCACACAAAAGTGCTACCAGCACTAAATGTTCTACAAGGAAACTCCAGTACTTATTATTAATGCCGACCCCCTCCAGACATGTCTAAAGGTCAGTTCCTTCTGCTTGTTCTTGTTAACCTGGTGAACTTGGGCATCCTGAGGCAATGTAGCAACTGCATTGTGTACACTAATAACCCTCTCCTCTTACCTCCCAGTACTCAGATGTGTGAGAGATGCACTTATATATCTAAACTGGAAGCCATGCACTCTCCAGCCAAGACCGGAATAGCTGGTCAAGAGGAGAAGGTCAACACTTGCACCACACCACATAGAACACACAGCCCTCCAGAACACACACCAGCACTGCCTTCACATAAAAACACAAACCACACACCCACCTTTGCGGAGGGTCTCAATAAAAATCTACCCAAACAGCAGAGACCTCCAAGGCAGAAATGCACTTGACCACCACAACATTAATCACGAGACACATAACCCTCCTAAATAGTGTGCCACTCAATCAAAGCCCCTAAGGCAAAACAACATGCGCAACACACTACTCATAGGTGATTCGATAGTGAGGCACACTGATGTCCCACTCACTAGGTTGAATAAGGAGAAAGTACCAGTCAGGTGCCAGGATCCACCACATAACCCATGCACTCAGGTCCCTCAACAATAGGTACAAATATGGCTCTGTCATTGTACATGTGGGTGTGAATGACCTGAGATATACCTCTCTGGACTACATGAAAAGAGACATAGAGGAGCTCCTGGATTATGTAGCCCAGGTGGGTAAGACCCTAGCCCTGAGCAGCTTCCTACCATCACCCAGAATGATACCACAGTACAAGCAGAAAATGATTGATTTCAACAACTGGCTAAGTTTCTGGTATCATTCTAAGGGGATCCAATATCTGTCTGCCTGTGATGACATGATTGACAGACCCCAATGCTTTGTCAGAGATGGCCTGCATCTGTCACCCCTGGGCTTATGGACACTGACTAAAGCTCTTGCCACCCCTATAATGCCTTTTTTTAGGCAGTGTTCCAAAGGCTAAATTACCACTGTAACAGCTACAAACAAACACAATCTGTGGGTCATGCTGCTCAGTGCTAGAAGTCTAAATCTCAAAATGCACTTGCTTAAAATGGAGGACATCGACATTTGTGCTGTAACAGAGACCTGGTTCAAGGCAGCAGAAAGCACCCCGGTGCTACCACGCTATAACTCATTCCACACCTTTCGGCCCCAGAACTTGGATTAAAGCTTCAAAGGTGGTGGTGTTTCCATATGCTCCAAAGGCAGTGGTGTTTCCATATTCATAAAGGATACGCACACCTCCAGACTGGTAGCCCAACATAATGCATCAGAAATACTTCAGGTGCAGCTAACATTGGGTAAGACAGTGATTCAGGTCATAGCCTGCTATAGGTCCCCAACCATGTCCCAAGATTCACACTCTACATTTCTAAGCACCCTGGAGAATATCAGGGTCCAACCTAACACTCTCATACTGGGTGACTTTAACTACCCCTCCCTCCATTAACTGTGAAAACTACTCATGTACCAATTGACTTGCCCAAGGTTTCTTGGAATTCATTAATTCTAATGCCCTGGACCAGCTCGTTCTTACCCCCACTAGAGGTAGCGAAATCCTTCACCTGGTCATTACTAACATGGATGACCGTTGCTCTATACCAATAGTCAACTCCTCCATGGTTAGATCCGACCACAAACTGATCACCTTGGAAATCCACAAACCCCCCCCCCCCTCGCAAAGGTAACCACCATGAAAACTTCTCCAAAGCTAACTTTGGGCTCCTAAAAACAGAGGTGGCTAAATTCACGGCACCCATGCAATTGGAAAACAGCTGCATGACTGCTGAATCATACCGTAATGCCCTGTACGAACACATACACAAATGCATGGATCTCGCCATACCAAATAGAACCAAGACACTCTCCTCCAAAAAGAAAGAAGCCAATCTGGTGGTCCCTTGCCATAAACAAACTCTAAAACATAAGGAGGAAACTGATGCGGAATAAGATGAAGTCCCAAGACTGGAAAAACTCCCTTATCAGCCTCAACAAAAAGTTGAGATCCCTCATCAAATCCTCTAAAGCTAGCTATGAAAACAGAATTGCAGCAGATAGTAAAGACAACCACAAGGCCTTCTATAGTTATGTAAAGAATCTCCACAGCAATACCCAGATTTGCTTGGAGCTATTGCACAATGGCACCTCCTATACTGAGCCAACAGATATTGTCAATATACTGGCCGACAGATTCAGTGCCAACTTTACCCCTCTCTCCCCCACCAAAGGATCAATCACAATACCAGTAGATTGCCAGGAACCCATTATTACTGCTGCACAGGTTAAAACAGCACTGTCCAAGGCCAGGAATACAGCTTCTATGGGACCTGACAATATACCTGGGTGTGTTCTACATGAACTACAGAGTGAACTGGCATCTCACCTATGTGCCCTGTTCAATCACAGCCTCACCTCAGGCTTTGTCCCTACCAAATGGTGCACTGCTACAGTCACCCCTCTCCACAAAGGAGGAGCGACTACAGACCCTGGGAACTATCACCCCATTAGCCCGACGAGTCTGATATGCAAACCTATGATGCATCATTATGGACCTAATAAACAAGGATATAGGGAATCTCCAAACTCTGGATCCCACACAGTTTGGTTTTGTGAAGGGTAGATCATGCCTGCTCAACCTGGTCAACTTCTTTGAGTCAGTCACCACAGATGTGGATGAAGGGAAGGTGGTTCATACAGCCTACCTTGATCTGGCCAAGACCTTTGATACCATTCCCCACTAATCATAGTAAAACTCACTAAGCTAGGCATCACCCCCTATATCACTAGGTGGGTTGCAAATTGGCTCACAGATGGAACCCACAGTGTTAATGTAGCTGACTCCAAGTCAGACTGCTGACCAGTCACGAATGGAGTCCCACAGGGTTCGGTCCCGGGTCATCTCTTGTTTGGTATCGACTTCTCTGAAGTCCAGGCCAACACAAAGGGACTCTGGCTGACTAAGTTCACAGACAATTGCAAGTTGGGTGCCATAATTAACTCTCCAAGTGACTGGTGTCAGAACCATGGCCTTAAACTCAATGCCAAAATATGTGTCATCATCCCCTTTGGGAAAAACCCGGTTCCCATGACTTACCACATCGATGGTAGTCCACTGAACACAGAAGGCGTTATAAGACATCTGGGAACACAGGTTGACAGCAACCTCTCTTTTGACCACCACACTGCCACTGTGGTCAGAAGGTCCTTCTATGTGGCACATCTCATTACTAAGGGTTTTGCATGCAGGAAGAAAGAGGTCATTGTCTCCCTCTACTCTTCCCTCATTAGGCCAGTCATCGAGTACAATACCCCATTTGGCATTTACCTCACTAGACACCTGAAACAACTGGAGAGGGCACAAAAGTACCTCATAAAGAGGATCCTAGGCCTTAAACACTTGTCCTATATGGACAGACTCAAAAAACTCCAACTATTCTCTGTCTCGTATCGCCTACTTGGAGGTGATCTCTGCTTGACTTACAAAGCCATGTCTAACCCAGCTCTGTTAGAAATGTTACATCTAAAGAAATCCCAATCCCTCCGCACTACATGCTGCAGAGACCTCAACCTCATTACCACAATCAACATAATAAGCTGGAGGGACAGGTTCATAACCCAGAGGCTGCCCATGCTATGGAATAGACTTTCCATGCATGTCAAGCAGAGCGCCTCACTGGCCCTCTTCAAGAGAAATCTTGATGAGTGGATGGGAAATAGAAAATTCACCCCAGGGATCATTCCAGTGACTCTGCTCGACAGATGCACTGGGAATTAAGGTCAGGTGGCACGATGCCAGGGTAATCCTATGGGCTAGGCTTGTAAAGGCTCCAGGGCCATTAGCCTAGTACACACCTATGAACCTATGAAGCAACAGAATATATACTATGAAATAAGCCATCAGGGAATGGAGAAAAGAGATTCTGCCAATAGGGATGACTCCGATTAGGGGTACAGAGAATAGACAAGAGGGGGATGGAATTTACTTGAGGAAGCTGGCAAAGGAACCAAGATATTGGGAACAAATAATAAGAGAAGGAAAGATAATAGAATGGAAAGAGGCCAAGAAGATATTTAGATCACAGGCTAATGACTGCCTTCCCTCTCAGGGGACTGATATCAGAGTGTAGACAAAGAGAAAGGAATAGCGGAATCCTTAATGAAAGACCTGCCCTGGTTCAGTTTTTAATTGACCATAGAACAGAAGCTGCTATTAAAAATGGATACTTAGGTGGGCATATAAACTAGTGCACAATAACTATAGAAATCAATCAGAAGAGGTCATAAAAGATTGGAAAGAGAGATCAGATATGCAATTTTCAAAGAAATAATGGGAAGTCATATGTATAGTTCCCAAATGTGCAACAAAGTCTAGAAGATTTAGGATTTTTTTGCTTGGAAGTGTTTGCATAGATACTTTTATACCCGAAGCATACTCCAAAGAATTTTTCCTCAGGTAGATGGCAAATGTTGGAGGTGTAATGGGCAAGAAAGAGGTAAGTGAGAACATATGTTTTGGGAGTGCAATGAGTTGGCAGATTTTAAAAATTTCCTACAGAGTACTGTCTGGAATAATGGGTTAGCAAATGAGTGTAACTAAGGAAAATTATGTTTTTTTTGTTTTTTTTGAGGTGGGATACATAATCTGAACAGCCTAGACATAGTAAGGCCTTGATAAGTTTAATTCTGGTGTCTGCCAAAAAAGCAAGAACAAGAAAATGGAAATCAAAATCTAAACCACCTATACTTGAAGTAGTGAGTAATGTAACAGAGATAAGTGAACAGGAAGTGGGTTCTATGGAAAATGATAGGAGTAAATTACATAGAATTAAATGGAAACTGTGGGAACAATACATAACAGAAACATGTTTTGAAGGAGAAATTTTAAGAAAAGGCAGGAACTGAATAATTTATGTACTGTTGCTTAGACTATAAGCTATATAAAAATGAACCCATGATTTACTATTATTTACCATGGATATTTAAAAAAAAAAAAAAGACTCTTTCACAATGAGTGCATATCAGACCTTTTCAGTGTGGAACCCAGAATTTTAAGACACATAATGAGGTCCACTTGAGAAGTATGGGCATAATAGGACAGCACACCTGAGAACTCTTTGGGTCTGGTTGTGAGGCTGTAATATTTTAGATACATTTCTAGGTTTAGGGTCAAAGTGTCAAAATCACTTCTCTATGTTTTCTCTGATGTTTTGCTGTTAGCACCACCCATATGACGTTTAATGGTTACTGGTTCATTTTGTATGTATGAAAATCACTAGTGAGGTTCCAAACCAAAAAGGAAATAGCTACTTGTTTATTTTAACTGTCTGACATTGTGATAAGTTTAATTCAAGCATTTTCAAGGTTTTGAATTAAGAGCCATGAATTCAGTAAAATATCAGTCATGCCATTAAGATCAATATTCTTGGTGTTCTATACAGTCTTACATATGATACTCAGATAAGCCAAATCTATTTTCTTTGCTCCTAATCACCACAACACAATGTATATCTTTTTGTTGTTTGTTTGAGAAGCTGACTACGGAATGTGAATGTGATAATAAGTAAAGTTGCTGGAATATGTAATACAGTGAATATGTCATACTGCCATTGCCACTTTAAGACTATTGTACAGTATTGCCATTGTAAAAAATGTAGGCATCATTTAATCATATATAGGTCATCTAGCACTGTACAGTTCCCCATACTGGTGCCCCCTGGGGGGGGGGGAGTTCTTCACATAATGGTTTGCTATTAATGGCATAAACAGCTTACTACATTTATCACCTGAAGGCACTTCAACCATGACCACAAATGGAATATCAGCATTCACTTACAAAGCCTCAAAGTTCATAAATCAATGCTGGCACTGCACCCCTGCAGCATTGAAACCTGCCAATCGCACAGCCTAAAAACTTGCACCTGGCATCAACCCCCCCCCCTTACCCTACCTTAGCTATGGCTCTGCCCATAATGCACTGCATTGCATCCTGAAAAGACTTGAAACTGTCTCAAAATGTTCTATCACATTGAGATGTCCTATTTTGGTTTTACCAGGTCCAAAATAATACCATCTGCAAATAAAGCCAACTTTTCTTGGTTACCATACCAATTATATCCTTAAATTTCTGCGTCCTTTATTTTCTAGGGTTGCCACCTTTCCCACTTTGTGAGGGATAGCCCCACTTTGGGCTGTTGTGTCCTGCAGAAAATTGTAAAAATGGCAAATGCCCTGAGATATTAGGGAAAAATTATTTCCTATATTTTATGTAATAGTTGCATAAAGCAGTTATTCTTTATCTGAAACACCTAAATATTATAAGAAACAGAATAAGCAACTAAAATGCTACAAGAATAAGCTTTTATTTAGGCAAAAAAAGTGAAGTTCTGTCCCTCGTACTGGCCATGGGTATGTTTTGGTATGTTCTGGTTTGCAAAATCTGATGTTTGTATCACGATTGTTCTGCTTTGGGTATTTGAAAAGGTGGAAACTGTATTATTTTCTTTGCCAAATATAAAGCAAATAACAAAAGGGAAAGAGGACGCCCCTGCCTGGTTCCTCTGTTCAGACACAACTTGTCAGAGAGGAACCCCCTAGTTTAATTTTTGCCTCCGATCTCTCATATATCCTACTAATTAACCTTATTACTGTATCAAGGAATGCAAATGGTTCATTTGCCTTATTCATAAAATCTCAGATTACTCTGTGGAATGCTTTCTCTGCATCAAGACCCAGCAACAACAGCAGTATTTTCCTACATTCTGCTTCCCACTGGATTCTCATTGCTCTATTATTGTTGTCAAATGTTTGCCAATCCTCCACAAAACCACATTAATTCATATCTATCAATTTTGGCAATACCTTTGCTATTCTTTTAGCTGTTATAGACATAAATACTTTATAACCACAGTTTAAAATTGAAATGGGCCAATAAGAGGTTGTGTCTGATGGGTCTTTCCTATCTTTAGCTATTACAGCCATGACAGCTTTCTTCCAGGGTGTTTGTGATTCCCTTCCTTTTAAAATGCTGTTAAAGAAAACCTTCTTGAGGAAGTTCCTGCAAATTGATTATACATCACCATTTTTCTCATCTCTTCCCATCTTAACTGTTAGTTGTTGAACCTCATCTACCTCTAACCTTGGCATACTTACGTCTTCCATAAATATTTCCATTTGTGGTGCTTTATACAAATCTCCAGTTATTTTTCTTCCTATAGTCTCCCTAACTTTGGCAACAATCCTTTCTATTTTCTGTTGCCTAAGTCATTATACTAAAACTTTTTGTGTTCTACAGTTATTATATAAAAAAAAGTTGCTTAACAGCAATCTTACTAAACTCATGCATATTTTTTCTTTACCATTCTGCAGTTGCATCTATTCTTGTTCTGTGAGATTCTCCATATTCTGCAATACTTTAACCTTTGTCAGCCCCCCTAAATAAGTCCTGTTACTTCTTAACCAGACCTGTTTTTCTATTATTTCTACCCCATTTTTAAACTCCATTTTCATTTTATACCACTCACTAGTTAAAACTTTTGAAGAAATTTCTATTTTCCCTAATGACTCTTGAATAATTTCCACCACCCAGTCCTTAACTTCCTTTCTTTTTTACAAGTATGTGGGGAAGTGCCAGTGTCTCATTTGTACTTCATTACCCTGCATTTTATCTTAGTTGTTATTGGTGCATGATTTGAAATAGTTATTGCATGCGAGTCAAAGCTTTCAATTAAATGCATGTTCCTGTGAAATATAATTTTTGTCTAGTCTAGCCCAGTTATTGTACCTTGCGGAATAATATACATAATAAATTTCTTCAGAAAGCTACCCACTTTTGCTATATTTTCCCTTATAGGTCCCCCAGATACATCCTCACTGTTGCAAATCAAGTTTCAGTTCCCACCCATAAGCAATATTTTCTGCTGAAAGCTGATTATTTTTCCCAAACTTTTCTTAAACTCCATAATAGCAGTTTTAAGTAGAATATAAATACATGCCAGTGTAATCTTCCTCCCTTGCTAGTAGCCTCTTACTACCACAAATCTACCATTATTATCTTTTTTCATCCTCAGCACTATAGGACCTCTGATAAAACAGCTGGAAAATCTTCCTTTCACTTTGAACCTCTTATTTTTTTACTATGAAATGATTACAGTAAAATATATTCTTGCAGTAATTGGAAGATATAACTGTTTAACTAAAGGTGTTGTTTATTTAGCCCTGTGCCAGAGCTGCTGTGGATTCTATGTAGGCAAAACTGAGGGCACATTAAAAGAAAGAATATTTGAACACCTTTATGAGATTATGAGAAAAGTAACAAAAATGCCTTATCTAAACATATTAATCACTGACCAGGTCATGAGTTTAAATTTGTGGTGTTAGAACAATTAAATGTGAACCCGGGGGGGGGGGGGGCATGGGGTCTGCTATTAGAGAAAAAAAGAGCTGTACTGGCAGTTATGGCTTATTGCAGGCAGTACCCCAGGGCTCAATGAAGTTTCATCTATCACCTGTTTATTAAAACTAAAAGCTTACGGATGATGAAACTATAATTTAAAAAGGGTTTTACTATTTTTAATGTTTTTATTACATAATTTTGAATGCTTATTTAGTTTGGAAATTGTCATGCTGATTTTTTATGAATGGTTTTAACATACTATTACAGTGCCACTTTAAGAAATGAACTTCAGGAAACCATGTGATTGGTCCTTAGCTGTTAAATTTCCTGTGTTTGTTACCTTACAACATCTGTTGAAGTCTTTTATAACAGTCAGGATGAAAGCACTTATTTGTTTTATAAAATAAATGGCAGTGTGTGTTTTTTGACCAATGTGCATCCATGTATCATTTTAACTATAGGACCTCTTCCATCAATTAGAATAAATATGCCCCATTTCCTTTGTCCCTGATATTGTGCTGAATATCCATCTTGAAATCCTTTATTTATCAAACTCATATTTTCACTTGTTTTCAAATATGTCTCGTAGCATTGCTATTTGCATGCACCATTTCTTAATATAATTCAATACTCTTATCTTTTGTCTAAAGCTGTGAGGCCATTCACATTCCAAAGTAATATGGATTGTGTAGCCATTATGATAAGGTTTTATTGTCATCTATTGTATATGACAGCTTTTTAAATGTCACTTTTTCAGCTTTTGTATTATATGCACCCACCAATGTTTGACAGGTAGATCTTTTGTACTATGTCATCTCCATTTGAACCTGTCACATTTTACAAGACTTTTAGTTTTACTGAAAACTCTTAAACAAAAAATCAAACAACCTCCCAGAAAAAACTATTAATTTAAAACAAGCACACAAATGTTTGTGCATATTCATATAATGAAGTTTAACCCTCCTGGTATGAATAATTGTCCCATGTCAATAGCTGCAGCCATAGACATTACCTAACCTAAAATTAAGGTGTTCCGCATTAAGGCACTTGTTGCAGCCTGCGCTCCTATTTACACTACTTGCTGTCTGTTATTGTTTTATCTCCCCCCCCCCCCCCGATGTGAAAAAAATCTTGTATGCTTTCATAAAACCTTATCTTTTAGCCTTCAAGTGCACAGGCTATTTTTAAATAAAACTAAATTATACACTGTTCTAATAAATGCATTGAAGTATTTAGGTACCAGGAAAGTTCTATCTACGTATTCACTTCCAGTAATTACAACTTTATTTAGTTATTTATTTATTTTTACTAAGCTGTTTACCCCTGTACCTTTTAATTTTATGATTCCCTCAGCAAACAATGACCAGAACTCAAGAGATGTATTGCCTGTACCTGTAGTCAGCTTATATCCATGGAAACATAAGAACAGCTGCAGACTTCTCAGCTCATATTCAGAGTGTTTTCTTATTTTAAAGCAAACATGCTTATACAAAAATGTTATTAGATTAAACCAAGGGAATTAATCCAGACATTCAATTATGCAAAATTAAGAAGAAATATCTCAACTCTACTTATAACTAGTGCAATTTTACACACCATCCCCAGTTCGATTTATTTATTTATTATTTTACATTTGTTTACCGGGAAAGTCCAACTGGACACAGGTCCATTTTCAGCGGAGGCCCAGGGAGACAAGCTCCAAATAAAATTACATAGATTAACAGGTAGATATACAACATATATATCTGGTAATGCCTAATGGGTGGCATAAGATAACATATAGCAAAAAACCTGATGGGGAACATTGGCATATAGTTCCATATGTAGGTAGTCACAATATAATACTTCTCTTACAAGGTACATATGATACTTAATAAAAATAATGAATATTTCATATGTGTGTCGATGATGTAGGTATAAAAAACACACTAAGAAGAGTATTTGCACTATGAGGTACATTGAGATTAGGTTTAGATGGTAGTAGGTGGTTCAGTAGTGTTTAGCTTGGGGAATCACTGGAACATAACCAGGAGTTTATATAGTGTGCTTTGAGGAGCTTTTTGAATTTATTGGTGGAGCACATGGAGATTACTCAAGATTACAGTATATTAAGTTAAGCATGCTTTTGTCCAGCTTTTCTTCTCTTTTCACATTGTAATGCCTACATTTCTTAAAACTAAAAAACTGATAAGTACTTTACTTTAGCATCTTTATCACATACAATAACTGAAATTGCTTTACATGATTTTTATGCAATTTATATTATGAAAAGTGTTATACAAATATAGTTAACAACAAAATTGTTTGACTTACAGTTACTTTTTTCTTTTTATTTATTTGACATTTGTTTAGTGGGAAGGACCAACTGGGCATGTGCCTGTTTTCAGTGGAGGGCCAGAGAGAAAACCTCCAGAAACTCATTAGCATAGTTACATTTTTCCATTTTTACATAGAAATTCAGGTATAATACAATATAGATACAACCATTACTGTCAATAGCAACAAAAGTTGTAAAAATAGTGAATTAATAAAAAATGGTATTATAAGATCTATATGAGTCTAGCACAAGGTCAAGTCAATGTAATACAGGTTAGTATAATAGGATGGGGACAAAATAGAGTAAAAAGAGGAAAAGAAACATCAGGTATATATAGATTACAGGTGGGAAGAATGGAAAAAAGGATATGGTATAATGGCTCATAGGGTGGTACATGAGAAAGAAAGAAAAAATAATATTGCATTCCAGCTATGAGTGTTTAGACACAAAAACCAAGTTGGCATACGGCATTAGCAGAGCCAGTTGTTGGCTAGATGTTGTTTCAGTTGAGATTTGAAGGAAGGGTGACAGGATATAAGTCAAGATAGATTCAGGAATAGAGTTCCAGCTTTTAGCAACACAGTGTGAGTTCAGACTAACCCCAGATGATCTGTGAGGTTTATAAATAGATATTAGATGTTTATGAGAAGATTGTAAGTCATGGGATGGGGTGTAATATTGAAGTAAAGTTGAGGCTGCTTGTGAAAAAGAAGCATTATACAGTATTTTGTGTGTTAACATGAGTTAATTCAGAGTCAGCAGGTTAGGAAATTCAAGCCAATGCAAGGCTTTGAGTGAGGACCAGTGGTGAATGCTGGGGGGGGGGGGGGCTGTCCTGTGGCAAACCTAGCTATTTTGTTGTAGCATTGACTGAGTTTTGTTTTTACGGAAGAGTGAAGATTGGTTAAGATTGGGCAGGCATATAGAAGTGATGGTAGGAAATAGGAGGTGGTGAGAGTTTCTTTTGTGGAGGTATTGAAGATTTTTTTTTACCCTATATAGCATGCCTAGTTTTTTATTCATCTTTTTTATACTGTTATTGATATGCAGATCAAACTTGAGATTATGGTCAATTATTACACCTAGCAGTTTGGTGTGGGTGACAACATCTATTCTGGTGTTGTTTAGGGAGGTAATTGTAAACATATTATTATTATTATTATTGGGGGGATTGCTTTGGTAAAAATAGCAGGAGTTGCGTTTTTTTGGGACTGAGTAGCAGTTGGTTGCATTATCGGCATATTGGATCAGGATAGGTTGCTTTGCAGAGGTATGAAGATGATTTATAAAAATGTTGAAAAGGAGTGGTCCAAGAATGGACCCTTGAGATACTCCAGTGTGTACTGGTAGATAGGGAGAGGAATTGGAGTTCCATTTGACTGATTGGTATCAGTTAGAGCGGTAACTGTTGAATCACTGAATTGTAGTTTCAGTTAAGCCAAGTTGGGAAAGTTGGGCAAGGAGTTTAGGGTGAGAAACAATATAAAAAGCCTTAGATATCTCTAAGAAGTGTCTTTCCATACATTAATGATATGTAGTAGGGTATATGCCTTTCAATACACCACAAGTTTAACAAAAGCAACGGAGGTCCAGCCTTTCTTAGCCACTTTTTCTTGTAAAGCCATACTTTACAAATGTGATTAATGTTTTATATTCTCACATTTATTCACTAATTTCAGTGTTGTTGTTGTTCTTCCTGTTCATCTCCATCTCTCAACACCAGACTCTGGTTCAAGTCCAAACTACTCCCAACTTTTCAAGTCAACTAGTGTGTTTTTTCTGTCTCTCAAGAATTTTCCTTTGGAACATCAGAAAAGGGTTCACTGACAAAGTCTCTCTATGAGCTTTATTATCAGAAGAATGAAAAGCACAGTCCTCTTCAGTTTGATGGCTTTTTTTTTTGGACAAACTTTTGGATTTATTCCTTAGCCTGTTCTGCAACAAAAAAAGATGTTGATCCTCCAAGGTAAAAATATTCTGAAGATAGCTGGATACAGCAGCTTGAATCTTATACCTGCCTCTCAACATTTTCCCAATTACTGGGATAAATTTCCTTCTCTTCTGCCTGGGAGACAATGAATAATCATTTTCAACAAACACGCTGCTGTCTCTGCTGTCTACAGTTTTTAACACTTTGCCCGTCTGCCATAGGTCTGTCAGGATTAACTCTTTCTGCTGGTATGATTGCATCTTTACTAATATAGGTCTTAGCTGCTTTCTTGTGGCCGGGTTTGGAGCATACACTTGTGCTCTTTCAATTAACAAAGTCTCCTGTGAAACACCAGTGCAGTTACTTATTTATGCATTCCTAAAATTAACACTATATTCTTTCCAGTTTCTCTAGTACAGCAGAAATCTCAGGTTTCTCTGTATGCTATGTTTTCTAACTCTACTATTTCTTTAAAATAGATCTTCTTGAGAGACCACATATTCATCTAGATTTTCTTCATGTCAGCCTCTGATTTGTTGCAGTTGTATCAATTTGTCTGAATGGCTAGTTAAAGCTTCTTCTATTTTTCCAACCTTTTGTTGTTTGAATTGATATATTCCTTCAATGTTTTATTTATTTTAATCACCTCTGAGTACATTTGATTATTTTATTAGAAGCCTTCTCTTGGTCCAAAGCTGAAACTTGATCTGCTTTTTGTTGAACAAGTGCATAATCCTTACCAGAGACTATTTTCTCTTCACCTTTTCTGATTCAAGTTTTCCAAATTTCTTTTTTGCTGCTATACAGACAGTTTATTTACTAGTCAGTAACTGAATTTTGCAAAAAAAAAAAAAGAAAAAAAATCAATAGCACTCATTTTTCTCAGTTTCTGTTTTCACACTGGGAGAGCTGAAGTTATGCTGTTGATCAGTGTGCAGCCATCTTGTAAATCCATCATTGTTCTAGAAATGCTGGCAGATGTTTGCCTCCTCTCCACAGAACACATTCTTTTAGCTATTATGGACATAAACACGTTATAATCATGATTTAAAATCAAAATTGGTCTATATGAAGCTGGGTCTGTAGGGTCTTTTCCCTCTTTGGATAATAAAGGTAGTGCAGGCACCACAGCTTTGTTCCAAGATGCTGGTACACCCCCCCCCCCATACACACACATTTAAAATATTGTTAAACAAAACCTTCCAAAACTTTATCACTTTCTTCCCCCAAACAACAAACTTTGACAGGAATGGCATCTGTTCCAGAAGACTTTCCTGCTGATTTGTTATACATCACAATTTTTATTTCATTTTTTCCTAGCTTAGTTATTAATTGAGTTTCATCTTCCTTTAACCACTTGGCATAATTAAGTTTTTCTTAAATATTTCCATGTGTGCCCTTTCTTGCTGTTCACATTCCTCTGTTTTATAGAAATATTCATAAGATTTCCAAAATATCTATAATACCTGTATAGAATCTCTGGTTATTTTTCTCATCATAGGCTCCATAAATTTAGTGATAAAACCTTTTCTACTTTCTGTTGTCTAAATCATTATGCAAACTATATTGTGCTGTACAGTTGTTATCAAAAATTGTTGCTTAACACTAATATTTCTAAACTCATGCATATTGTCCAAATATGACCCTTTTTTCCCTTTGACACTTTGCAGTTGCTCCTCTTCTTGTTCTGTGAAATTCCCCTTATTCTACAATACTTAACCTTTATCAACCACTCTAAATAATTTCTATTACTTTTTCTCATGTCTATTTCTCTCTCTTATTCCTACCATGTTTTTAAATTCAATTTTCATTTTATCCCACTAACCTTGCTGAATAAATGCCTATTTCCCTAATAAAGCTTGAATGAATAATTCTGCTGCCTTTTCCTTAAATTTAAGTGGGAAAGCACAAATGTCTTGCTGTTACTTCATTATCTTGCATCTTTATCTTAGTTTTATTGGTTCATAATCTTAATTAGTTAGTGATCCATGCATAACTCTGATAAACTAAAATAAATAAACAAATAAATAAATAGTTGTTTGATGTGTGTCAAAGCTTTCAGTGTTATACACATGCTACTTTGAGACATACTTTCTGTCTAGTCTCAGTTCTTGTACCTTGGGCAATAATATGTAAATTCTGTCTGAGTTCATACTACTGAATTCACATCTTTCATACCAATCATTCACATACATTTCTTCATAAATCTACTCTCTTTTGTGATATTTCCTTTCTAGTTCCCCTGATGCAACTGCACTACTGGAAATCAGATTCTAAACTTCACCAATAAATAATATTCTATTGAAAGCTGATTATTTCTCCCCAAATTATCTTAAGCTCTATAACATCTGCTTTAGGTGCAGTGTAAATACATGCCAGTGTAATACTCCTCTGATGCCAACAATCCTTTACAACCACAAATCTATCATTATTACCCTTTTTCTCACTCTTCTACACTGCTGGAGTGTCTCCAGCAATCAGCATTATTACTCACCTTTTCCTCTGTACCTGATATTCTGCTGAATGTCCATCCTGAAATCATCTTTTTGTCAAATTCATGTGCTCATTTCTTCTCAGATGTGCTCCCTGCAATATTGCTATTTGCGCCATACACTTTTTAATATAATTCAATACTGTTTGTTTTATTTTCTATACTCATAAGGCCATTCACATTCCATGAAAATATGGACAGAGTACTCATTGTGATAGAAGGCTAATGCTTTCACCTCTTATACATGACAATGATTTTGAATGTATATTGCCAACGTTTAATTTACATGCAGACATTACTCATTGGTAGGCTGATCTCATAAGCAGTCAATTCTTCTCATCTCCATTTTAACTTGTCACATTTTTCAAAGCTTTTTACTTCAATGAAAACACACAGACACACCCAAAAAAACTAAACATATTTTCAGAACTACCACCCACTTTAAATTAGAACAAACACACAGAATGATGTATATATTCAAAACATGTTTATCCCTCCAGACATTAGCAATAACCCCCAAATTGACAGATGCACCCACAGGCATTGTCTAATCTTAAATTAAGGTTTCCTATGCTAGCACACATATTATGGTCTGTGTTCTCACTTACCCTAATTGCTATCTGTTCTTTTCTTATCTCTGTCTCCCTCCCAGATATTAAAACCAACTTATATGCTTCAGAAAACATTAACCTTTAGCCCTAAAAGCAAACTGGCTACCTTTAAATAAATAAACCAACTTGTGTATTGCTATGTTAAATGAATGAAAGTACTAAGGCCACTAAGGAGGCAACTATTTGTATAACTTATTTACTTCCCATAGTTCAAAACTTTATTTTTTCACTGAACTGTTTGTCAACGTACTTATAAATGTTAATCACACTGTACCTTATACACTTCAGCCAGCAGACAGAGTTCAGACATGTCATGACTAACTGCTTGCTCCTTCAGACATTTCCTTCTCTGAGTAAAAGCAGTAAATGACTTTGTAGATGCAAGACAGAATCTTTGTAAAGTTAATGACTTTACAAATTTAAGAAAGAATTAGCATTTCCATGCTTTTCATAATTTTATCTTATTTTAAAGCCTATTTGCTTTAAAAATGACAATAGCTTAAACCGATGACATTATCTGCATATATAAAATGGAAAATTATCATCTCAGCTCTACATATAATTTGATTAATACATTCTTACATTACCAATGCTCACTCTTTGTTGGCTAAACTTTTCATTTTCCTCCTTAGCCAAGTCTCCATCCAAAATGTCTTTGATCCAACAGGGAAAACATAATTTGAAGAAAACAAGACAGAGCAGCACAAATCTCACACTTGCCTCTTGACAGTCCCTGATTGCTGGAATAATTATGCTTCTCAGTGAGTACAGTGAATAATCATTTTCCATGAATACTCTGATGTCCCCAATTTGTGCTATATTTCTCTTCTACCACAATTTTGTCAGGAAAAACTCTTTCAGCTGACACATTGCATATTTATTAATATAGGTTTTGACTGCTTTCAAATGGCAACATTTGAAGCATTCTCTCAAGGTGCCCTCTTAGTTAACAAATCATGCTATAGAACACCAGTCCAGTTCCTTATTTGTACTTCCAAAAAATTAGCACAGTGTGTTCCTTCCACATTCTCTGATACAGCAGCAAATCTCAGATTGTCTCTGTGTGCTCTGTCTTCTAAGCCTTCAGTTTTTAAGCAGCTCTTCTTGAGAAGCCTTGTGTTCAGCTAGCCTTTTTTTCATTCAGTCTCTCATTTTCCAGTTTTATCATTTCATCTGAATAGGTAGTTAAAGCTTCTATTTTTCCAGTCTTCTTTTAACTTTATACATACCTTCAATTTTCACTTATTTTAAACACCTAAGAGTTGATCTGATTTATTTTTCAACTAAATTACTGGAAGTCAGCTCATATAGCAAAGCTGAAACTTGAACTGATTTTTGCTCAACAGATGCAATATTCTTCCCAGCCAGAGTTTTTCTTCTTGACCTTTCCTGGTTGTTTGTTTTTCTTATATTCTCCAAATGTCTTCTTTGTTGGCATCCAAATTTTGTAATTACTAGCTAGTTACTGGATTTTTTCTCAAAAATATCTGTAACTGTCTCTTTTTTTCCACATTTGCAATTTTCAGATTGGGAGAGCTATTTGCTAATCAGTGTGCAAATGTCTTGGAAGTCTATTGATGGCTTATTATCCTATCAAGACCAAAAAGAAGGATCTCATCAATCAAGCTAAAGTGCTATGCCAAAAGCATAAAGGTTGTAAAGGCCTCACAAAATGTCAAGAAATAGTAGAATGTCAGTATGGTTGCCAAAGAGTAATCAAGACATTCAAATCTCATACCTAAATATAATTTCTGCATTGATCATAAACCATCAAAAAAGACAGAGACATTAGTTCTAACACTTTTACCACAAAGTCTTTGGAAAAATACAGCTACTGACTTATGTGAGTTTGATGGTAAAAACTATCTCATGGTTGTGGACTGTTAGAGTTGTGAATTAGAAATAATCAGGTAAAAAGTATCTCATGGTTGTAGATGTAGACTGTAGATTTGTGAATTAGAAACAACTATGTACCTCCTAAGGTGAGCTAGTAGGTAATAGTTAGGCTCAAAGCCATGTTCTCAAGATATGTCATAGATGTTAAACTGGTTACAGAAAACAGAACATGGTTCATGTCAGTGGAGCTCCAATAATTTGTTGATGACTTTAAATATGCTGTCAGAATCAGATGAGGTTCAATTACTAACAATTAGGATAGGAGGAGAGGAGATAAAAATTGAGATGTATAACCAGGGAGCCTATAACACGAAAAATAACCAGAGATCCTGTAGAGGTATTAGATTTATTTTGGAAATTTTATGAAAAGTTAAATAAAGCAGATACGTTGGGAATCAAGGAAAAGCAGAAATGGAATTATTTATGAAAGACTCAAATATGTCATGGTTAGAGGTTGAGAAGTTTCAACAATTAATAGTTACTACAGGAGAAGGGGAGATAAAATGGTAATATATATATATATATATATATATATATATAACCAATCTACAAGAAAGGCTCATGGACTAGATGGTATTCCTATGGAAGTTTGAAGGCTAGAAAGGAAGACAGGTTTTGTTTAACAGAATTTTAAAATGAGAAGCACCAACAGCCTGGAAGAAAGCTGTTGTGTCTGTAATACCTGAAGATGGTAAAGACTCATCAGATCCAGCTTTATATAGGCCCATTTTGATTCTAAACCACGATTATTTTCTGTATTCCTAAGTGCAGTTATCCCTAATGGCAGAATCACTTTTTCCTTTCACTTGTTGGCTTAGTTCCTAGAATTATTTTTGCTGTTTTATGACTATAATATTCTGTATGATTATTATTATTAAATTTAATTAAAATCCTAGTCTCTCCTTATTTTTTGAGCCCCCCCCCCCTCCATTTTATCATCATCCCTTTCCACTTTAAATTATAGCTTTCTTCTTGTGCTATGTATAGAGGGCCTTAACTGGGTAGCTCTGAAATATCTCTTCAAATCAGATAATCCTAAACCATATTGTTCTAGTGGAAGGATCAACTTAGCTTACTTGACTGTTGCCCTCTCCCTCCAGTACAAAATCCTTCAACTCTTTATTAATTACTGTCCATACATTCTCTTCTGGTTGATAAAAATATACTTTTTTTTTGTGTATAAAACTAAGGAGACTAAAACATTTTTACTGCTTGTATTTTGCTATCCATATGCGTAGACAAGAGCTTCCAGTTTCTCAGTTTTTGTATTATCTTTTATTTTCTTCCAATATATCCTTAGCTGCTATAACATAATTCTTTTTAGCCAAACTGCTAAGTATTTCATTTTATCATGCCGCCATAAATGGGTGGCCATGGTGGTGCAGCAGTTAGCATTGTTGCCTCATAGCAAGAGGTTCTCTGGTTCGATCCTCGGCTGGGGTGCCTTCTATGCAGAGTCTGCATGTTCTCCCTGTGGTCGTGTGGGTTTCCTCCAGGTTCTCCTGTTTCCTCCCACATCCCAAAGACATGCTGTAAGTGGATTGGACACTCTAAATAGGCTCTAGGTGTGAGTGTGTGCATGTGTGTGCCTTCCGTGGAAGGTTGGACTCTGGGCTGGCAACTCGACACTGTAAAACTCTACTGCCAGTCATGATCAGACTGGTGATCCACTGTGATGACCCCTAACTGGGAAAAGCCAAAAGAAGAAGAAGAAGAAGATCTTGTCGCCATAAATATGGGAATTGCTTAACCAATTCATATGTGGGTACATAGTTTACAGCTATAGCCTTTGTTTTTTCTTCATTAATTTTATATTTCGAAAAAACTTGAAATTGTGTCAGAATGTTTCACAACACTGAGATGTCCCTTTCTGGTTTTATCAGGTAAAAAAAAAATGTCATTTGCAATTAAAGTCAGTTTTTCTTGATTACCATACCAATTATATCCTTTAATTTCCCTTATTTTCTTTGCCAGTAACTTTAAATACAAAACAAATAAAAGGAAAGTGGACACCCCTGCCTGATTCCTCTGTTCAGACACAATGTATCAGAGAGGATCCTTCCTACTTTAATTTTTTGTCTCCGATCTCTAATATGTTCTCTTATTTAACCTTATTATTATATCTTGGAATGGAAAGGCTTCCACTGCCTTGCTTATAAACTCCCAGCTCACTCTGTCAAATGCTTTCTATGCATCAAGATCCACCAACAACAGTGATATTTTCTTACATTCTGTTTCCCTCTGTATCATCATTGTTCTATTACTGTTGCCAAATGTTTTCCTCCCCTCCACAAAACAACACTGAGCCATATCTATTAATTTTGGCAACACTGCTCCCACTTTAATTTTTGTCTCTGATCCCTCATATATTCTCTTATGTAACCTTATTATTATATTAAGGAATGGAAATGAAAAAAAAAAGAATGAAAGAAAGTGCTTCCAGTGCCCACTCATAAAATCCCAGCTTACTCGGTGGATTGCTTTCTCTGCATAAAGACCCATCAACAACAATGGTATTTTCCTACAGTCTGCTTCCCTCTGGATCACCATTGTTCTATTAATGCTGGAAGATGTTTGCCTCCCCTCCACAAAATCAAACTGATCCATATCGATCAATTTTGTCAATACAAGGGCCATTCTTTTCACTATTATACACACAAACACTTTATAATCATGGTTTAGAATTACAATGGGCCTATATGAAGCTAGATCTGGTGAGTCTTTACCATCTTTAGGTATTAAAGCTGCCAATGCTTTTATCCAGGATGTTGGTACTGCCCCTTCTTTTAAAATACTGTTTAACAAAACCTTCTAGATCTTTATCACTTTCTTCCTTTCTAGCATACAAACTCCACCAGAATACCATCTACTTCTGGAGATTTTTCTGCAGATTGGTTATGCATCACTGTTTTTATCTCATCTCCAATCTTAACTAATTGTTGAGCCACATCTACCTCAAACCTTGGCATATTTAAGTCTTCCATAAATATTTCCATTTGTGCTTTTTCTTTATTTCCACATTTCTCTGCTTTATACAGATATTAATAAATTTTTTGAAATACTTCAAATATCTCTAGAGGATCCCTGGTTATTTTTCTTGTTATAGGCTCACTAAGTTTAGCAACAATCCTTTAAACTTTTTAAGCCATTGTGCTATAAGTTTTTGTGCTTTGGAGTTATTACCAAAAAAACATTTAACAGTACTCTTTCTAAACTCATCCATATTATCCAGGTTCTCCCTTATTTTCTCTTTAGCACTCTTCAGTTTCACTTCTTCTTATTCTGTGAGATTCCCCTTATTCTGCAACTTTGTCAGCTCCTTTAAATAATTCCTGTTTCTTCTTCACCATATCTCTTTTTCTTTTACTTCTGCCCCATTTTTAAAGCCCAGTTTCATTTCATCCCCCTCACCAGATATAACTTCTAAAGAGCTTTCAATCTTCCCCAATAACTCTTAGATCATTTTTGCTATCCATTCCTTAAATTCTTCTCTCTTTAACAGTTAGGTTGGGCAGTTCCAGTGTCTCATTTTTACTTCATTAGCTTTCATTTTTATATTAGCTGTTAATTGTTGCATATCACAAATCTCCATTATTATCATTTTTTTTCTTCTATCACCATTGGACCTCTTCTAGAAATTATTGTAAGTACTCAACTTTTCCCTTGACCCTGATACTCTGCAGAATATCCTTCATGAAATCCTTTCTTTATTAAACTCACATGCTCACTTCTTTTCAAATGCGTCTCCTGTAGCATTGCTATTTGCACTCTGAATCTCTAAGTATAATTCAGTGCTCTTTCTTTTTTGTCTATATCTGTGAGACCATTAACATTCCAAGATAATATGGAAAGTGTCGCCAAAGGGTGGGGCAAGAGGGGCTTTCACACCGGGTGCAAAGTGTAGAGATGGTGCTATAGGCTATCTATTATCCTATTTGTTTTTTGCTACTTCACTTGAAGAGCTACCTGTTGGGTGGGAGTAGAAAGTGGATTTAACATGTATTAGCCCAATTGCTACAATGTACCCAATAGGATTATTATAGTGAAGTGTTTCTTGGCTTTCTTGATCTTCAATGGAAGAGCTAGCCCGGAGGGGGTGCATGGATGTAAATGTTATAATCAGATGGCTACAATGTAGACATCGGGTTATTACTGTGAACGTTTTATTTGTTCTTCAATGGAAAACCTAGATGAGGGCATGGATGTAACTGTAACAATCAGATCACTAGAATGGAGCAATCAGGTAGAAGTGGCTTTGTTTTTTTTTTGCTGTTTTGTGGTATTTGCACAGGGTGCTGATTGAGCCAGCTATGTCTCTGAGTGTCATCATTATAATGGCTAATATTTCCACCTGTTATACATGACAATGTTTTTAAATGTCTATTTCCAGCTTTTGTGATCCATGCTCTCAGTAATGTTTGTCAGGTTGATCAAATTTTATACATTTGTTTCTTGTCCTCTCCATTTGAACCTATGTCACATTTTACAAGACTTTTTATTTAAATGAAAACTCTCAAACAAAAAAACAAACACACCCACAGAACACCCCCAGAACCTAGTAACTTAATACAAACACACAAAACTATGTAGACCTTCCAATAATGAATTTTACCCCTCCTAATAGGAACAATTGTCCTAAATGTACAGCTGCACACACAGGCATTGTCTGACCTGAAGTTAAGGGTAACCAGGCTAAGAAGCATGTTACTACCTATGCCCCTACTTTCCCTAATTGCTGTGTGTTCTTGTTTTATCTTTATTCCCCTCACATATGTGAACAACAGCTTGCATGCTTTAAGGAAACATTAACGGTTAGCCTGAAAGAAACCAGTTCTCAGATATTTTATTGCTCTATAATCAGCTTGTCTCAATGGAAACATAAAAATGTAACCCTTAGCTGCATGCTTCCAAAGTCATGCTGAACATTGATTGCTAAGGGAAAACTTTTCACTGCATTAAATGTTCTCTTATTTACTTGTTTCAGCTTAAAATATGTTATTATATTAAAGGTCTCAGTCCAGACATTCATCTATGCAAAAGTAAGAGAAGACATAGCAGCTCTACATATATTATGGTTTGTGTAATTTTACACCCTATCTCCCACCTTAACAACCAAAGATTACAACCTATTAACTTAAACATGCTTTTGTTTAACCTTTTCCTTTTTCTGCATTGTAATGCCTACATTTCTTAATAGTAAAAAAGAATAAAGAAAAAAGGCATCTGTTTACTTTACTATGTTTATCACATACAACAATATCTGAAAATGCTTTACTATACAACATGTAATTTATATCATGAAAAGTTTTACAGAATACTCTTATGAACAGAAATAGTTTTACTTACAGTCAACTTTTTCCTTCCTCTTCCCCTCTGCTTAGTGCCCTTTCAAACATTAATGACATGAACTGAGGCAAAAGCCTTTCAATCCCACACAAGTTTACCAAAGTTAACCAAAATCCATACTTTCCACTTTTTCTTGTACAGCCATATTTCACAAACTTACTTCTCAAATGTCCAGATTTTCACAGAATGTCCATATTTTTGCCTCATACTTTTGGTCTGTTAATCGTAAAATTTCTGGGGGGGGGGGGGTTCTGGCAAGTCAATGAAGTCTTGTCTGTTTTACAAAACTGTGCCTGATTTTTAAAACTATTCCTGCTCATTTGTGCATTTACTATAGTGAATTCTGCAGCTCTTTTTCATTGTAACAGTGACCAAGACTCTAACCACAGGCTCTGTTATCAATAAACTTATAGTTTAAAGATACCTACTGGATTGGCTGTATTCCCAAACAATTACCTAGCTACTATGCAACAGTAGTTTCTGGCGCCAATTTTAAGGGTTTGTATTTACTGTAGTATGCAGCAGTAGTGTTTGGCACCACTGTAAATAGTTTGAATTATCCAGCTGTAGCATTTTCTGCCATTGATGTTATCACACTGCCACCCTCAGCCACGATGTTCCCACAGCACATAGTAATGTATGCAATCTGAAATGCTAAAGGCGTTCTGCTAATGTACATTGTAAAGTGCCCTCTAACATTGTTTTGAAGAACTTCAATTTGTTATATGCATTTTAGTAAACTGCATTGCTCTCATTACTCCAACTGTACTATTAATTGTATTATATGCCTGCCATTGCACATGTCTTGCCACATGTTATTGTCTCAGTGATACCTGCTGGTTAGACCTTTTTCTTACTGCTACCTTTACCCTCTACTTACTAGTCTGATAAAATAGTTGCATGTGCTTCCCCCTTTACTACTTTCCTTCACTTTCTCCACCTCATTAATCCTCATCTCTGCCCTCTTGTATCAGTTGTTTCTGGGTTCTTGTGCATAGCTAAAAGTTTTCTCTCTCTCCTTTCTATTTCACAGATAGATAACCAAATGAACAAGTGATTCACCCCTACAAAAGCTAAGTGACTGGATATACGCCACTAGAAATAGCTGAGTCCCAAGAGTGCAAGTCTACTGACTGCTTAACGTATGTCTTTTTGCCATTGGATCTGTTTTATGTAATATAGTTTTTGACTAGTTACTCCCTGGCTTGTGTACTCTCTGCGGTAACCTGTGTACCTACCTCCCTGTTGTTATTCCAAACCTCGTTGCACTGCTTCGCCATCACTCCATTGTTTATAATGTTCCCAAGTCTGCCCTAGAAGCTATCCCAAACCAACTGTAACACTCCTTCTATTGGCTAAGACTTTCACCCCACCTTTTTCCCCAGTACTCTATCAGACTCCCTTCCTGTAACTATCTCACAAGTACGTGTCCTTCTATCTGGCTTCTCTCTGTCTGTATTTTGGCAACAACATACAAACACTCACCTTGAAGCTGATTGATTCTCTTCACAGCTCACTACACTCCCCTACCCTACCCCCAATTCCCACCCACCCCACTACACCTACATTTATTCTATCCACAAACCCCTCCAACTTAAACAACCACTCAGAACACTCCTAAAACTGCTACCCACCTAACCCTATAAACCTATCTCATCAACTCTTAATACTAATTCTCCCACCACCGCCCCCTATCCCCACCTACATTTCTCACACCCATACAACTATGATACTTCAAATATGCTAACACTCCTAACATGCACTCTTCTTGCTCACCTTACAGCCTACCAGGACAACTTAATACACCCACCCAACCACTTTCACTGCACCACTACTCTCACCGCCATACTCCACCCACCCACTTCATACACTTATCACACCAACACAGTCACTATTCCCAATATGCCCAAAACACTATCAATCAGCATCTACTTACAAGCAAAAGTACTCCCCCAAAATGACTAACTAATGTACTTAAAAATGTATGTATACTGCCCTAGCTAAACTAGCCCTCAGTGGTGACATCCATCCTAATCCAGGCCCAAACATTTCCAACCCCACACCTGATGCTCTACCTAATAACTGCACCATCTCACAACTGACAGCCAACAGAAAACCATTCGACCTCCTCTTACTAAATCTAAATATCAGAAGCATAACCAATAAAACCCATGATCTTCATGCCAACATAGCTTTAGTCTCCTCAGACATACTCATTCTAACTGAAGCCTACCTCAAACCTCACATTAAAAGTGAGGAAATTCTTCCAACAGGTTATAACATACTCCGTATGGATAGGCTATCTAAGAAAGGTGGTGGTGTTGCTCTAATTTTCAAACACCACCTAAACATTCAATTCCTTAACAAATCAGCCCTACAAATTGGAAATGAAGAAATCCTATATGCTAACCTCAAACTGAACACAAACAAAACAATCAACATCATTGGATGCTACTTCCCACCCAACCAAAACACTTCACCCCTTGAAAATCTCCTCAGTTGTGCTAGCCACTCCCTTCCTCAAGAAACCTTAATTTTAGGTGACTTTAATATCAACTAGATATCCTATAACAACAACCAACCATCCCACCACCTAAACCTCCATGGTTTCTCCCAACTTATACAGTCACATACCCAGATAAATAAAAGTTCTAACAAACAATCTACTCTCAATTGTATATTAGTCAATAAAGCCCTTCAGTCATACCTAGCGGGTTGTCTATCAGACAGCCTCAGTGACCATACCTCAACTTTCCTTCTGAAACACCACCTAAATAATGCTAAATCCATTATCTATTGACAAATACACAACAAGAAAAACATTAACCCTCTTACCTTCACCTCTTCACTTAAAACATGTAACTGGTTACCACTACAATACTTCAACCTGGATGAAGCCGTACAGTTCTTCAATAGTACTTTTTTAAACATCCTAAATTCACATGCTCCCATAATAAATGCCAGAGCTAAGGCACAACACTCCTCCTGGTTACAGGTCACTAATGAAATGCAGGGACAAAGCCTGGGAGCATTGGCACTCTACAAAACTTCCCTCCTCTAGACAGTCATTCCTAGAATGGTGAAATAAGGTGAAAAAGCAAATAAAGGAAAATAAAGCAATATACTATCAATCTGTCCTAAACTCTTCCCATAACAACCCTAGGCAGTTCTGGTCAGCCATTAACTCCATTCTCTACCTAGGTAAAGTTGATACCCTCCCACCTACCTCTCCCCCTTCCTCCAACAATATTGCCACCTCATTCAACAAACACTTCTCTGAAAGCATACTAGCTTTGGCCAAGCAACATAACCTCCTCCCCATCCCCCCATCAACACCAAATACTCTGCCCACTGTCTTTTCATTTACTTCAGTACCTACTTCCTACATCAAAAAATTTCTAAAACTTAAGCCTACCAAACTAGCTGCTGACAATCTCCCCTGTGAATACCTAAAATTATTAGCCGAAGCCCTAGCCTACCCTGCCTCTATCTTGATTAACCAGTCCTTAACAGAATGGTATGTCCCCACACTATGGAAAATATCCCACATAATCCCCCTGCATAAAGGTGGCTCCTCCACTGAACTCTCTAACTACCATCCTATAGCCATCCTCTCCCCCCTCTCCATGACACTTGAGAGATGCATCCACACCCACGTCCAGGAATACCTCCTAACTAATAACATTCTCTCCAGCACCCAACATGGTTTCAGACCATTCCACAGCACTACCTCTGCCTTACTCTCTTTCACTAACACTATCCTTCAATACAAAAACAATGGCTTTTACTCCTCTGATATTTTCCCTTATCTATCTAAGGCTTTTGATATGGTCTCTCACAAACAGATAATCTCTGTTCTCACTGACCTATCATTTTCCCAATCAGCCACAGACTGGTTTAATAGCTACCTAACTGATCACCAGCAATCAGTTATTTGGTGTAATGATCTTTCTCCTCAACCTCCTATCACATTCAGTGTTCCCCAGTGATCCATCCTAGGACCACTATTATTCTCTCTCTTCACCAATAACCTCTTCACAGCCACCAAGCTGGCCTTCCTCATACAGTACGCAAATGAGTCCACTATCATCTGCTCTGCCCCAACAATATTAGAACTACATAAGATCACCCAAGAAGCCTTTTACTCAGTGGAAACTTGACTATCTGATGCCCAGCTAATACTCAACACTAACAAGACCAAACTCCTCATCTTTCAATCCACAAAATCTAACCTTCCTAACCCCCACTTCGATATCCTAGCCAATGACAATACCATCATCTCCCCATAGAACTTGGTGTTGAGATTGACAATCATCTCCGGTCTGACATTCACATTTCACTAACCATAAAAAAAGTTCATAAAAAACTTGGAGCCCTATATAGAAACAAACATTTCCTCACCAAAATTGCCAGAATTTCTTTGGCCAATTCCCACCTCATCTCCACTCTTCTTTACGCCTCTCCTATACTCACCAATCTCAGGCAAACAGACCTAAACAAGCTTGAGGCTTGTTACAACAAAATTGCTAAATTCGCCACTGGAGCATCCCATCCCAGCCACCACTGTATCTCACTTAGAGAACTTGACTGGCTCAAATTACCTCAACTTCTATACCTGAATCAACTAGCTCTAGCCTACAAGATTGTAAACTATCCTCCGAAAGTCCCATCCCTTCAATATCTTCTCCAGCCCTACCATACCACCACACCTCTACACTCCAGCAACAAAAACCTACTTCTTATAACCAAAGCCAAAAACTCTGCTGGAGAAGCTCTTTTCTCCTGCAAAATAGCCTGGTTATGGAACACTCCCCCCCATTCCATAACCACACCAACATCAGGCACTCTCTTCAAAACTGCTCTAAAAACCCACCTCAAAAGACACTGGTTATGTCAATGCATGCATCCTGACTAAAATCCTACCTACTGTTTCCCCTCCTGTCAGTTGCCCTCCTCTAGCCACCCTGCCTTCCACTGTTTGAACATTGCTATATCTTCTCTGCAGGCACTGGTTCACATCCTCCTTCCTCACTACTATTACCCAGTCTCTCATACTCTCCTATAACTTTCTCAAATACCTACACCTCATCTCTACTTATAATATGACATCAACCACCTGACTTCTACCCTACTTTTCAACACCATTTCCTCCATCTCCCTGTCACCTCTCTACTGCTACTTCTTCCACACAAATTCCCTTAGCTCTTCCCCATCTCACTCTACCAACTGGATTAACAGCTGCTTTTTATACTGTTTCAGATTATAGGTTTATCTGCCAGCTCAATGAATATATTCTAATCTGACTTAACACCATCTACATTCCAGCTGTAGTATTACCAACCACTACTATGTGACATTTTATTTGTATACTAAATGCTATCGATTGTATCATTGACTATTAATGTTATCCATTCCTCTGCTTGTAATTTTTTTGTTTGTGTCTACGATGAGATTGCTTGTACTATCACTACTATTTGTATGTTCATTTGATCTTCATGTTCTTTGATACTATTTTTTGCTGTGGAGATTTTCTCCCTGCGCCTCCACTGAAAAAGGACCTGCATCCAGTCAGAATTTCCCAGTAAACAAATGTAAAATAAAATAAATAAAATAAAGTCACTAAATAATGGCATACACATGAGTTTCACACTTCATATTGTTTTGAAAATGCGTGTTAATGCAAACCATATTATTCTACCAACTTTCTAAGTTTATAAGAATAATATTTAAAATTTGTCCCTGATTTTGGACCTTTGTCCCCCCATTATTTTAGGCTTTATCCAGTGTTATAGTGCTTAGAGGTTGATGGGTATGTTCACAAATGCAATTGATGATTTGTACCACATTTATTCACTAATTTTCATTTTTGCTTGTCTTCTTCCTTTTCATCTACATGTCCCAACTCCAGACTCTGATTTAATTCCAGGGTACTCCAGATTCTTCTAGTCAACCCTTGTGCCTTTCTCTGTCTCTCAAGCATTTTTCTTTAGAACATTGGAAAAGGTTTCACTGGCAAAGTCTCTATATGAACTTGATTATCAGAAGAATGAGAAGCAGAATCCTTCTCTACTTGATGGATAACTTTTTGTTGAACAAACATTTGTATTTTTCCTCCTTAGCCTGTGCTACATCAAAAAATGGCTTTTATCCTCCAGGAAAATCATATTCTGAAGACAGCTGAGCACAGCAGCTTGAATCTCACACCTGCCTCTTGACATTCCTTGATTGCTGGAATAAATTTGCTTCTCTTCTGCCTGGTTTACCATGAATAGTCATTTTCTACAAACATTTTACTGTCTCCAGATTTTAATACTTTGCCCTTCTGCCACAGTTTTGCCAGAATCAACTATTTCTGATGATGGGATTGCATCTTTATTAATACAGGTCTTGGCTGCTTTCCCATGACCAAGTGTGATGCATACACAAGATGTGCCCTTTCAGTTAACAACTCCTGCTATGGTATACCACTTCAGTTGCTTATTTGTACCTTCATAAAATTGTAAGCACGATATAAAGTAAATGCTTAACTCCAGCTACTAGATCCACATAGGACAATAAAGACCCATCCTGAATATATGAAAACTTTATTAGATTTAGCGTTTTCGTCCACTAGCCCCATGGACTTCATCATAATCTAAAAACATTCATTATCACCACATTTTTATACACAAGAATGTCCAATAGGGTGTGCTTGTACTAATTAATTACCCTCTTGTAATTACTTCTCTTAGAAGGGCAACGTATACATTCTTGTGCAGAAAAATGTGGTGACAATGAATGTTGCCACAGTGGTGCAGTGGTAGCATTGTTGCCTCACAGCAAGAGGTTCTCCCATTCGATTCTCGGCTGGAGTGCGGGGAGTGCCTTCTGTGTGGAGTCTGCATGTCCTCTCCACAGTTGGGTGGCATTCGAAAGACATGCGTAAGGGTGTGCCTTCATTGAAGGTTGGACATTGAGCTGGCACCTCATCATTCGGGAAATTCTACTGCCAATCATTAGCGGACCGGAGTTCCGCTGTGGCAACCCCTAACCGGGAAAAGCCAAAAGACAAACAACAACAACAGCAAACATGAAGTCCACAGGGCTTGTGGACAAAAGTGCTAAATCTAATAAAGTTTTTATCTATTCAGGATGGGTCTTCATTGTCCTATGTGACTCTAGTAGCTGGAGTTAAGTGTTTACTTTATGTTGTGCTTACAAGTAATTTCTACATAGTAACGCTTAGTTGTGTGATTTACCTTCACAAAATTAATACAGTTTGTTCCTTGTCTGGCGCTTTCAATTTCTTGGTACAGCAGAAAATCTCAGGGTTTTCCTGTGTTTTCTTTCCACTAATTCTAGCATTTTTGAAGTATCTCATCTTGAGCAGTCTAATAGCCATCTTTTTCTTCATTTTGACCTTTGATTTTTGATTTTTCCTCAGTTCATCTGAATATCTGTTTAAAGCTTCTTCCATGTTTCCAGCCTTTTGTTATTTGCACTGATATACTCCTTCAATCTTTGATTATTTTAATCAGCTCTGAGCACATTTGACTTATTTTTTTTCTTCTGGAATACTGGAAGCCATGTCTTGCACCAAAGCTTGAACTTGAATTTATTTTTTGCTGGACAGCTGCAGGATTCTTCCCAGTCAGTGTTTTTTTTTTTCTTTCACCTTTTTAGTTTTTAGTTCATTTTCTTTTAGCCTCTCTTAGTTTTTTCTTTGCTGGCATCCAGGCAGTATAAGTACCAGCAAGTAACTAAATTTTCTAAAAGTGGCACAGTTCCTGGCCCTTATCTCTCAGTTTCTTTTTTTTTCATACTGGGACAGCTGAAGTGAAGCTGTTGGTCAGTGTGCAGCCATCTTGAAAGTCAAGGAAATGATTTTAAGCTGAGACACAGGATCTGAATTGCCTAGACATTGTAAGACCTTATTAAGCTTAATGTTGTTGGCTGACAAAAAAGGCAGTACTAGAAAATGGAAATCAAAATCTAAACTGCCTGTAATTGAGGTGCTGAATATTGTTAAAGAGATAAAAGAACTCAAAGTCAGATATTTAGAAAACTGAAGGAGCAAACTACATTGAAATAAAAAAGGAAGTTGTGGGAGCAGTACATACTAAACAATGTTCAGGAGGAGTAGTGAGGTTTAAGAGAGTCAGAAATAGTGCAATACATGTAATGTTGAAGTGTATAACCATTGTTATAAAGAAAGAAAGCATATATGCAATGTATAAGGCATGAAAAATTGCTATTGTGGTTTGTTTTCTTTTCTGTTAATGTATGCATGCCCATGTCTTAAATGATAATTAAATAAAGGTGTTTAAAAAAGATTTACTATGGGCGGCCACGGTGGTGCAGTGGTTAGCGGTGCCACCTCACAGCAAGAGGTTCTCCAGTCTGATTCTCGGCTGGGGTGTCTTCTGTGCGGAGTCTGCATGTCCTCCCTGTGGTTGTGTGGGTTTCCTCTGGGTGCTCCGGTTTCCTCCCACATCCCAAAGACTGTAGGTGGATTGGACACTCTAAATTGTCCCTAGGTGTGCGTGTGTGTGCCTTCTGTGGAAGGTTGGGTGCCGGGCTGGCAACTCGACACTGTAAAACTCCACTGCCAATCATGAGCAGAAAGATGATCCACTGTGGCGACCCCTAACCGGGAAAAGCCGAAAGAAGAAGAAGAAAAAAGATTTACTATATAGTGAAAGATAGTATGCTGTCCAACCAAATCAATTCAAAGTGACTGTTCCTGATACTGTTAGTATTTTTATCTAGTGACTCTAAAAGGAATATTGCTAGTCATAGCTTGTTTCACAGTTTTCCTTCTGCATGCTCAAGTTCCATTTCTAGCTCCAGTTATTGTGCTATATGTGACCTCTTGTGGATTTGAAGATAAAGTTCCTGTTTGCTATTAAAACTGTACTAGAATAATGCATATATAGTTCTTATTAAATGAATCCTTCTAATAATGTTTTGCTTATGTTGCTGTTGCATAATTAATTGTATTTATTTTATTCATAAATATTTACACTATGCATTGACAAGATCAGTCCACAGAGATGAATGAATGGTGTATTGTTTGTGCAATTCCATTGTTTCATTAAGAGAGGTTTCGCTCGCTCTCATTCTTTTGGAGGGGAGCTTGTATATGCTGTAAATATGTGATTAAGACATTGTTCTTTAAGACTATTGAACAGCAATGTACTTTAATTTAAAACATCTTTATTAAATCATTATATTTAATCTATAGCATGGTATTAAATACATTAATGGAAAATAAAACAGACTGTAAAATAGTTTCCATTGTTGTTATGATGCAGTATACAGTTTCCATTGTTACTGTGTCATGTAGTATACATATAGATTTTCCTTTTAACAATTTTCATCCACTCCATTATTATGTAATTTGCTCAGGTACAACCTTCCCATAAACCTCACTGCTCCTCCAGAACAATATTTTGCATGTATTGTTCCCACAAATTCCATTTATTTGTATGAAATGTTTTGCTTCCCTTTTCTAAAAATCCTCCCTCCATTTCTTTTATTTCCGTTACAATATCCAGAACTTTCTTGATGTTAGGAATAGATTTTGACTTCTATACTCTAGTAATTGATTTTTCAGCAGCCAATAGCATTAAACTTAGCAAGGCCTTACGCTTTTCCCACCACACCTTCATTTGTTATCTACCCGAAGGAAAATCTTCTGAAATCTACTTTGGTTATAAAAATATCTATGCAAACATTACCATGCAGAAAATTATAAATCTTCTGGACTTTGTTGCACACTTGGGAGTCTAACAATTTTTTCACTTGTACCTTTGTAAGTTGTCTTTCCATTCTTTTTCCCCTATTTTCTTTGGCCTTCTTTGATTGATTCCTATAGTTATCATGCAATATTTTATACACCCTACTTATTATTCTAATTTTGACAGCGACTTCTCTACTATAGTCAACTAAAAACTCTACCAGATCTGGTCTTTCACTTAGCACTCAAGGACTCGACAGTTATATGTCCGACCATGAGGAAGAGACTACAACAGGGAACACAGCAAAAAGGCTTGAGAGTTACATGTCCAGTTGTGGGGTGATACTGTGGTGAGGAGCACAACATAAGGCATGACTAATATCTCCAATTGCAGGGGCACACTGTTGGCTATACACACCCAAAGGCATGACATGGTACAGAGGACCCATTGACTCCTATACACTGGTGAAGGCAGGGCTTTTCATACATATGGTCGGAGCAGCCACAAGATGTATATAGCAGTACAGACCACCAACATAGTGATAAAGGACTTGGCCAGTGGTTACATGCAAAATGACACAGAGGAACATTGGCATCAAATGGGAGGAGTTGCCATTGTACTTGCATCTGGGTAAGGCATGGGCAGTCATGTACACACAAGCTGATTGACATTTGTAACCCATGAGTATACATACATTGACATCAGCCCAGGAGAGAGGCAACATCTGGAAAAGTTCACCATTCAGGAGAATGAGATGATACTATAGACCCTATGCATACACAGCAAGCACAGTCTGGAGAAAGGTAAAGCAGACAAGGCATTCTAGGACAAGGTGTGACAGGGAGTGATGCAAGACATCAGAACTGTGAATGGCCATAACAGAACCATAGTTCAAATTAGCAAAGGGTCATTGATATGGCACTGCATGCCAAGACCATGGTAATGGGCATTTGAAGGAACATGTCCACCACAGGAAATGGACTACAGACACAGAAACAACTCACAGATGTGGAAGAATTCTTAGTATTCCTGACAAGAAAGGGGAAGTGGATCCTCATACCTGGTGGTGGCTTGGATGTTGGAGCTGTGTTAGGGACAACTGCCTGTGTGTCTGTAGGGTATGCAAAAGGTTACAAAACTCCTCCAAAGTGAAACAAAGAGACAGAGTCCTCAAAAGCGAAACAGGAGGTTTAGGTTTATGTATACGAGGTGCTACTGAGTTGGTTAAGTGTTATCTGATGAAGTCTAGTAATGAAGGACGAAAATGCAGTGTGCTGAGAGGATTCATGTTAATAAAGGTATGATTTTAATATTGCTATCAGTCATTGTGATTGCTCTTCTTGGTGTGCCATTTTTTGGTATGCAAAAGGTTAGTAATAGTTGGCACATTTCCATGTTGTACAGTAACCTGCACGTGAAGAAAACACTTTTATCAAAACAGTCTTGTGCATTTCCTTTCTAGATGTATTTGGGTTACAGCTGCAACACTCCAAACCACAAGGTAGACAAGTCTGTTAGCATAGAGGAATAAAGTGTTGACCATGATACACGTGAGTTTGATAAGTGGCTCAGGCACCTGCTGGAGCTGGCACAAAGGAGGAAAGATGTGACATGGTGTTGCATACTGGCTCCCACTTGGAGGAGGGTGTGGAAGCACATGTCCAGGGTGCGTCTTGTGGATGAATCCCCTGTAGACCCCACAAGAGTGCTGACTTCAAGGAGGGGTAGGGTAGTCCTGAGGGGATGTGCCACTTGTGGAAGTGCGAGACAAACGTTTGCTGGCACCTATTGCACTCTGAACCCTAGTGTGTTACCTGATACATGCAGTGTGGTTAGGGTGATAAATAACAGAAACCCAAACCTCATGTGATGGCTGGCTCAGTAATGCCCCTCTTGGCTAACTCTCACTGTAGTGCATGGAAAATAAATAGACCAGTTGACCAAGAGAGGGTCTGATAGTGGGCATGTAGCAGAGGCAAAAAACTCAAAAAAGAAAAAATATGATATTCACAAATTGTCTCAAGTATCAGTAAGCATGCCACATGTTTTGAGGGTCTGGAGTGTATATTTCACTGTTACCACAGGTACACTATCTTTACACTTTTACAAGTTCTACTGGTAGAGGATCCAGAATGAGAGAAAGGCACATGTATGATATCAGCATGTCACCTGTGCAGTATGCACGTGGCAAAGTCAGATGACATAATGGTGCTATCAGTAACACTAATTTAGGGGTTCTTGCACACATCCCTACATATGATGTGATAGTGGAGGAGCAGGTCAGACTTCTGGCCTCACCAGTGTAAGTCACTGGACATCTTGTAACTGTGATTCCCAAGGAAGCTGTACAGGAGTCAACACTACAAACTGCATCTGTTAACCATAGTGCCTCTGATGCAATATGTACACACTGTAGGGGCAAGGCATGGTAATAGCTGCATAGAGGCAGCTATACCCACCAGGAAGAAGTACAGAACTAACTCAAAAAAACAAGCCACCATGGTGGGATCACAACATCAGAATGCTGTATACCAGAAGCAGGAAAATCATGGCAAACAATAGGAGGTTCATAGGATCATAGGAGGTTACTAGGCTATTGGCCCTAAGGCCCTTATAAGCCTAGCCAAGAGTTTAACCCATGTTTAGACAAATCAGCACTCATTGCCCCTTTCCAGGAGGGACATGGGTGGAACCCCAGGGGTATATTTTCTGCTTCCCATCCAGTTATCCAGGTTGTGCTTAAAAATAGGTAAGGATGTACTCTACTTGATGTGGAGAGGAGTCTATTCCATAGATGAGGAGTCTCTGGGACACAAAACTGTCCCACCAACAAGTCTTGTTGATGTCACAGACCAGGTTGAGGCTGCACATGTGGGTTACTCGAGTGGAGCTTGACTTGTGGATATGCAGCAGTCCCATCACGGTGGGGTCCGTAATTGCCTTGCATGCTAGCCAGTGGTCACCTCTGAGGAGTCTGTATGAAACTGAGTAGATGGATAGGGCTTTTAGCCTATCTGTGTATGGTAGATGTTTGAGGCCCTGGATTCTCCTGGTGAGGAACCACTGTGGTCTCTCCAGCTGCTGCATGTGCTTTGCGAGGTGCATGCCAAAAGGGGCATTGTACTCAATAACGGGCATTATAAGGGAAGAATACAGGGATGTTATGCCCTCCTTGTCCCTGGGTGAGATATCCTTACTTATGAGGTGAGCTATGTAGAAGACTTTCCATACAACGGAAGCAACATGGTGGTCAAAAGTCAGGTTGCTATCAAACTGGGTGCCCAAATCCCTTACGAGTGATTGTGTGCTTAAGACATTGTTAGTAATGTGATAATTTGCGGGGAAGTCACTCTCCCCAAAGGGGATGATGATGCATTTTTTTGGTATTCAGCTTGAGGCCATGTTTTAGCATCAGTCATTTGTCTGAGCGAGACCCTCTTGGAGGATGTCCACATCACTAGGGGAATTGAAGACAGCACCCAGCTTGCAGTCATCTGCAAACTTGGTCAGCCATAGTCTACTGGTTTTGGCCTGCACCTCAGAAAAGTATATCCCAAATAACAGAGGCCCCAAGACTGAACCCTGTGGTATGCTGCTTGTTATGGGTCTACTGCTTGAGGTGGCTTCCCCTATTTTGACTACATGGGTTCTCTCAGTGAGTCAGTTTGCTACCCATCTGGTAACATATGGATTGATGCCTAGATGAGAGAGTTTACCTATTATGCCCAAGTGGAGAATAGTGTCAAAGGCTTTGGCCAGGTCAAGGTAGGCGGTGTGCACTGTCTTCCCCTCATCCATGACTTTGGTGACTGTCTCAAAGAAGTCAACCAAATTTAGCATACATGACCTCTCCTTGACAAAGCCAAACTGTGTGGGATCAAGTGTTTGGAGGTTGCAATGTCCTTGTTAATGAGGTCCATGATAATCCATTCCATGACCTTGCGAGCAGGCTAGTTAGGCTGATGGGTCCATAATTTCCCAGAATGGTGGATGCTCCACCTTTGTGTAAAGGGATGACAGTGGCTGGTCCTCCACTCAGCTGGGATGAAGTCAGTACTCAGGATTTGGTTGAATAGGGTGGCTAATAGTGCTGCAAGTTCCTGCCTGAGTTCACATAGCATGCAGCCTGGGATATTGTCAAGTACCATGGAGGCTGTATTTTTTGCCTTTGAGAGAGCAGTGATGACCTGTTCCCTAGATATAAGGGAAAGGGGCAGGTACTGGTGATGTCCTGATTCACTGATGGGGGGGGGACAAAGGGGGAATGTTTTCACTGAATCTGTCAGCCAGCAAGTTTGTTATGTCTACGGCATTTGTATATGTGGTGTCCTTGACCACCAGTTATGAACAGATCTAGGTGTTTCCTTTGAGGTTGTGGACAAATGTGAAGAAGGCCTTATGACTGTCTCTAGTAGATGTGGCCAATTTGGACTAGAAATTTGCTTTGGAGGATTTTACTAGTGCTCTTATTTGCTTGTTCAGGCTAAGGAGACATTGCTTCCAATTGGGCACCTGCTCCTTCTTGGTCTTGAGCAGCAATTTTTTCCTTTTGTTATAGAGTTTATTTATTTCAGATGACCACCAGACAGGTTTACTCTTCCTTGCGGAGGATGATTTAGTCCTGATGGGTATTCTTGATTCCATGCATCTGCATACATGCTTGTATAGTGTTTTGGCGTAGTGTTGGATATTGGTGCCAGTTCCTACAGAGGGAGGGGGATGTGAAGCTGTTTATACTATCCCTCAGGAGGCTGTAATCAGCTTTAGAAAAGTTTTCATGTCTGATATTAGCTAGAGGGGGGTTGGGGGAGATGGTGACTTTGAAAGTGACTGCTTTGTGGTTGGATCTTACCAGGGAGGATGATACTATAGGGATGCTGCAGTGGTTATTCATGTTGGTTAATACCATGTCCAAGATATTATCATCCCCTGTGGGGGTATTGACTAGCTGTTCCAAGGCATTTGCATTGACAAAATCAAGGAATCTCTGGGCATTTGTGTTCTGGCATAAGTAGTTCTTCTAATCTATGTTTGGGAAGTTAAAGTCACCCAGGATCAGGGTAAAGGGTTGAATCTTGATAGATTCAAACAGGTCCAAATAGGCAGATTGGGTATCTTGAGTCAGATTTGGGTGCCGGTAGCTAGCTATGATTTGAATAGGGGTCTTGTCAATGGGTAACTGCACCTGGTGTGTCTCCTGTGCATCATACTGTTTGACCAGCCTGAAGGGGTGTATGTCTTTAATGTATATTGAAACTCCACCTCCTTTGGCTTTACCGCCCACAGTTTGGGGTCTGAATGTATGATAAGATGAGTAACCAGGTAAGGTTGGAGTGCTCTCTGCAGCTTTGAACTAGGTTTCTGTGACTGCACAGATGTCAGCATTTTCCAGGGTTAGGAATGCTTGCAATGAGCAGAGTTTCATGTTTAGACTCCTACCATTTAGCAGCATGATCTTTACTTTGTGTTTTGTTGGAATTTGTATGTTGGTAGTTTTAACCTCATCACTTTTCCTAAAAAGGCACTATAGGGGAGGTAAGAGTCTTTTCCAGAAGCCTGAAATCCAGGTGAGACAGATGCAGGCCATCTCTGGCAAAGCATCGTTGTCTGTCAATCATATCTTCCCAGGCTGTCAGGTACTGGATCCCCTTGGAATGACACTAGAAAGAAAGCTATATGTTAAAGTCAATCATTTTCTGTTTGTATTGATGCATTATTCTGGGTGACGTCAGAATGCTGCTTAAGGCTAGGGACATACTTGCCTGGGACACATAATCAGTGAGCTCAATCATGTCTCTCTTCATATAGTCCAGAGAGGTACAGCTCAAGTCATTCAACCGACATGGACTATGACAGAGTCATAACAGTAACTGTTGTTGAGAGACTTGAGTGCATGTGTGATATGGTGGATTCTGGCACCTGACAGACAACTAACTGTGACTTTCTCCTTATCTAGCCTGGTGATTGGCACATCTATGTGTCTCACAACGGAGTCTCCTATGACTAATATTTTGGGTTTATGGTGAAGCCTTAGTGGTTGTGAGGCACAGGTGTGTGGACTATGCATGGTATGTGGTGTGGACGGCTGTGGAGATCACGTGTGTTTTTGCCACAGAGGTCTCCTTTGTTTGGGTATGTTTATGTGGAGGACCTCCACATATGTAGGTGTGTGTTGTGTAGGTGTGAGTGGTGTCTGAGATGTAGTTATTGTGCTGACCACCTTTTCAGTGCCAGATATACTAGCTTGAGGGGGGGCTTGGACTCTAGGTTCCTAATGTAATTGCATCTCTCACAAATTGTGTTCCTAGGGGTGTAGTAATTGATGGTTGTCCATGTACATGAGGCAGTTTGTACACTTTCTCATGATGCCCATACTAATCAGACTGCCAGGAGAAACTGTAGGAAATTGTCCATCCATATTTGACAAAATCTGAGGGAGAAAGGCCTGTGAGAGCTAAGGGGTGGGCCTAAAGCCCAAGTGCTTAAACCAAAACCAAGAGCTTAGAATAACACTTAAGAATAACACTTACCAATTTAGACAGGCTAGAAACAAGCAGTAATACAACAGAAAAGATGCAGCTGAACACTTTGGAGAACAGGCAGCAAGTAGCAGGAACAAGCAAAATGAAGTAACAGAGTAGTAAGAAGAAACACAAGTTAGAAAAAAATATAAGCAGCTGAATAAAGTGTTTTTTTTTTGTTTCTTTGTTTTATAAAGTAAAAAGGGAGAGAGCAGGAACAGAAGATAATTCAAGGTTAAGGGACTAAGGGGTTTGGTCTTCCCGAATGATCTCTGTATTAGGTAGAATGAGCTAAATTGATGGGACTAGGAGTCTCCAAGATCAAATTTACAGTAGGGGCAGGCAACCACAAAAGCCACCAACTTTAAGAACACAACAGCAATAGGGTGGGAGAAAAAAAGTTTCAGCACAGATCAGAAAACAATACCAGCAAATATATAAACTATTCAGTCAAGCAAAAGTAAAGACAGTGCAGAACTCTGAAGGGCCAAAAATATACTTAACAGCTCTATATTTCCAGATTGTTTGAGAAGAGCACTCAGTCAGAACACAAGGAGATTCTAGCAATGATATGCAGGAATTTACAAAAAGGGAAGATTTTTATACCAGCAAGCCTTGAGTCAATTAGATAACACAAAAGTGGTTAGACCAGTTTTACCAACTTTAAGAACACAACAGCAATAGGGTGGAAAAAAAGTTTCAGTATAGATCACGAAACAATGCCAGCACATATATAAATAATTCAGTCAAGTAAAAATAAAGACAGTGTAGAACCCTGACGTGCCCAAAATATACTTATCAGCTCTAAAGTTCCAGATTGTTTGAGAAGCATTCTCAGTCAGAACACAAGGAGATTCCAGCAATGGTATGCCTTGACACAATCAAATAACACAAAAGCTGTTAGACCAGTTTTTACCATCTTTAAAAACACAACAGCAATAGGGTGGGAGAAAAAAAGATTCAGCACAGATCAGAATTTAATGCCAGCGAATATATAAATAATTCAGTCAATCACAAATAAAGACAGTGCAGAACTCTGAAGTTCCAAAAATATACTTAGCTCTATATTCCCAGATTGTTTGAGAAGCACTCTCAGTCAGAACACAAGGAGATTTTAGCAATGATATGCAGGAATTTACAAAAAGGGAATATTTTTATACAAGCAAGCCTTGAGACGATCAAATAACACAAAAGCTGTTAGACCAGTTTTACCAACTTTAAAAACACAACAGCAATAGGGTGGGAGGAACAAGTTTCAGCACAGATCAGAAAACAATGCTAGGAAATATATAAATAATTCAGTCAAGCAAAAATAAAGACAGTGCAGAACTCTGAAGGGCCAAAAATATACTTATCAGCTCTATATTTCCAGATTGTTTGAGAAGCGCCCATCAGGATAGAAGCACCCTCATCAAACTAAACAAAAAATTCAGCAGACAAATAAAGTCTACCAAAGCCAAATTTGAGGTAAATTTGGCCTCCTAGGTGAAGGTCAGTCACAAGGCATTCATTAGCTATGTCCGCAACCTCAAAGACAATATACAATTGTGTGACTCATTGTAAATGTAGCCACCTATACAGAGCCAGAAGATATAGCAAACCTCCAAGGTGATAAATTCAGCTCCAACTTTACTCCTCTCTTCCTCTCAACCTTCCCTCAGGAAATATTATCAAATATAACTCCTCCTGCTATCACTAGATAACAAGTCCTTAATGTTCTCTCTAAGACTAAGAACACTGCATCAATGGGCCATGACAACATTCCAGGATGCCTTTTATATAGCATGAAACATGACCTGTCAGGCCCTCTGGAATTGCCATTTAACTGTAGCCTCCAAACAGGCTTCACACCTCATGAATGGAGAACAGCAACAGTCATCCCTCTGCATAAAGGTGGGCCATCTACAGACTCTGGAATCTACAGACCCATAAGTCTCACTAGTCTCATATGCAAAGCCATGGAAAAAAATTATCACAGAAATTATCAATAATGTAAAAGAAGGCAGGATTTGAATGAGTTACGTAATGTTTGACTGACAATGACTGGATATATTATAAGTGTTTATAATATTTGCAGCTACAGTTGTGTCAGCATGGTTTGTAATCTATAATTTTTGCAAATTAAATTGTGTCGGTATGGTATATTTTCATTTATATAAATGTAAGATTGCCTATGTCATACGTGATAATTTAATAAAGATGTTTTGTGTTAAAAAAAAAAATAAATGATTAATAATGATACAGGAAACCTCCAGACACTGGACCCAACTCAGTTTGGTTTTGTCAATGGAAGGTCATGCCTACTCAACCTGGTGGACTTCTTTGAGAAGGTCATCAAAGCAATGGATGAGGGCAAAATGGTTCACATTGCCTACCTTGATCTGGCCAAGGGATTTAACACAATACCCCACTTGGGTATTGTTGACAAACTCAGGAGGTTAGGTACAAACCGTTATGTCACCTGGTGGATAGCTAGCTGGCTCACAGACAGGACTCATAGAGATAGAACTGGGAATCCACCACTATGAAGAGGCCTGTCATAAGCAGAGTCCCTTGAGGATCGGTCTTAGGACCGCTCCTTTTTGGCATTTACTTCTCTGAAGTCAAGGCCAATGTCAATGGCCTCTGGCTGACTAACTTTGCAGATGATTGCAAATTAGGAGCTGTCATTGAATCCCTCACTTACGTAAATGTTCTGCAAGAAGGGCTGACACAGACAAATAACTGGTGTTAGAGCCATAGACTAAAACTATATACCAGGAAATGCATAATAGTATCCTTGAGGAAGTCATCCACCTCTGGTAACGATCATATTGACAACACACCCTTAAGAGTTGACCCAGTAGTCAGAGACTTGGAGACACACATAGACAGTAATCTAGCCTTTGACCATCATGTGTCTACAGTAGTGAGAAAATCATACTTATAAACAAAGGTATGTCATCTAGGTCCAAGGAAGTTATTGTTCCACTGTATTCAGCATTCATCAGACCTATCACTGAGTACAATTCCCCCTTTGGTATGTATCTAACCAGCCATATCTAACAACTGGAACATCTACAGAGGTTCCTCACTAAAAGAACATAGGGTGTAAGTAACATGTCCTGTGCAGACTGCCTCAAGGTCCAATCCCTGTATTCTATCTCCTACAGGCTGTTTAGGGGAAATCTGTGCCTGGCATACAATACATTGTCAGATTCCACTTTGAAGATCCTCCTGCATATCTTCAAAACAAACAGTACCAGAATTACTCATTCTAAAGACTTAAACCTTGCCTGTGATATAAATAGGACCTGCTGGAGAGACAGATATGTATGCCAGAGACAACCCCTTTTCTGGAACAGGCTCTCCATCCATGTAAAACAGAGTTCCTCCCTGACCCAATTTAAGTGTAGCTTAGACAATTGAATGGGGTACAGGAAATTCTTCCCTGGTTGGGCACCTATTTCTCTAATGGACACATACAAACTGTAAATGGTTCATTTCCCAGGCCCTTGTTTATACATGTTTCATCTCCCATTCCCCTGCTTATACTTATCAAGGGTACAAGAACTTGTCAGAGATTTGGGATACATGGCTAGGCTTTAAAGGGCCCTTGTGGTCATTAGCCTAGTAAACACCTATGAACCTATGTAGTGGGTATTGGTTTTCTGACAGATGTACAACACTTGGCATCAATTAGTGCCTGTGTAGGTCAGTGATTCAGGTGCAGCCATCTGTTATGCATGCCATGGTAAGGCCAAAAACACTGTATCAATGGCCTGTGGGATGACTTGCACCTCCTACACAGTGACAAGGCATATAAGGATAGAGAGCAGGCAGAGATTCTCAGATCTAGCATCCATGGATGTGTCCATGAGGGAGATGTTAAATACCCTCAGTTCTGCATCTGAAAGCCATGATGGCCATGACCATGGGAGATTCCAAAGACAAGGAAGATGGTAAAAGACCAAACATACACAGATGGCACATATCATTTCAGAGGCTATATCATTGTCATCTTTGGCTACAGTGACCAACACACCTGTTCTTACCCATTCTCATAGTCATGGCTCTCAACACTCTTTAGGCTTTATCAGTGGATGCCTTATCATTCCATCCACTCCGAGTCATGCAGTTCTACATTTCCATTATCCCCAGCTGGCCAAAAATGGACCATTTCTTTCAGTGTTCATCATCCTGGTCAATAATTACATGTATCTATTATCTCCCAACATGGGATACCACCTTGGGGTAACTATATATTCCCGAAATGCTATGCCATCCTTGCCATGGACTGCATTAAGGCTCAAAAACAGCAGGACAGCTCTCTACATATGGCCAGTGTTTGCAACATAGCAGCTCCACCCCAACACTGGAGGATGAGACCCTTGACCACCCCAACCTATTACGCCCCATGAGTACACTGCTTACTACATCTAACCTCCATGACATTTGACCATATGATAGCATTGCTGTCCCCTGTCACTGTGCCCTATCCCACTTGAGCAAATGATAATGACTGTATCCTGCCCACCTACTAACCTATGTGGTAAGGTAGGGTAATGTCTGATGCACAGCATGGATTGTCAGTGCACTGTATTGCATAGGCTGGATGTGATAGTGCATGCATAATTTTTTCTCTATTATCTGTATCATGGCTCATAGTTGTGGACTGGGTGCTGCCTCTGCCAATGCTACTGTGTGCTATGCCCACCTCTGCTTTGCAGGACATGGTGTTTCAGCCTGTTCCTCCAATGTCACTCTGCTTGACTCCCTATCTGCTGCTGTAACAGATCTCTTCGATAGTAATGCCATGTTCCCATGTTGTTATATCTACTTGTGTGCTGCCATGCCACATTATGTAACATGGCCAACACAATAAATATTTGTCTGCAAGTTTCAGGTGCCCAATGCAGTGTAACATTAGATAAATCCAACTAGCAGTACGACCCCATTTAGGAGTCAAAACATGTCTATGTTCTGTGCCCACAAATATTAGGTATTTTAAGACATCTCTGCCATGGTCTGAGGGTTTTGGATGGAGACCACCCCAGGCCTGTTACCTGTTTAAATGGATACCATATGTAATGGCCAATATACCTGGCAAAGTATACACCTGCCAACTTGCCAACAAAAGTGTCCAGTGGCAGAACACTCAACAAGAAATAATGGTAGAAGTCACGTGTGCCAAATGTGGAAATCATTGGAACTCTTTGGGGGCTGCATGGACACGTTGTATATAATAACCCATGTACTGCATACAACCTCCTAGATGATGTAATGGAAGCCCTTCAAGTTGAGGTACTAAGCATTGTAAACAGCAGATTTACCTTGATGGTGATGTGTATGCAATCAAAGGCTTCCCTGGCCTCAGGGAAAAGAGCTAGGATGTAAAATCCATAGTGTTAGTACACTTCTCTGCTATCCATGGAAACCATATAAGCTCTTCCACATGCTGTAGTATCATGTCAAAGAACTGGTGTAGGATCTACAAGTTTAATGCCTGCCGAATTCCTAGCATGTTTCCCATAAGATGCTGAAAGACTTGTTAGGAAGGATAATTAGTGGCACATATAGCTTTGTGACCAAAGGGATGGGCAATTCATGCATCCCCCTTGCATCTGTGCTTGGGTAACACATGTCTCCTAATGCATGTATGGTCTCCCTCTTTACACAGTATATTTTGTTATGGAGACTTACTATACAAAAGCTTCCAGCAAAACTCAGTATGATGAATAAAATAAAGATAGACAGAATATGTATTTATCATGAAGAATTTGAGACTAGTGAGAATGTGTTTTAGGATGTAGAAGAATGAAAACATTATGGAAGAAGATTATTGAGATGAGATTGGGCCATAATGTCTTTCTTTTATTGTTTAAAATATACATTCATTCTTCTTTATATTTAGGTTGCATGATTCATGTTAATATTGAATTGTCATTATCCTTTAAACATTGCAACAGTGTACTGGAAATGGAGGTGATATGTTAGGCACTGGGAGATGCATCTCCACCTGAGTGGGTAACTATACACAACATCAGAGATACTGTCTCTGAAAGTAGCCACTAGCACCTGTCATTCATCTTTAACTGCCGCTACTGTTAGCATCATGTCACGCATCTAGCTCCTGTATAACACAGATTCCCAGCATTCAGAATGGATGGACACCATGATGCATAGCTTCACCTTTGAGTGTCTCTGAATTACTCTGCCACATTTCATTCTGTCATTTGCATATGTGATGAGAGTACTTTACACATGAGGTCATTTGCGTGAATATAATGCAACCAATTGCATACTTTGCATAAGGCCATATTTCTCCTACAGCATGACAGTCCTACCTGTGTCTCTGAATAACTTTTTCACTGCATGTACCACTGTCTCACTTAATACTATGTGCTAAATGTTTCTGAATACCCCCTTATACTATTTAATTTAACTTTCTGAGTTGCTTGTCCTACACCTTCTTTAGGCCTCATCTTCCTGTTCTTGGGTCTTCTAACTATATAACCAATATGTATGCTATTTAGGGATGATTGCAAGTAGGAGTTCAGAAAAATAGGCAACTTGGTGCTGGAACTTACTGGAAAAAATGTCAAAAGAACCAAGGTATTTGGAGCAAATAGTTAGATAGGGAAAGGTAACAGAGTGGGATGAGGCTAAGAAGACATTTGGACTACAGGCTAGAGACTGCCTTCCCTACAGGGGACTGGTATCAGTATAGTCAAAGAGAAAGAGACAGGGGATATATAAGTGCACACAAAAGGTAGCACACTTGCTTTTGATGTAGAAGGCTGTGAGTTCTATTCCCACACCAAGTAGATTGATTACTGACACTGCAGTGCAGCATAAGGGGGGGTGCTACTCTCCTGAGTGTGACATCCTCAGATGAGATGTTAAACTGAGGCCCCATATACTTGAGTTGGTGGAAGTTCAGGTGGATGTAAAAGATACCACAACACCTATCAAAAAGAATAGGGGTCTTTTATTTATAAAATACATCATTTACAAAACTGATAACATTTTTTTCATTTACTTTGTTACTACACACAAAAAAATACTTTCAGTTATAAGATCCCCACTCTGTTTTCCATAAACAAAATCTTATTTTTTACATCGTAGCTAAATCCCATTTTTCATTAAACAAAATTTCTCTCACTCTTTGATTCTAAATCAACCATATTATACAAAACATGTTTTATCACTTTGTGTTATATAATTTCTACTTTTTCCTTTATAATAGCCATACTTAATCATATCCCTAGTTATATTGTTCACATTTGAAATTCCTTCATACCTCATCTCAATAATCTTCTTCCACAATGTTTTATTTCTTCTACATCCTAAAAACACAGGATCACTAGTCTCAAATTCTTTACAATAAATACATATTCTGTCTAGCTTCATTTTTTACAACATATTGGCTTTTGCTAGAAGCTTTTGTATAGTAAGTTTCCATAAAAAATCTTGACATTCCACCAGTTCCTTATATCTTCCCATTCTAGCCTATATTGCTGCATTTTTTTTTGTTTTGGCAGCTCCTTCCATGCATATACACAAAATATTTATTCATTATCTTATAATGTCATGTTGTTTCTTTCATTCACCACATCATCAATTTTTATTTTCCATAATAAAATTGTTTCTTAATAGTTATTTATTTTCTGATTGGGCCATAACATCTTTCTTTTATAATACACTCATTCTTCTTTATATTTAAGCTTCATGATTCATGTTAATAATGAATTTTCATTATCCTTTAACGATTGCAATACCTTATATAATTGTAATGATGCTGCCTAAACTATAGGATTAATCAAACGTAATCATCTTTCTTCTCTTTTAGCACACAATACGCCTATCTTTACATAATTTAGCCTGGATTCCCAGATAAATAAAAAAAATATGGTAGACATCCTTCTCAAACAAAATTGGTATACTAAAAACCCTTGCTAAATATGACATTCTTGCTAAAGAATATAATTAATTAAATTAATGTCTTTCTTAAATGATAAATCTAATCCAAATTGCACTGCGATAAGAAAATCCTGTTAACAAAACACCCTCTTTTACTATTAGCAATCCAGTAGATATTATGAAATAATCTATTTCCATTCTGTGTTTTCTCCTACTACATATCTAGGTGCTCTTATCTCAAATTCTCAGTTGTCCATATTTTATAATATGCAACATTTGTTCAACATTGTAGTCTTTCTTTCTCTGATCTCTTAGATTACAATTAAAGTTACCTTACCATAATTATTTTCATGTTTATGGCAACATACTGAATACAATTTTGAACATATCTTCTTTCTCTTTTTTGTCACATACATATAAATTGCAATACTTCTTAAAGTCTATTCTTTCCATCTTACATCAAGAATAGCAACTCTACCCATTATGACATAATATCTAGAACTTTTATTGTCTCTTTATACAAAATAACTATCCCTGAATGCCTAAATTCCAAATTACATTATTTCACATTTCCCATCATATTTCAGTTTGGTATCTTTCTTCTTCAGTTAGAAATCTAGAATCTTCCAAAAATAATAATTTCACTATCCTGTTGTTTGCACCATTCAATAATACTTATTCTTCTTGCTAAACCTTTTAAACTATTAACATTTATTGCTAAGATGTTACAACTAGTAATGTCTTATTTATTTATTTTTTCTCTTTTTCTTTCTTCTTATCTTTTCCATTTTTTTTTTCTTTATTATGACCGTCCATAATTTCCTTTTTCTCTCCCAAACCATTTAACCAATATAATTTATTTTCTGTTTCACTAAATTCCATTTCATGTTCTCAGTATCACTTACATCTGAATCCTTCTTCTTCTGTTTTTTTTTTTTTTTATTTCTTCATTATTAGATTTTTGTCTTTCTTATTCACCTTCTGGGATATTTATCTGTACCAATTCTACTAGTATATCTACAACCTCCAATTCTATCTCTTCATGATTATCAACCTATTTTTCATCTCCTATATTTCTGTCTCTATCTCAGTGCAATCTATTCTTAAATGTCCTAACTTTTTTACATTTGTAACATCTTAAGTCACAATTCTTCATATCACATCCCATCTTTCCACATATATAATATTTTCTTTTTTCACAATTATTAATCAAATGATCTGTTGTTCCACAAAGAAAACAAGTTTTTGGTTGACCCCAATATCTCACTATACCTTTATCCCCCTTCACATTTATAAGTCTAGGAATGTGCACATTTTTCTCATTTTCTACATGCAAAGTCACAAGACAATCCCATGCTCCTGTGCATAAATCCTTCTTAAGTCTCTATTTATATGTATAAAGGCTCTTACCTCATTTACTTTAGTTCCTAAAGGTCCAATTATTTTGTCCCATATCTTATATCTATTCAGTTTAGTATCCTCTTTTTTTCTATTCTTACTGCAAATTACTTCTTTTTAGCAATAATCTCTTTCTTCTACATTTTTATTTATATCATCAATTATTTCTCTTATTATCCATAATAATTCTTTTTTTTTTTTTCAAAACAGGTTTATTGTTTTAACATACAAGAGAAATATCATAACAATTTTATATCCATAATAATTCTTGACTTCATTTCCTTTTCTTCTGAATACATTTTGGTCATATATTCTATTTCTTGTAATCTTTTTGTTATTACACTCATAAAATGTATAATCTGTATTATTCAGTGTTATAGATCTCCAAATTTTTATCTCCTCTTTATTTCCTTTTTTTAAGTATAAATTTTATAACTTCTGTACTTATCTCTTTCTCTTTAATTCCAGTTTCTAACCATTCATAACTTCTACAAAATGATTTTTTGCCACTCCTTCATTTCTTTATATGTACCGTGTTCAGTTCTGTCCAGTCCTGTTGCAAAATTCGCATTAATATTTTTTAGAATTGCATTCAATTCTTTCATAGTTATTTATTGTTCTAAATACTCATTATCTTCATAATTTAATTTTTCACCTTTATAAATTTGTTCTATATTTTCTTCTCTTTTAACAAATAATTCCAATACATATTCTTTAATTATTTTGTACATTGCTTCTTGCTGTCTTATTTGCTTACCTTCCTTATTCTTTAATTATCTTATTATTTTTCCTTCTTGTATTATTTTACTAAAATATGGTGCTACCTTTTCTTTCTTTCCTTGTAAATAATATATATATCAAATTGTTAATTTTAATTTGATTTATTTTATATATTTCTCTTTCTTTTTCATAAAAGGATTTTTTCTTCTCTAAGTCTCTGAATGTTTCTTGACTTAATATCTTATATATTTCTCTTTCTTTTCTTCATTTCTTCCTTATACAGTCTAAAACACTTTTTTATATTTATCTTAAAATTTAGCCGCCAAGCAGTCCAATTCTCATAAAACTCTCTCATATTCATATGATTTTTCTATAATTCCATAAGTTCTTTTTCTCTTCTAAATCTAGTTTCTTTTCATTAATACTCTTTGTTCCTTTTTCTATTTGTATCTATTATTCATTTTCCTGTACTTTAACTCATATTGCCACATGATCCAAAAATCCAGCATACTTAATTCCTTTTTTTAACTTTTAAGCTATCAGATATTAAAATAATCAAATTCTGTCCTAATTTTTTTCCTTCTGTAGGTCCAGTGGTTATTCTCCCATACACTTAACTTTCCATTTCTCATAATTTCTTTAACCATTTTTAACAACAAAATTGCTCTTATTTTTTCTTAAATTACAATTAAAATCACTGACCACTATAATGACCATATTTACACAAACATATTCAAGAATATGTTTAAACATCATTTATCTCTCTTTTTTGTTACATATGCATATAAGCCTATAATTTATACACATATTTTTCCATCTCAAGTCGATTACCATAATTCATCCTAGTTCCACTATGGTTACATCTAATATTTTAATGCTTTCTTAACATAATATACATATGCCTGAGCACATTTCTTTCCCCATGTTCCAAACTACTGCACCATTCCAAAGTTTTTCTGTTTGTGTTCTTTCTTCCTCTTTTAATAATCTGATATATTATAAAACACTAATATGTGCATCTACTGCAGCACATCATTGTAATATATTTATTCTCCTTTAAGATTTTCATACTGTTCACATTTAAAGCTATTTTCAGCTCTTAAGAACAGTTAGTATAATAAAATGTTTATCCCTTTCCTTTCTTATTTTCTCTAAGCATTATATTTTTGAATTTTCTTTTCCTTTCTTTAACTCTTTTCCCTTTCAAATTATTTTATTTTTTACTATACACCAGTCAGCTTCTTCCTCACTTGTCTCCTCTGTTTCTTTTTCATTGTTACTTTCTTTAACTTCATGTACATCTTTATCCGTCACATTTTTTGTGCATTTTCTTGTATAACACATTCTTCTATCTCTTTCTCCTGTATAACTTAATTTTCATTGCCTTGCACATTAATTTCACATTCTAGCCATAAATGACCAATGTTGCCACATTTTTTTTGCACTTTAAATCACATTTTTTTGCATTATGCCCTGTTTTACCACATAAATAACATCTTTTTTATCACATTCACTGATTAAATGATGATTTTTTTCCCACAAAAATAACAAGTCCTTGGTTGACCCCTGTATTTCACAAAACCCCTATTACCATGTACATTAATAATACTAGATACATGCATAACATCATTTTCCATTTTCAGTATTACTCCACATTCCCATCCCACAGTCCATAGTTCTCTTTCATCATATATTTTTGTAGTGTCCATTACTTCTTTACATATAGTTAACAAATGTTCTTTCAGTTCTTTTGCTTCAGTTCTGGATCATTATTCTTCTTTTGCTTGTCTGTAAAACACTTGCACCACATATTCTGACCATGGATAGATATTTTTCTTTTGTTCATATGCACCCAAGAAATTTTACATGGCCTGCCCAGTCTCAAATACCAAGTCACAAAAAGTCTCTTTATTAATTAAAATAAATGCTCTTACATCTTTTGCTTTGACACCCAGAGGTGCTATGATAGCGTCCCAAACCTCATACCTGTCCAAACTTTCTTCTTTGTTACTGCTCACATGTACTGTATACTTCTTTTTCATTTCTTCTCTAACAGTTTCTGCATAAGTTTTGTCTCAAGAACTTTTTCTGGCATAGTCTCTTCTTTTATTTTTTTCCATGATGTTGCTCCATGAAACTGCTGCTCCATTTCCTGGCTCACTTTGGTTTACCATTTCTTCCAAATAATCATCCCACAACCCCCCCCCCCCGATTGGAGGGTTGTAATTATGCATTTTTCAGAGGTAACTGTCTCTCCATCAAAAAATCTCCTCTGAAAGTTTTCTGTTGAATCTGTCTCTGTTTCAGCTACAATCTCCTTTTCCTTCAATGTTAGAGTTTTTTTCTGCACCTACATCATTGGAAAAACCTTCTGGTAGCAATTCTACCATTTCAACTACATTTTCAGCAACTTTCATTCCAGTTTCAGCAAAAGCTGAATCAGCCATGTTTTCTCTGTTTCTCCAGGCTGCCTTCATGCCAGGAACAGGAAGTCTGTTGTATCACACTGTTGTATCACACACAAATGCTTCTTCCTACTACCAAAAGTAGGGGAAGTTCCCTGATGCCCTGGTTAAATTTCCTCCGGTAGTATAAATACAACTTTGGGTCTCCCCTGAAAAGAAGCAACTAGTATAGTGGGACTAACCCTGTTAACTAAGAATAGATAACTAATTAACTTAATTAAGTGAAAAACCTACTCTAGTGGTATTTTAGTCACATCTAGAACAGAAGTTGCTGTTAAAAATGGGATAATTAGTAGGATACATAAAACATTGCATGATAACTATAAGAATCAGAGGAGGTTAGAAAATATTGAGAAGAGAGACTGGAAAAGCAATTTAGAAGAGAGAAATGGGAAGACATATGTATGGCTCCTAAGTATGCAACCAAGTCCAAAAGGTTTAGGATCTTTTCTTGAAAGTGTTTCCATAGGTTTATACCCCAAGCAGAATTCAAAGAGTTTTTCATCAATTAGATATCAAATGTTGGAAGTATGATGGGAAAGGAAACAGTAACCGAGAACATGTGTTTTGGGATTGTAATAAGCTGGTAGATTTAAAAAATTTCCTACAGAGTACTCTGTCAGAAATATTGGGTGAGCAAATGGCTATATTTAAGGATATGATTTTTTTGAGCTGTAACACAGGCTCTGACTTTCCTAGACATAGTAAGACCTCATTTAACTTTAATTATGTTTATGAAAGAAATAAATGTGCTGGAAGAGGGATCTTTAGACAAGAAAAGGAACATATTACATAGAAACAAGTGGAAATTGTTGGAACAATACATGCAGAATAATGTTCAGAAGGACGATGAATGAGGTTTAAGGGAAGGCAGGACTTCAGCAATGTATGTAATGTTGGACTGATGATAAATGAAAAGAAATGTGATGTATAATGCATGTAAATGGGAAAATGTTAATATGGTTTGTTTTCTTTTCCGTTAATGTATATTTGCCTATGTCTTTAGTGATAATTCAATAAAGGTATTTAAAAATATTTATGCCATTAAATGAAGCCTTGTTTGCTTACACTTTCCATCTGCAGCAACAGATGTTAAAATGATTCAGTATCCAGTCATACATTAATTTCTTTAGTTCAGAAGTAAATTTTGAACACAATGTGACCATTTTAAGTGTATTGCTTACTAAGTATTGTAAATGCTGCTGAGGATATTTAACACTCTCAACCTCTGAGCACAAGAAATCTGGACAAAGCCTACAAAGATGGGGGGGGGGGACGAAGGCCCAAAAATAGGGACATATTTTAAATAGATTGCTCTTATAAACTTAAAAAGTTGCAAGAATATCAGGATTTGTGTTGTTATACATTTTTCTGAAGGATATGAAGTCTGCAACTTAAATGTATGTCACTATTCAGTGACTGCAATCCTCAGTGATTTGCCAGAGAACCACATATTTTATCAAAAACAGACCAATAATATGAGGCAAAACTGAGTGGTATTGATGTGTCTAATACTGTGAGCAATGCCCTGTCCTATTTCCATTTGTTCTAAATGACACAGAGCTATTGCTAATAAAAAGAGCAACTTCTTGAAGGCTACATAGGAGTTTCACAGATGTGATAGTTCATACAGTGGATAAAAACAGTGCTGAAGGCAGGAAAGAAATTCAAAACAGTACCAATAACATGGTAATTGTTTTTTGAAATACATATCAGGAAATGTAGAGATTAAAGCTCATTGTAGTGTATGGCAGTGTAAGCTAAAAGTGATCTACAAAAGTACCATTCACATTTAAATCATGTAGACCTGATAAGCACTGCTGGGGTGTGTGGCAGAATATAGCAGATGTGCTGAAATTACTAATTGCAAGCAGTCTATGAAGAAAGTGATTAACCTGAAACAATGAGTCTGTCTTGGGAACAACTACCTGGAAGGACTATTTCATGATTATTTTCCCCCCTAAACACATCTTTTACTGAGTGAAGTTGCATTACAGTGCAGGGGAGGGGGCTTGAGTATTGTAGGAAATTCTTTATCAGTTGAATTTGCTTACTACTGTTTTTTTCACGTTCTTTGAGTCTGCCACACCACAACTTAGGTATTAAACTAAAAGTTTCCACAGGACTTGAGCTCCAATTTGATTTTTTTTCCTGAACCTTCCCACCCTTTTCTTGTTGTGATTTTAAAAGGCTGTGTACAGTGTCTCTGGCATCTACCTGTTATGGTAATCTGACGTCCAAAGCCCCTCCCTCTCTATTTCATTGTTGTTGTCTGCTATATAACCTATTTAAAGGAAAACTTCACCTTAAAATTAAAAAAGAAACATATCTTTTCACTCTGTCTTTGTTTTCTGGGCAATTTTAACACCTCAAAATCACACTGAGTGCTTCTTACAGAGCTGTAAAATGTTTTCCACAAATGTCTGCCAATGGAGCTAAACAAATCAACATGAAATTGTTTTTCCTCAATCCTTTTTCTTTCCCATAATCCATTTCAAGTCTGCTTTATATGAGTCATGCTAGACATAAGGAAGCAGTGGTGTATTCCCATCCCATTTACATATAATGGGGAGTAATGTCAGTCACTGTCATCTAAAACAACTTCTGTAACAGGACTTCATCTTTTTGACCTTTATTTATATTTGTCTCAGAGCGTGTTTTACACTATACTAAGGAGTTATACAGCTATAAAAAAAGTAGCTAAATTACAATCCTTTGTTCAAAGTGTCCTTTTTTAATCCAAGACGAACTGACAGTCCCCTCTCCCACACTACTTCTGAGGTGTCAGAACTGTCTCTGCATTTGCAGTTTCATGTGTGACAGTTGCTGCTGTTCCTCAGTGCTTGCAATGAAAATATTTTTATTTTATTTACTTTTTTTACTTGAATGTTGTAGAAAATACTGCATTTTTATTTAGTTTTATAACAAATGTTATGTTCTTTTTTCCCCTTACTAAATATGTCTACAAGAAAATATGACAAACTGTCTATTCCTTAACTTTGGATAACTAGTTTTCTGAGTCACAGATGTCTTGCAGCATTATATTTTCTATGTTTTCTTGTTATTCTGCTCCTATAGTGATTTGTTAAAAATACAGGAAAATCACTCTTCTACAAATCTGACTCTTTGATAATGACAGTAAAATTAAGGGACTGGAAAATACGTCTGTTCCTCAGCCCCTGCAGTTGGATTTTTTTTTTGTGCGGGGGGGGGGGGGTGAATATTGTAGGAAATTCTTTATCATTTGCATTTGTTTTTTAACTAATGTTAAGTTCCATTTTCTCCTTACTATGATGTTCTATAATTCTACAGCCAAATATTACCAACTGTCTATTCCTTCCCTCTGGCGTTATGTTTTTCTCTTAATGTTATTCTGCTCATTACCTGATTTGTTAATGTACACCACAATCCCTCTTCTGCAAACGGGCACCTTGATAATGATACAACTACTACATATGCTCTGGGCTCTGTAAGACTGTGTGTACTTTTGCAGGAAACTGCACTCCTGATGGTTACAATCATCAGTGAACTGAGGCATGCAGCAACCCATTCCTGTTCTTCTAACTGAACTTGTGATATGTCTGGCAGTACGTGCAGAGGACTATAAACACAGTGGAATACAGTTTCACTCCTTGCTGATTTTTTTTTTTTTTTTTGTAGCAGCTGACAAGCTCCTGATATCAGCAGGACTAATTGCCTATATAAGATTGTCAGCAGTACTTGACAGGGTAGACTACATATTTCTCTGTGTCTTGGGAATGTCATGCATGCAGAGACCAATCTCTCTGCAAAATGTGTGAGAAGTTAAGCTTTAAAAAAAAGTAGCCGGGCTTTCCCTTTCTTTGATTTGAAGGCAAGGAAATGAAAGTTTTATAAAGTGCAAGCAAGTTTCTGGTATCTTACAATACTGGAACCATATTGTAGGGAGAAAAGCATCCTAACGGTTGAGTTAAACTGTAGGAGAAGGTGGAGTTTTCCTTTAAGTACTTTCCCATGCATTGTCTTCCATATATTCATAATACTAAGTGCCCACCCAGCAAACCAGTATTGCACTTGAGAAAACTTCCCTTACTACAAATTGCCTCCTGATCATTTTCCCAGAGCTCCAACCAGCTTGGCACCCCTAGCCACACTCTGAGTGGGTCCTTAGTTAATCCTGCTTTATCCTTGGTAGATAACAAATTTATTTTATTGTTTTGCACTTCAGTTAACTGTTTAAAGTGCTACTGCTTTATTTGGCTTTATTTGTTGATTTTGCATTAAATAATTCCAAATTGCCATGTCAAAGTAGTTTAAGTTTTGTTGCAGCATTACACTCACAAGCAATCTTTCTTGGTGTTATTACATTAAAGAGGTTAGCAGTGTCCTGTACAGACGCAAACATTCAGAAAGTAAATTTTATTTATAAAACTTCCCTTAGAACTAAAATCTGTAACTTAATGTGGCTAAAACAAAGCCATTGTGTGCAGACAAGCTTAGAGCAGCTACTTTGCACATTAAACAGCACTACTATCAAATCTTAGCACATTTTAGCCAAGTGTAGTGCCAAACCCCAGAGACCACCCAAGGAGCCCTCTGTATAACCCAGTATACAACTTACAGTAGCTTACCCAGATATAGGACCAGACAACATGGATATGCAATTTCCAAATGTCTGTGTAGCCAGCCTGGTTGATATGGGCACCCTGAGATGATGTAGCAATTATCTCCCATGTTCACAGACAACCATTTAATCCTTAAAAAACAAACCTATTATGCGATAGATGCACATATTTCACTGAAGGCAAAAATCTTGTATACAAACAAGGTTGTCAATCTCAAAGACCTCCTAAGCTTATAAATACTACCATCTTTCCTGAGCAATCTCTAATGAACTTATCAAAAGCAACACCAAACACCACACAGACTCTTATACCCAGTGGAACCCCAAGAGAAAAGTCGATAACGCATGTCAACCACATTACTCTTGACTCTTGTCATAAGGGACTCCATTATATGACACACACAGATGTCCCACTCATCAGACTGAATAAGGAGAAGGTAACTGTTAGCTACATTTCTGGAGCCAGGATCTGCCACGTTATGCACACACCCAAGTCACTACACCACAGGTACCAGTATGATTCTGTCATAGTCCATGTGAGAGTTAACAACCTAAGATGTACTTCCCTGGACTCTATAAAGAGACATTGTTGATCTCTCTGAATATGGGTGTCAGGCAGGTATGTGGCTTGCAATGAGCAGCATTCTACCTTCATTAAGGATGATGCACAGTAGGAACAAAATATTTTTGGCTTCAATAATTGGTTCAGTCTCTGGTGTCTCCCCAAGGGGATTCAATATTTGTCAGCATGGAAGGAAATGGTTAACAGATCATATTGTTTTGCAAAGGGTGGTCTGTACCTGTCTCCCCTAGGCTTCTGAATATTGGTTAAAACTTTATCCACCCCGAGCCTTTTTAGGCTATTCCAAATTGACAAACCTACCACCCTAGCAAATAAAACCCAAAGAAACCTAAAGGTATGGCTGCTCAGTACAAGGAGCCTAAATAAGAAACTCCACATCCTATAGGCTCTCCTCACTCTGGAGAATATAGACATCTGTGCCATTACAGAGACATGATTTAAATCCACAGAAAGTACTCCAGCAGTGCAAGGCTTCAGTGCCTTCCACACACTGAAACCATCAGCGGCACAAATAGGGTCAAAATGAGGAGGAGTCTCAATCTATATCAGCAACAAGCATAACTCTGCATTGGTTAACAGGACAAGGCCCTGGAATTACACTGGTTAACAGGACAAGGCCCTGGAATTTATCCATGCGTAAATCACCACAGACAAAGTTCCATACCATATCCTAGCAAGCTATAGGTCACCCTCTATGTCTCTAGAATTCCATAGCTCATACCTAGACCTGCTGGAGACACTTGCCATTAAATCAAAACACTATTAATGAGACACTTTAAAACCCCCTCTATATACTGGGAAACATACACTGCCTCATACTCTCAAGCACAGTGATTCCTGTTCTTTATTAACACACATATCCCTGACCAGATAGTGCGCACACCCACCAGACTTTCAAACATACTGGACTTTAATAAGGCTTTACACTGTCTAGGCAATTCAGATCCTGTGTAGTCAGCTCAAAATCATTTCCTTGACTTCCAAGATGGCTGCACACTGACCAACAGCTTCACTTCAGCTGTCTCAGTATGAAAAAAAAAGTGAGAGATAAGGGCCAGGAACTATGCCATTTTTAGTAAATTTATTTACTGCCTGGATGCCAGCAAAAAAGAAACTGAGAGCCTGAAAGAAAATCAACTAAAAAAGGTGACGAAAAAACACTGACTAGGAAGAATCCTTTAGCTGTCCAGCAAAAAAGAAGTTCAAGTTACAGGTTTGGTGCTAGACATGGCGTCCTGTATACTAGAGGAAAAAAAAGTTAGTCAGATGTGCTGACTAAAATAAACAACACGTTGAAGGAGTATGTCAACTCATATAACAAAAGGCTGGAAAAAAATGGAAGAAGCTTTAAACAGATATTCAGATGAGGTGATAAAACTGCAAAAATCGGAGGTGGAAATGAAGAAAAGACTGGCTGAGTATGAGACTGCTCAAGAGATGTTTCAAAAAATAATATACAGGACTGACTGAGCACGAAGGGAAAACCTGAGATTGTCTGCTGCACCAGAGAAGCTGGAAGGAACAGACTGTATTAATTTTATGAAAACACAATTAAGTAACTGGACTGGTATTCCACAACAGGTGTTTGCCTTACAAACACAAGGTGCAGGGTTTGAGCATCACAAGGGCTAATTGACTAGGCTTACAATGGCTCACAAGGGCACTTAGCCTAGTACTAACCTATGAACCTATGAACAGGAGTTGTTAATTTAAAGGGTGCATCATATCATAGTATGCATGCTCCAAACCTGACCACAAGAAAGCAGTCTAGACATTTAATAGTAAAGATGCAATCCTACAGCAAAAAGAGTTGATTCTGATAAAACTGTGGCAGAAGGACAAAGTACTAAAAGTGATTACTCACTGTACACCCGGCACAAAAGTAGTAAATTTATTGCAGTAATCAGGGAATGTCAAGAAGTAGTGTGAGATATAAGCTGCTGTATCCAATGATCCAGAACATGCTAAGGATGAAATACAAAAGTTTGTACAACAAAAAGTGAGCTATCAAACAGAAGGAGATTCTGCCTTGTGTTGTTCTCATAATAAAGCCCATAGTGAGACTGTGCCAGTGAAACCTTTTCCAACGTTTCAAAGGAAAATGCTTGAGAGCAGAAAAAAGCAAAAGGAATACACTGAAAATGAAGCAGAGATTGGTTTTGAGAGATGGAAATCATCAGGAAGAAAATTAGCAACTTGGAAATTGACAAATAAATGTGGGATTGCAAAGCATTAATTATATTTGTGAAACATGACAGAACAAGAAAACCTGGAAATATTGAATTTCTTTATCTTTGCTAAACTTGTAGGGGACTCCAAAGCATATGCCCTATTTCATTTCATTAATGTTTGGAAGAACATTTAGGAGAGGCGAAGAGGAAGGAACGAGTTAACTGCAAGTAAAACAAAATTTTGTTCTTAACCGTATTTTTATAAAACGTGATATATACTGCATGCTATATAGCAAGGCCTTTTCAGTTATTTTTGTGTGTAATAGAGATACTAAAGCAAACAGGTGCCTTTTCCCCCTTATTCTTTCTTTCTTCTTTTAAGTTTTAAGAGGTGTAGGCACTGCTGTGAGGAAGGAGGGGGAGAACCCGGATGGTGGAGCATGAGGTAAGTAAAATTGATGCTCTTTTTCTTAATTTTGCATGGGGAGGTGACTAGATTGAGGTTCTTGGCTTGCTCTAGCAATAGGTTTTAAGTGGAAGCAATTAAATGGGAGAACAATGAATGTGGTGAGCAGTGGATGGATATTCACAGCACAGCATGGGAGTCTTGTGGCTGGGGCAGCTGTGTGTCTGATACTCATGTTTCTGTGGAGGTGGGCTGGTGGGGACAGTGGAGACAAAATATTTTTTCTTTCAGTGGCTGAATGATGGTGTTTTCTGGAGGCATTCAGGTTGTTTTCTGCATCTGGGAGCAGAATGGGGGTGAGGTAGGGATGGCTGTTCCTGTTGAGAGGGTTAAATGTCATTATTTGAAGATGCACACAGTTTTGTGTGTTTGTATTACTTAAATGGGTTGTAGGGTCATTCTGGGGTGTGTTTCTTTTTCTGTTTGGGGGTTTTTGTTAGGGGTGGGAGTCTTGCAGGATGTGGCATGGGTTCAGGTGGCTGTGGCAGGGGGGGTGGCTGTGTAGGTGATCGATCTGCTGGGCGCTGTTGTGTGTGTGTGTGTGTGTGTGTGTGTGTGTGTGTGTGTGTGTGTGTGTGTGTGTGTGTGTGCATATGGCACAGGGGATAAAACTAGACATTTTGAAGGGGGGCTGTTATACATGGCAGGTGGGAATGGTGGCTTCTTGTCATGCTGGCAATGCTTTCCACATTGTCTTTGGATGTGAGTGGTCTCATAGGTGTGTGTAGAGGGGGAAGAGTGGTGAGATGTTATGGAAAGTGCAGGTTACTAGTGGCTGTGCTGCAGGTGATACTTTTAGGGGAAGCTGAGCATGTGAGTTTGGTGGAAAAGGGATTTCAGGATGATTGTTACGCAGATTGTCTGGGGCGTGGAGGAGGTGAGTGCTTGTGTTGGTTGCTGGAGGGGCTCCAGTGGTGGTGGAGGAGAAGGGAAAGATAGCAATGTTGGATTCATGGTGGTGATGTGCTTGTGGTGGTGGAGTATTGCACTGGCATGTATTTGTGTTCCTACTGGAGCTGCTGCAGTGGAGCTTGTAAGGCTTCTTGGGGATGATCTGCTTTCAGCAGGGAATGTTGTTTGTGGGTGGGGACTGAAGTTGGGTTTGCAGCAGTAGGGATGTGTCTGGGGGCCTGGTGTGTGTGTGTGTGTGTGTGTGTGTGTGTGTGTGTGTGTGTGTGTGTGTGTGTGACAGGAGAGGGTGGGTTTTGAAAAGATTTGTGAGAGTGTTTATTGTGGAGGATATGGGTTCAGTGGTGGGATCTCGGGAACAGTTTGCATGTTGTTCTCTGGGGTGTGGGGGCTGGACTAGGCTGAATGGAAGTTGCATTTCACAGGTGCATGTGCATTTGGTTGAGAGTTTTGATGCACATCCAGAGGCTGTTTCAGATCATGCGTCAATGATGGCTGGAGTGAAAGTGCAGGGTGGTGAGATGGGGGTGGGATGCTAGTGCTTCCCCACCTGTCTGTTGGACAGGAAGAGGTTTTGGGAGTGGGCAGTGGAAGTTGTAAGAAAGTTGTTGGGGAGGATGGAAATTTCTTCATAGGGTGTAGTGGGGGAGTGGGAGGGATTGAAGGTGGAGTTTGGGGGTAGGGTGTGAATGAAAGAAGAAGAGAGATGGTTAAAAAGTAACAAGAATTATTTAGAGAGATTGACAAAGGTTAAAGTATTGCAGAATAAGGGAATCTCACAGAACAAGAAGAGGGGCAACTACAGAGTGCTAAAGAGAAAATAAGGGACTACCTCAATAATATGCATGAGTTTAGAAAGATTGCTGTTAAGCAACTGTTTATTGATGTTACTCCAAATCACAAAAGCTTTTAGCATGGAGACTCAGGAAGAGGAGAGTGGAGGGAGTTGTTGCCAGACATGGGGAGTCTATGGCAAAGGGGATACATGGATATCCTGCAGAGGTATTAGAAACATTTTGGAAACTTTTTGGAGGTCTGTGTAAAGCAGAGAGATGTGGAGGTCAGGGAGAAGTCCAGATGGAAATGTTTATTGCACAATTGAATATGTTTTTGGAGGTGGGTGGTGCTCAGTTGCTGGCAGTTGAAATAGGAAGAGATGAGACAGAGATGGTGATGTGTGGCTATTCTACAGGAAGGTCTCCAGGAGTGGATGGTATTCCTGTGGAGGTTTGGAAGCTGAGAAGGAGGAAAAGGGTGTTGGAGATCATGAAGGTTTTGTTTAACAGTGTTTTGAATGGAAGGGGAGTGCCGGCATCCTGGAAGAAGGCTGTGGTATCTGGGGATAGTGGGGACCCATTGATTCCATTCATCTGGGCCCATTTTGATTCTAAACCATGACTGTAGAGTTTGTCTATAATGGCTGGAGGAGTGCCAGGGTTGATGCCAAAGTTGATAGCTGTGGATTAGTGTGTTTTTTTTTTTTTTTGTGAGGGAGTCAAACATTTGACAACATTTGTGGCATGGTGATGGTCCAGGGGGGTGGCAGAGTGTGGGAGAGTGCCACTGTTGCTAGTGGGTCTTGGTGCTGTAGGACCATTCAACAGAATGGGCTGGGATTTTATAAGTGAGGTAGTGGAGGCTTTTGCATTCTCAGACAAAATAGTGATGTTAATTGGGAGGGTGTGTGAGAGACTGGTGGTGAGGACTGAAGCATGGGGTTTCCTCTTTAATGGGTTCTCCTTGAGTGGGGGCATTGTATTTACAGCCATTGGCAGACAGGATGCAGAATTCAGAAATTCAGGGATATGGTTAGTGTGGTCATCAAGAGAGGTTGACCTTATTTGCAAATTATGTCATTTTATGCCTGGTGGAACCAGGGGAGGACATTTCTGTTGTGGAGCATTCCTGGACAGTTTCAAGTCTTTTTGGTATTCAAAATTAGTGGGGATAGAATGGGGGAAGTGGCTGTGGACTGTGTTCCACAAACAAATTGGTTCAGTGGTGCTCTTGTTTATGGGGACATGATAGAATGGTATAGTATAGTAGGAGAGAGACCCAAGGAGGTTTACAAAAAAGATTTATGTTTAAAAACATTACTGGAAAGCCTGCATAATTCAAAGAGTAAGTGAAGTATGGTCGAATATGGCTGTTGCCCCCAATGCAAATATGGCAGTTGGGAGAATAAACATTTGAATCTCCTGCACTTTCTGGTCTAGATCAAGGTGGAAGATTTTTCAACCTTTATCCAATTATTTACAGCCTGATGAACTGCCTCATAGGTGAGTCTTACTGACTTGTACAAGGTGGGGGTCAAGTGTTCTCCCAAATATTGGATTTCATTGCCTTTAAATAGATATGAATATTTATGTATTATGTCCCTAGAAGGGTTATAATTCAGCAATGGGACTTGAGTTTTGGAAAGACAGATTTTATAACCAGAGGTGTCACCGAAATCTTGCAGAGTCTCAAATAACAGATTCAAGTAGGCCTCTGGGTGAGTTAAATGGACCAAGAAACCATTGCAGTATAAGAATGTCTTGAGTACCAAATCTCCAATCCTGAAGCCTGCTATCTCAAAGTGTTTCAGTGGAATCACTAATGGCTCTAGATGAAATGCAAGTAACACTGATGAGAGAGTACATCCCTTCTTTGTTCCTCTTTGTGTCATAAATTGTGTTGATAGTTCTGCATTAACCTTAAGTACTGCATTCATCCCTATGAATCTTTTCAAATAATGGTACTGGGGTCTTGGAGAGATCAAGCCTCAGTAATACCTTAAAAAGGTATCACCAGTTAACTTAGTTAAAAGCTTTTTCAGTGTCAGAACTGGCAATCAGAAGTTTTTGGTTCAAAAAACCCACATGGTATATTATCAGTCCAGTTTTTAATGTCATCTGATGTGTGTTTCCCTTTTAAGAATCCACAGTGTTCTTTGCTTATGTAGTATGGTGCAGTCTCAGCTAATCTGTTGGCTAAAATTGCCATAAAAAAGCTTTAGTCCTGATTAAGGACTGAAAGTGGGTGATAAGCGCTAGGGGAGCAAGGGTGTTTTCCTGGTTTCAGAATAGTAAAGACACTCCTGCCTCTCTCCAGGAAGTGGGTATGACCTGGGCTTGCAATACGTCATTCGTAAGGTCCAATAGATTTTTGTTCATAAGATTACCTCTAATAAGGTATACCTGGCCCAGGCAACTTACCCTTGGGGAGTTCATTCAGCAGTAGGCTTAACTCATCCATATAAATTAGACAAATAAGACTTTCTGTGTTCTCTGGCAAGACCAGTGGTAAAGGATTTTTTCTAGATACCTATCTGTTCTAATTGAAAGGTCACCTTGTTCAGATGGGGCTATATAGAAGTCTTGAAAATAATGCTGAAAGACTGTTAAAATTTCCCCTGGATCAGTGGACCTCCTATCTTTGTCACCTACATTTACCTTGTGTAGTCATCTATCTTATTCTGTCTTAATTTTAAAGCAAGTGTCTTTTGCACTGTGGGGGGAGTTTCCTAAGAAACATCTAAAAATTGCTTTCATTTTGAACTCACATTCTTCCACAAGTAAACCCTGTATTTCATTCTGTCCTTCCAATTTGTTGTCTTCTAAACCTTATTTAACTTCTATTTGAGATAACTGTAGATATTGCAGCCATTCTTGCCAGCTTTCAAACCTGGTACACAGTATTGCCTTGGGTTCTTCTACATAATTCTTAAGTTTGTTCTTCCAGCAAACCTTTATATGGTCCCAGGACTTATCCAAATGTTCAGGCTGAGCCCTGATATTTCTAAAGTTTAGGTTAGCTCTAGGAAGCATTTCCACCACTGAGAAAATCCAGTTTTCTTATTTAAATATTCATTCAATCACCAATGTTTCATGTTCACCCTATTACTAATCAGTAACAGCACTGCTAGACATAATGGTCTGAGAGAACAAAGAGAGAAACTTCTGTACTTCGTATCATATAAACATTTTCTTTTGTAATGTAAACTCTATCAATCCAAGAATAGCTGTGGTATACGGGTAGCGCTATGTGAAATTCTACCCTGAAACTCTCCTACTATTCCAGGCATCCTTTGACTAGTTATTGAAGTAGGTCTATTAAGATGTTTGTCCAGCCTATTTATCCTAAATGATCTAGGGCCTTTCTGTACATCTTGAAAGCTCATAACAGTGTTACAGACACCTGCCCAGAATAATACCCCTTTATGGAATGTCATAATTTCTACACATATATTTTTAAATTCTGTTATGTCAGTCTCCAGGAGTCTGTAGAAACTTACCAAGGTAAAAGCTTTCTTTCCAGCCATTCCTTTATAACAACAAACCTACTGTCTGGATTAATAAGTGCCTCTGTATGGTGGACTCTGATAGCCTTACTGATTAATATCCCAGACACTCCCAGACAAAATCAGTGACCCTCTCCTCACCTACATCACTAAACAAAAAAATAACAATCTCAAACAGGCTAGCTATCGTACTATACGTAGCAAAAAAAACTTTAACCTTCCTTCTTTCCGTAATGAACTCAAAGAATACAACTGGTCAGCTCTAAAATACCTCCCCCCTAGATGAAGCTGTTACCCTATTCAACAACACATTTCTCCATATCCTTGACCATCACGCCCCCTCTCGCTTACCATGCTATTAAGGAACAAACTATGGTCAAAATGGAGAACTACAAAAAACCCAGCTGACCATCAAAACTTCAAACACCTTAGAAATACCACAAAAAACTCACCTATCTTGATAAAAAAAATTATTACCTTCAATATCAGCAAAATCAAAATCTTAGTCCTAAAAAATTCTGGTCAGGAATCAACAAACTGCTCCACCCAGGGAATACCAAAACACCTACTCCAACTAACCCAGCTCAGACCCCTCTCAATATAATTGCCAATACATTCAACAACTTCTTCTCTGAAACAGTCACCTCACTAGCAAACACCATGGCTACCCCCACTTCCCTTCAAAAGACCTCTCCTCAAATAAATACCCCCACACTAAAATTTAAGACAGTCTCCACTACCTACATACGTAAATTACTCTCAAAGCTTAAACCATGCACTCCATCAGCCGACCAGCTACCAGCCGAATATCTACAACTAGCAGCAGCAGAACTAGCATACCCAGTCTCCATCTTAATTAATAGAACAATAACCGAATCTACTATTCCTTCCCTCTGGAAGGTCTCCCACATCATTCCTCTGCATAAAGGAGGAAACACTAATGAGCTTACGAATTTCCGTCCCATAGCCCTTTTATCGCCTCTATCTAAAATTATGGAACGTTGTATACATCAACAACTTTTAAATCATCTCTTACATAATAGCCTACTAGCAGACTCTCAACACTGCTTTAGACCTTTCCATAGCACTTCTACTGCTCTTCTCTCCTTCACAGACAATATCAACAAACATCGCAACAACAACCTTTTCTCCTCTGCTTTATTTCTCAACCTGTCTAAAGCCTTTGATATGGTGAACCATCAACTTCTGCTAGACACTTTGAAATCTCTCTCACTTGACTCTATGGCATTGCACTGGTTTGACTCTTACCTGAAGGATAGAAAACAAGCTGTGCTTTGGGCCAGTCATCTATCTTCTCAGCTCCCAGTCACTATCGGTGTCCCTCAAGGATCCATCCTAGGTCCCCTTCTTTTCTCCATATTTATCAATAACCTATCTATTTCACTCCCAACATCCACATGTATTCAGTATACAGATGATTCAACTCTCATCTGCTCTGCTGGATCTCCAGCTGAACTCCATTCTTCCATCCAAAAAGTCTTTTCAGCAGCAGAAAAATGGTTCCAACATATCTGTCTCCTCCTCAATCCCAAAAAAAACAAATTATTACTTTTCGCACCTACCTTTAAGTCTACCCCCTTCTCCTTCTCTATTGTTTCTGATAATGGCACTATCATTGCACCTGATTTTTCAACTAAACTGCTAGGCTTTACAATAGATAATCACCTGAACTTTGATTCCCACATCAACCTAACCATCAAAGCTGTAAATAAAAAGATAGGTGCCCTCTATAGACTTAAGCCCTTTCTTACACCAACTAGCAGGGTGTCTCTAGCCCAAACTCATCTCATCTCTACATTACTGTATGCCTCCCCATCCTTTATCAATCTTTCAAAATCAAACCTTCAGAAACTTGCCACAACCTACCATAACATTGCCAGATTAGCCACAGGTTCCCCATTTCGTACCCATCATTGTGATAATCTCAAAAAACTCGGCTGGCTTGAACTTCAAAATCTAATTCTCCTCCACCAGTTAGTTATCACCTATAAAATTCTTCATTACCCTAATAATACACCAATACTTAATAACCTTGTCACCCCCTACAAGAATCTTACTTCCCTCTGCTCAGCAAACAAACTGCTAGTCACTACTCTCAAATCACACAATAAAGCTGGCGACTCCTTGTTTACAAATGTTGTTGGCTCTTACTGGAATAAACTTCCCATAGAACTGACCTCCCTAGGCTCATCAAAACTTTCAAGAAACAACTAAGGTGCCATTTCAAATCCAACTGGCTATGCCCTTGCTCTAATCCTGACTGACTTTAGTGCCCAACTCTCTTTACAGCTCTCTCCATTACTTTCTCTACTTGTCTCTACTACTTGTATCACTCCTCCTCTGTAGCTCACCTTATATCCACTTAGATATTACTTTTCCTATAACATCTCTTCTCTTTACTCAATACACCTCTGGATCCTGTCATCTACCCTCTCACTTAAACCTACACTTTGCTCCCTGATGTGCAATTCTATTTCTTAGAACTGGTGCCCTGGCACAAATGGATTATCATAACTGTCAATACTATATAGTATAGACCTTTGTATGTGCTACCTCTTTCTTTCTTTTCAAAATTACTACTCCTGCTTTTCCTAATAACATGGGATTAGGAATTCTACTCAGTATTTAGTATTTTAAGTATTATACATATTCTGTAAAAATGATGTAATTTAAGAACTGTACATTTCTGTAAAAATGCTTCTGTATTGTTAATATCCTACATTCAATTAGTTCTTTAATCCTTATAAGTTGTATCTTATAGTAATGTATTTTATGTAATGTACCAGTATATAGTGGAGCTTTTCTCCTCAGGCCTCTGCTGAAAATGGACATGTATCCAGCCAGACTAGCCCGGTCAACAAATGTAAAATAAAAATAAAAATAAAAAATAAATAAATAAAATAATATGGCTACCCTCTTTACCTAGTGTCTGGGAAAGTTGAGGAAACCTGCTGAACATACCCACATTTCTTTAACTTATTTTGATCTTCCTGACTCATACATGTCTCTTGCAAGAAAACTACATCTAGGGATTATGATTTTATTCATTACATTACCTCTTTTCATGGAGATACAGAGACCATTGACATTCATGGAGAGTATTTTTAATGTCATTATTTAGTAATGTAGTAAACACCTTACATGGGTCACACTTGATTGTATTCAATGTGCAGACAGAATACTCCAGTACCTTGATACTTTCTATTGTCAGCCCAGCTTTCTGACTTTTCATGGAAATTAAATCCAGAATTGATTGAGTAAAGCTCTCATTCAATAAACATTCACAATAACCAAAAGCAATACAAGAGCAGATAACCATGAAACCTTTCTAATGGCAACAAAACTATTTACGGTATATGTATATTTAGTCTATGAAACTTCCAAGGCAAAGAAAATGGCTCCTACTACCGGTGAGGCGCAGAATAACTTTGCAGGTGCATACCCACAGTAACATGAGGCCATTATACTCAATATTTTATCCTTTGCACCCTCTTCCATCAACTTGTCAAATTCTTTGTAAGTCAAGCCAACAGCAATACTTGGCATATGGCTGGTAGGTATTGAAATATTTGTATGTTCAGCTAAATCAGAGTACAAATTACAGTACATTTATTGGCAATTTATGCCCCTGATCCTTATAATGTTGCTGAGGTGAAATCTGTATTGTCAACACGAGTCTCCAGCTTCAAATCATCTCTTATCAATCTGTTGTCTAAATATGTAAACAAAGAGGGTATTTGTCTGGTCCATTTGGACTTGGGTGCAGTCATGGTCTTCATAAACTCTAGTGCATCTCAAAAGTGTTACTATCCAGTTGGGGTTGCTACTACACATTGTTCCACGAGAACTGGTATGTGCTACACCCACACTGCCTAAGGGATAGCAGAAGGAACTCAGTTTCAGCAGAAATAAATTCTTCAACTTATACTGTCCTCCACTGGACACAATGATGCTTGTTATTTATTTATTTACTTATTTATATTTGTTTACCAAGGTAGTGTACTGCTCAATATTGACCAATGGGACACATCCTACTCTTAGTTAAGAGGGAAAACTAGTGAGAAAACTTTTGCTTGGAACTGTTGGGTCTGTCTGCCACCATGTGGCTGTCCAACAGGTTATGTGCTACACATGTCATTTTATAAACTCACAAATAAAAGAAAAGTCTATATATGTCTGGCCATATACTGGCCAGTTAGGACAGATGCAATGAGGCTTATAAGGGCCTGAAAGCATTAATAAGTCGGGTTACAAATCATTATGAAGCTGTCTAGGTTTCCTAAGAAAATAATTACTGCTACCATATTGACTGGCATATTGTGTTGCCATTTCACTGATCTACAACTCATCAATAAAAACAAACACAGTGAATCTCACCCAGTGAATAACTGAAATGAGTATTTATATGTATACTGCAAGGAGCACTCATTTCATAGGTTCGCTTGGGTGATTCAACTTTTTTTTTGTTTTGCTGAATTGTGGTTTGACAAATCTGCAACATGATAAAAAGAAGAAAACACACTGAAAGAGCTACCTTCCATACTTTATACTTGTGGCAGCTATTATTACTCTGTAAATTAATTCCTTGTCCCAGCTGTCTTTCATGTGGTCCAAATGTGCATAAATTATTGTTACAATACAAATGAATGTCGCAACTGGAATGTTAAATAAATAGCATGAAACATGACCTCTCTGGTTCACTTGAATCACTTTTCATCTGGAGCCTTCAGTCAGGTTTTGTGATTAAGGAATGGAAGATGGCTACGGTCATTCCCTCTACATAAAGGAGGTCCAACCACTGATCTGATAACTACAGGTCTTATCAGCCTCATATGTAAGATCATGGAAAGAATCATCATGGACACAACATATGAGGACAAAGGTAACCTGCAAATGCTGGACCCATCACAGTTCACCTTTGTTACAGGAAGGTCATTCCTATTAAATCTGGTGGACTTTTTTGAGAGGGTCACTAAAGTATTGGATGAAGGTAAGACTGTGCACACAACTTACTTTGACCCGGCCAAGGCTTTTGATAAAATACCCCACTCAGGCATTATAGACAAGCTCATTAATTTAGGTATAAACCTTTTGTATCACCCACTGGATAGCCAGTTGGCTCACTAACAGACCGCAGGAGGTCAAAATAGGTGAGGCCACTTCTGCCAAGAGGCCAGTCACTAGCAGAATCTCCCAGGGCTCGGTACTTTTTGGCATCTATTTTCTGAAATGGAAGCAATTGCTGAATGTTTATGGCTGACTAAGTTTGCAGATGACTGCAAGCTGGAGGTTATCATTGATTACCCTGTAGATGGTAACATTCTTCAAAAAGGTCTATTTCTGACTAACAAATGATGCCAAAGCCATTGTCTTAAACTCAATGCTACGAAATGCATAACTGTACCCTTTGGTAAGTCAACCATTCTGTCTAATTGCCATGTTAATAATATCCCTAAGAGTTGATCCACTGGTCAGGGATCTGGGTACGCATATAGGCAGTAGCCTTACCCTCGACCACCATGTGTCCACAGTGGTGAGGAAGTCCTTTTATGCTTAGGGCATGGCATCTAGGTCCAAATAAATCATTATCTCACTGTACTCTACCCTTATCAGACCATAGAGTACAATTCTCCCTTTGGTATGCACCTGACCAGGCATATGCAGCAACTAGAGTGACCTCAGAGGTTCCTTACAAAAAAGAATACAAGGCATAGCAAATCTGCCTTATACAGAGTGACAAATCCTTTCCCTCTGCTCAGTCTCCTATAGACTGCAGAGGGGTAATGTATGCCTGGCTTACAAGGCATTTGCAAACCCTACACTTATGAATCTCCTACATATTCGTAAGCAAAAGAGTACCAGAAATACAAGTTCTAGGGCCTGAATTTTGTCTGTGACTTAAACAGAACATGCTGGAGAGACAGATATATGTCCCACAGACTGCCCCTCCTATGGAACAGGCTTCCCATCCATGTGAAGCTGAGTTTATCCATTATCCAGTTTAAGCACAGTCTAGATGAGTGGATGGGGAATAGGAAATTTACACCGGGCCTGGCACCCATGTCTCTTATGGACAGAAGTAGCTTATAAATGTCTGGCCCCAAATGCCCTATTAGATACAGGACATCATTATTCTTTTGGCAAAACTTGGATAGGCTTAGAAAGGACCCCCGTGTTATTAGCCTAGTAACAGTCTGTGAATCTATGAACTGTTCTATCAGACATCTGCTGTGGGAACAATGTTATCAAAATGTATAATATACTTCTTAGCAGATATAACCATCATAATTTATATTCAAATAATTACCTAATGCTTCTCTTTCTCCATTTTGTGTGTCTTTTTGCCAGACCATGAACAAAGGGCCAAAATGCTGCCATTTCATACCCCTTTGCATAGCACATTGTCAGTTACTACTTTTCATATGAATGTCACTGTGTTACAACTAGGGTGATATACAATGGTTTATTACTACACAATGTGGTCAGGTAGCACACATCAATTAACAATGTTCCACACCCAGCTCTACATAACATTGCACCACACAACTGTGCAGCGAAATCCCAAGCTGTGTGCTACTCAAAATCCATAGTCAAATGCTCTGGAATGTGACTAGGTCTGCTGTGTTGTTTTATACTGTGTGAGTTGCATTGCAAATGGTTTATAGCAAACAATGGTTGCTAGAAGGAGACATGCTGTCTTTTATGAGATCAAACATTTTTCTTATATCTGCTGCTCAGAGACTATGAGTGCAGGTTGCTATGTGGGGCCTTGCAAGAAAGTGGATGCCTGGTATGAGCTGGGTGTGGATACCTAGTATGAGCTAAACATTTATGCCTGGTATGAACTAAGCATGGATCCCTGGTATGAGCTAAGCGTGGATGCCTGGTCTGAGCTGGAGATGGATGCCTAGTATGATCTGGATGTGGATGCTTGATATGAGCTGCACGTGGATGCTTGGGATGAGCTGGGTGTGGATGCCTAGTATGAGCTAAGAATAGATGCCTTGTCTGAGATGGGTGTGGATGCTTGGTATGAGCTGGGAGTGGATACCTAGTATGAGATGGGCATGTATGCTTAGTATGAGTTAAGTGTGGATGCCTGATATGAGCTGGGTGTGGATGGCTGGGCCAGTCGCTGACAGGGACAACTGGTAAACTGCACTGTAGAGGCCACTGCTGGCACAGATATGATGACCTGAGGTACAGGTACTGGGATCTCCTTTGCAAGTGGGAAAAGGAAGTGCAAAAGTAGTGTTGAGAAGTGTAGTGGAAGTAGTAAAATATACTGATTTCTGCATGCTGACTGCATAACCATCAATCGTCTTCATTCTGAATGCATAGCTATCAATCAAGGGCTTGCACTCTTTGTAGGGATATAAAGAGAGAATGTATGGGTATGGTTGTTAATGGTCTCTATCATTTGGGAAATCTTTGACTTCTTAGGCAGAATATATGTTTGTTTAGTGCATCTGCAGTGTGTAGGTAAATGAAGCTATGTTTAATATATATGCAGAGGCTATTTTATCTGATGCAAACTGAAGGATGTTGTTGTATGTCAGTACTGAGTGTATGTGGGGTATATTACTGTGCAGCAGGATAGACACAGTGCTAGGTATGTTTTCCACATGTAATTGTCGGCGCTTCAGGTTGTGGATTACCTTTACAATTAGGAATGGCTGAAAGGGATAGTGACAGTATATATAATTAGGAATAGTGAGAGTCCCACCATGTTTTGTGCAGTTTGTTATATCACACTGAACTGAACTGATGTGTGCTTCTAACTTAAGATGCATGAAGGTGTGAGCCATCTGCAGCTAGAGCTACAGTGGCTGACAGAACATGAGGTGGAGCAACAGCTAGGGGCCAGGCTTGATAAAATAAAGAGCATCCAACCAAAATCAATAATAAACACTGTAGTCCAATAGGATCCAAATATCAAGCCACCACAGGGCAACTCCATCCATAATATTAATGAGCATGGACCAGTAGGTGGCAATTGTTTTATACAGGTTTACAATATGCCCCCTTCCTATTGTGTCATACCCTATACCTTGTATGTCTTCCAACACTACCGGTCACCATCTGTCCACTCTCTGTATGTTTGGATCTGTCCCTTGTCAGACCATCCTCATATGTGCAAACCTATCACATTTTTTTTCTTTTTTCTTGCATGTGTATTCCCACTCAAACTCTCTTCCATCCCCCAATGATATCCTGTTTCCCTTTGATTGCCTTCCATAACCCTCTTCCTTCTCTCTCTCAGTATATAAGGTGACTCTATCACCTCCTAAAAAATGACACTACTTTCATACTGCCTGCCTTTGTGTTTTCTTGTGTGTTTCCCTCTGCTTGTTGTTTGCTGCTTTTCCTATAGTTCTAGTTGCCCCATTTCTACCTCTCATCAGTGTTGATCTGGGAGGCCACATGTGCCACTAAAATCATTAGATATCATGCTTTGTAAAGATTACTCACATGGCACACAACTGGTGCTGCTCTGCTTCAGATGTCATGCTCTATACAGGTCCTGTTTCAGAACAGAATACATATGTGTTCTACTAAGCTCAGCACATTATTTATTTATTGACAAATGATTACTGAAGTGGATATAGGTAAGGAGTTTGATAGCTTAGTAAGATGGTATGAGTAGTTTTAGCTGTGTTGGTGAGATTAGTGTCTGCATACCACCCTATCCCTATCAGCTATTTATGTTGCACTGCTCATCTATATAGTCTTTCGGCTGGATTCAATAAAGCCTACACTAACTGTAACACTAAGAGTACATGGTATGTATTCAATAAAATTCTTATCACATTTTTGCGCTTTCTAGTCACTCAGAAAGACTACATTAAGTGTACATGTAGTCTACAGTTTGTGGTAACCCATATGAATCCCTGTCAATATTTAAAGCTGCCGGAATATTAGTAGAAAAAATAAAATTAGGAGGAAGAAGGTATGCGTTATGTCTGTGTTCACTCAAAACAGTGTATACTTAGTGTGCATTCTGTGTGGGCTTTGTTGAATGTCACCCTTTGTGCAGCTCACTTGTGATCTTTTACATACTTACTTTGCTGTCAGCATGCCATAACTTAGACATGAAGGTGGCTCTCAGTGCAGCCCACCCCAAATAAGCTACACTGCACTCTTACACAGCACAACTGAAGATCAAATCTTAATGGATCCTTGCCTAGGTTGTGTGGCAGCATTCAAGGAGTGAGAGACTGTGAAGATAGCAGCAGGAACAGCATGTTGAAGATACAAATAGATATACTATTGATGTTTGTCTGGGATGTGTAGACCAGCCAGGAACAAAAAAAAAAAGATATGGGTGGTAGTGCTAACCTGTGTATATAAATAACCAAAACAATTAGCATGACAACTTGATGAGTACTGTAATGGCAGGATGCTGAAAAGATTTGGGCTAATTCCATTAAAAAGTTTAGATTAAATAGTTCAGCCTGTACTAATACTATAGTCAGCTATTTTATCTGGTATGATAATGGGTTCAACTTGCAAGATATTAGCATGAGTAGTAATTATTCATGTAGTAATCCATGCTTTTACTTAGAACGAATATGTACATTGTTCATTGTTAGATGTGCCTTTATGGTGATTTACTGGACAAATATGACAGATGTTCATCTTCAGGTTAAGCTTTAACTATAACTGATGGTAATGTTGTATGACAGCATCCAGGAACACTGTGCTTCCCCCGGTAGAAAAGACTCGGCATTCTTTGTCAGGATACCAGGTAACTAGAGAATCAGCTTAATGCTGCCCGATCATTTCAAATGGAATTTGTAAACACAGTTAGGGAGGGGATGTTTATTAACATGGATATCGTGCAAATGCAAACCACTCAACAAAAAGTAAATGCATTACACTGAAATCAAAGCACCGCTTATCACAAGTTGCCTAAAAGTTTCCCAGCATGTCATTCATACTGAGCAAAAACACCAGGGTTGGAAGCAGATCAGAAACTCTTCTAGCCTACTTCCTCAAATGAAAAGAATAGGCATATTCATTCTTCTCCCAACTCCCCATCCTTCTGATGCCCAAACTTCTCCGCAAACTTGAGCATTTAGCAGTGCCAGTGGGTGTCCTGCCCCTGTGCCAATGGGATAGCTTGCTCATGACATCCTACAATTCACTCCTGCAAAAAAGTATTTTAATATCTAGCCTGTGTCAATGGAACCTCAGACACACAACATGTGCAATTTTACCCTTCCAAAACAGCTGCCAGTTCTTAACTCACATGGCTGGCTGACTACTCTTTGGCCTCTGTCATTGGCAAGATCATGAAATTTCAGCAACTGTACATATCTGGTGTTTTATTACTACAGTTTCAAAACCCTAAATCTGGCCCCTGAGCTAACCAGAGTTTAGTAGGTCTCACAATATTGATGGGTTCCAGTGCAATTTTGTACATCCATGGAACCAGTAGAATACTTTGTTGTGCAACATTAGTAAACCATTACCATCAAGGCCTTAAAAGGTCCCCTTCCTCATAAAAAAAAAAAAAAAAATGTCATTACTTTCTCCATTTCTGACTTACAAACCTGGTCATTTGAACGTTGCCATTTTGTCCCAAGTTCTTCACCACCTCCTTCCAACCCCTGTATGTAACTTTTCAATTCACTGTATTATTGTAGCATGATGCTATGGTAAACATCAAAAGCTGTCTAATCCAGGGAAAAATAAATAAATAAATAAATAATAATAGGTTCATAGGTAGGTACTAGGATATCAGCCCAAGGACCTAAGTAAGCCTAGACAACAAAGTTCCCTGGCTTACACCACCCAAAAAAGTTAATTTCCTGTGCCCCTGTCGAGCAGAGCCACAGAAATGATCCCCAGGGTTTATTTCCTATTTCCCATCCATTCATCAAGATTTTTCTTGAAGGGTGCTAATGAGGAACTTAGATGGGTAGCTTGTTCCAGACTATAGGAAGTCTCTGGGACAGGAATCTATCCCTCCAGCATGTCCTGTTTATTGTGATGACAAGGTTTAAGTCCCTAGAGTGTGTAGCTCAGAGGGATTGGGATTTCGTTAGGTGTAGCATGTCCAACAGTTCTGGGTTTAACATAGCTTTATACGTTAGGCAGAGATCTCCTCGGAGTAGGTGATATGCTACAGAGTAAAGCTGGAGTTTTTTGTGATGGTCAGTGTAGGGCATCTGTTTGAGGCCAGTAATCCTCTTTGTGAAGTACTTCTGTGGCCTTTCCAGCTGCTGCAGATGTCTTGTGAGATACATTCCAAAAGGGGTGTTGTACTCTATAATGGGTCTAATGAGTGGTGAGTAGAGTGGAACAATGACCTCTTTCTTCCAGAATGAGAACCCTTTTGTGATGAGGTGTGGCACATAGAAGGATTTCCTGACTACTGTGGTGATGTGATTATCAAATGAGAGACTACTGTCCACCTAGGTCCCAAGGTCTCATCACACATTTGGCATTAAGTAGACTGCCATTTATGTGGTAGTTCATGGGTACAGAGTTTTTACTAATGGGGGTGACAATGCACATTTTGGTATTGAGCTTGAGGCCATGCATCTGACACCAGGCATCTGTCTCAGTGAGGCCCTTCTGTAGGATGTCCACATCATTTGGGGACTTGACTATGGCTCCTAGCTTGCAATCATCTGCAAACTTTGTTAGCCAGAGGCCTTCTGTGTTGGCCTGTATTTCAGAGAAGTAGATACCAAACAGGAGATGTCCCTGGGCTGAACCTTGTGGTACTCCACTTGTCACTGGTTTGAAGTCAGATTTGGAGTTTGCAACTTTTACAGTGTGGGTTCTGTCAGTGAGCCAGTTGGCAACCCATCTTGTGATGTAGGGATTTATACCTAGTTTAGTGAGTTTAGCTATAATTCTAGAATGGAGGATGATGTCGAAAGCCTTGACGAGGTCAAGACAGGCTGTGTGAACCACCTTACCCTCCTCTATGGCTTTGGTGACTGCCTCAAAGAAGTCGATCAGGTTCAGAAGGCATGATCTGCCTTTCACAAACCCAAACTGGGTGGGGTCCAGAATTCGGGGGTTACCAATGTCTTTGTTTATGAGTTCCATAATGATATGTTCCATGGCCTTGCAGACCAGGCTTGTCAGGTTAATAGGGTGATAGTTCTCAAAATCAGTGGTGGCTATCCCTTTGTGGAGTGGGATAACTGTTGCTGAGCACCATTCAATGGGCACAAAGCCTGACGTGAGACTATGACTGAATATGGTGCTTAGGTGGGGAGCCAGTTCATTCTGAAGTTCATGTAAAACACAACATGGGATGTTGTCCGGTCCCATGAATGCTGTGCTTTTGGTTTTAGAGAGTGCAGCTTTTACCTGCATAGATGTAATTACAGGGACTCTGCATTCTTCCTGTATAGATATGGGCCCTTTAGGGGGTGAGAGAAGGGTAAAGTTAGCACTGAACCTATCTGCCAGGATGTTGGCAATATCAGTTGGTTCTGTAATTTTTGTGCTGTTGTGCTGTAACTCAGAGTAGATCTGGGTTGCCCTTAGAATCAGAGTTATTGGAGTGTAACTCTTTTCACTAGTCACCTCTATTAATATTAATCCATAAATGCCTGAAATGGTTAATGACAGGCACTAATTTATAGTAATGCCCCGATCTTGGATATAATACTCCAGGGTCATCTGCAGGTGTTATTTTGTATATCAGCTTCTGAAACCTTAACTATGCTACTCCTTCTTTGATAATAATATTTTTTTCTGAATATCGCCTATTACTTCTGTATAGTATGCTGCTTTATAGATATCTATAAACTTCTATATCATACCTGAAAATAAAACTAAACAGTTTATTTGTTCACAGGATCATAGGAGGTTACTAGGCTAATGGCCTTGGGGCCCTTCCAAGCCAAGTCAAGAGTTTATCCCCAAAAAGAAACCTCAGTCAGCACCTGTCACCCTTGTCAGTGAGGGACACAGGTGGAACTCCAGGGACAAATTTGTGGTTTCCCATCCACTCATCAAGGTTGCTCTTGAAGAGGGTCAGTGAGGTGCTCTCTCTGATGTGTATGGGAAGTCTATTACAGAGATGGGGCAGCCTCTGGGAGACAAGCCTGCCTCTCCAGCAGGTTTTGTTGATGTTGCATATTAGATTCAGGCCTTTTAAGCAGGTAGTGCATGAGGAGTTAAGACTTACAGATATGGAGCATCTCTGTTAATTGGGTAGAGCATTGATCAAAACTTATCAATTACAGTCCCAGGATGAAAACAAAAACAGAATAAAAGGAAAGAAGCTGAATGATATTAGAATTAGACAATTTAATATGAATACAGAGAGAGAACACAACTTCTAAACATTTGCATGTACAAGTATGTATTATATATATATATATATATATATATATATATATATATATATATATAAGTTTATTTCATATCAATAGGAAATTTTCAAAGAGTAGAGCTAATACACTTGCTAACAGAAAGGCAAAGGTGCTACTAAAGTTGATATATATGGATCAATGTGGTTTTTGTGAAGTAGAGACTTCCAAGATGTCTGCACATTGAGTAACAGCTTAATGTTAGCTCTTTCAGTGTGAAAACAGAAGCTTAGCAGAGAAGGTCAGTGGATCTAGATTTCCAGGTAAATGTCAGTAAATGGCTACTAAGTGCATTGCCTGGATGCCAGGAAAAAAATAAATACAGAGGACCTGAAGGAAAATCAGCTACAAAAGGGAAAACAAAAACACTGACTGGGAAAAGTACTGTAACTGTTCAGCAAAAAGCAGTGCAAGCTCCAGACATGAATGCCAGTAACCCAGAGGAAATTATAAGGCAACTGCACACAGACCAGAATAAAATAAATTAAACACTGATGGAGTATATGAACTCAAACAATAAAAGGCTGGAAAAATGGAAGAAGCTTTAAACAGATATTCAGATAAGGTGATAAAACTGCAAACCTCAGAGGCTGAAATGAAGAAAAGGCAGGCTGAATATAAAAATGCACAAGAAAAGATGTTTCAAAAAAATAATAGAATTAGAGGACAGAGCACGCAGGGAAAACCTAATATTTTCTTCTGGACCCAAGAAGCTTGAAGGAATAGACTGTATTAATTTTATTAAAGCACAAATAAGCAACTGGACTGGTATTCCACAACAAGCATTGTTAATTGAAAAGGCACATCATGTGTATGCTCCAAACCTGGCTATGAGAAAACAAGGTCTATATCACGTCGAACTCTCAAAAGTTCGAACGTCATATGGTCAACACCATATGATCAAACTTTTAAAAGTACCAACATTTCAACGGAGATCTCTGTACAGTGTGGAATTGGAAGATTTCCCTTTTCTGCACTGTAGTGCGATCTCAGAGTTGGTATATTTAAAGAGCTGGGGGGTTTTGGGGAGTGCAGGGCTTAAACTGTTCAGATAAGTTTTTTCTTTGTTTTTTATTACATTTTTGAACTTTTAAAAGTCTGATCATATGGTGTCGACCATATGACATTCGAAATTTTAAAGTTTGATTATGTAATATAGATATGAGAAAACATCTTGGACCTTTAATAGTAAAGATGCAATCTTACCAGCAGAAAGAGTTGATTCTGACAAAGCTGTGGCAGAAGGACAAAATATTAAAAGTGGGAGACAGCAGAGTACATTTAATAGTAAAGATGCAATCTTACCAGCAGAAGGAGTTGATTCTGACAAAACTGTGGCAGACGAACAAAATATTAAAAGTGGGAGACAGCAGAGTATTTGTGGAAAATGAGTACTCATTGTACACCAGGCAGAAGAGGTGTAAATTTATCCCATTATTCAGGGAATGACGAGAAGCAGGCATTAGATTCAAACTGCTGTAACCAGCTTTCTTCAAAATATTTTCCTTGGAGGAACAAAATCATTTTTTTGATAAAGTACATGCTAAGGAAGAAATACAAAAGTTTGTGCAGCAAAATGTGAGCTAAGAAACAGGAAGAGATTGTGCTTCTTGTTCTTCTGGTAATAATGACCTTAATAGAGACTCTACCAGTGAAACCTTTTCTAGTCTTTCAAATGGAAAATGCTTCAGAGAGGGAAAATGCATAAGATTTGACTAGAAGAATCAAGAGTACATTGGTGATGAAGCAAAATCAGGGACTGGGAGAAGGAGATGAACAGGAATAGAACAAGAAAATCTGGAAATGTTGGACTTTCTTGAACTTGTATGGGACTTTAAAGCATATGCCCTACTTCATGTCATTAATGTTTGGAGAATAAAATAAGTAACTTGGAAATTGACAAATGTGGGATTACAAAACAATAACTATATTTGTAAAACATGACAAAACAAGAAAATCTGGAAATACTGGACTTTTTTTGGACATTGTTAAACTAGCAGGGGACTCTAAAGCATATGCCCTATTTCATGTCATTAAAGGAGAACAGCACCCACAGACTCAAGAAGCATGTTTATTTCATCATGGTTTGGTGTTTCCTACATTTTAACACCACTCTGGAACTATTTACAGGTTTTAAAATATTTTTATACGTAATTTCTGAGTCTGATCACATGGGGTCTGGCATCTTGAAGTAATTCTGATTGTTTAGGCTGCCTCTAGGTATCCCATGATGCATTGCTTGTCTGTAAGAAAATTAAATCATGCAGGCCTCTTTCTTCCTAAAGCTCCTGTCACTGCATTAATTTTATATGCATACACTGCTGTCTTTCAATCAGTTAGTTTTAAGTAACATTTCATGCCATTCAATGACTACTTAAAACACAAACAGTGCAAATGCCACAGAACAGACTTTGAAAGTGCTTTTTACTGCTGTATCTTTTTAGAATGGCTAAACTGCAGTCTTTTGTGAAGCCCGAATTGTACCATTTTGACTCCTCTCCCATCCCCCTTCACACCTAACTTCCCTAGCTGTCAAAGTGCTAAAGGTAATTTGAGCCATTAACTGCTGTGATTGACACTCACAGCAGGAGACTTGACAAATGTACTGTTTCCTTGTTCTAGCCTTTACTTTCTGTATGGGTTGGGGAAGGACCAGGGAGTTGTGACATCACAGCATGGGTGAGATTTTAGGATGGTCATAGTGATGTCAGTTTGGGTGGATGGCCAGAAAATTACTTGTATTCAGTGGCCTTGATGACATGAATGAATTGGAGACTGCAGCACGCTTCTCCAAGGTGGGATAAAAGTTTTTTTAAAAGTGAGACCACCACAGTCCAGTAAGGTACTGCTCTAGTGGAGAAAAACAGTTGATTTAAAATATTTTAAATGCTGCATTGTTGTTTATTCATAGCAGGGACAGTAAGCAGAGAGAAAAAGGACAGAGAAATCAAGCATTTAATAATAGAATCCCATTGTTGTCCTTTAATGTACTTAAAAATACTCAGGAAAGGGGAAGAGGAGGGAGAAAGTTAACTGTAAGTAAAATATTTTTTTTCTTAATAGTACTATTTAAATACCACATGATACAAAGTAAAGTTTCTTTTCAGTTATTTTTAAGTGCAATGGGGATACTAATGTAAATAGGTGCTCCAGTTTTTTTTCTTGTTTCTTTCTCCCTTCTCTCTTTTTCCTTGTTCAGTTTTAAGAAATGTAGGCACTGCAATGCAAAAAAATGGTTAAAAAGCATGACAAATGAAAAATTAATGTGCTTTTTCTCATTCTTGCACAAGGGAATGACTAGGATAAATTAGCTTACTCTAGTAACAAGTTTTAAGAGAAAGCAAATAAATGAAAAAGAATATTGAATATTATAAGGCTTGTTTTCTAGTAAACAGTTTTGTGTACAGTTCTCATGTCTCTAGCAGACAATCTAATAAAAAGAAATGGCTTTGAGAAAATGTTTTCTGAAAGCATTCAAGTGTTTTCCCAGCTAAGAGAGCTATAAAGATAAGACAAAAATAGACAGCACTTAATAGAACCACAGGACACACCATGCACCTTAGCATGGATAATCTTTCTTTTAGGTTAGCTCGAGTCTGTGTGTGTGGCTGTCAGTTTGGAACATTTCTTCCAAATAGGAGGGTAACACTTTAATATTTAAAGATGTGCGTAGTTTTGTTAATAGGTTTTAGGGGGTACTGGGGATATGTTTGTGCATTTTTGTTTGAATGTTTTCATTAAAACAAAACATTCTGCAAGATATAACATAGGCTGAAATAGTGATGAGAAGAAACAACTATATAAAAGTTTAACCTGCCAAACAGTACAGCCATGTAAAACAAAAATCTGAAACTAGATATTTAACAAAAAAGCTGATATACATAAAAGGTGGGAATAATAATCTCTCAAGAATATGATGCTTTCTACACTGTCTTTAAACATTAATGGCCTCAAAGATAAATGCAAAAAAGAAAGAGCAGTGAGCTATATTAAAAATGTAGAGTGCAAACAGCTATGCTACAGGAGATACACTTGGAAAGAACTGAACATGTGAATTTAATAAAGAAAGGTTTTCAGGATGGTTACTCAGCAGAATACCTGGGGCAAACAAAGAGAGAAGTACTTATATTAATTGCAAGAGGAGCTCCAATAGCAATAGCAGAGGATACAAAAGACAATTATGGCAAATTTGTAGCACACTGTCTACTGGCAAGGGAGGAGGATTACACTGGCATTTATTTATATTCCAGCAAAAACTGCTATAATGGATCTTAAGAAAATTATGGGAGAAGTAATCAGCTTTCAGCAAGGAATATTACTTATAGATGGGGACTGGAATTTGATTTGCAATAGTGAAGAGGTGTCTGGGGGCCCAAAAGGGAAAGTATAACAAAGGAGGGTAAATTTTTAAAGAAATTTATGAAAATATTTGGCACGGAATATGTAAATTCAGTACTAGGAGTTTGGAGTGAATTTACATATTATTCCCCAAGATAAAAAAATGGGCTAGGATAGACAGAATTTACATTTCACAGGAACATGTGCATTTAATTGAAGTTCTCAATACACAATCAATAACTATTTCAGACCCTGCACCGATAATAGCTAAAAATAAAAACCTCGGGTAATGAAATAAAAATGATACACTAGCACATTCTCACCTATCTGTTGAAAAGAGAGGAATTTAAGGAATGGATAGTGGAAATAATTCAGCAGCTAATAGAGAAGGTAGGAATTTCTTCTGAAAATATAGCTAGGGAGTGGGATAACATTAAAGGAGAGTTTAAAAATAGGGTGGAAATAAAAGAAAGGGAGATATGGTTAAGATGTAAAAAGAATTATTTAGAGAGACTGACAAATGTTAAAGTATTGCAAAATAGGGGGAATCACACAGAAGAAGAGGAGCAACTGCAAAATGCTAAACAGACAATAAGGGATTACCTAGATAATATGCATGAGTTTAGAAAGATTGTTGTTAAACAATTCTTTTTTGACAATAACTCTAGACCACAAAAACATTTAGCACAACAACTCAGGCAACAGAACATAAAAAGGGCTGTCACCAAGCTTAGGGAGCTTATAACAAGGAAGATAACAAGGGATGCCATAGAAGTATCAGAAATGTTTTGGATATTCTATGAGAGTATGTATAAAGCAAAGAAATATGGAAATCAAGAACAGGTACAAATGGAAATGTTATGGAAAAATTAAATATCCTAAGGTAAGAGGTGTAGGAGGCTCAATTACTAACAAGCAGGATTGGAGGAGATGAGATAAAAATGTTGATGTATAACCAATCTACAGGAAAATCCCCAGGAATAGATGGTATTCCTGTGGATGTTTGGAAGCTAAGAGGGAAAAAAACTAATAAATATAAGGAAGGTTTTGTTGAACAGTATTTTAAGAAAAGGAGAAGTGCCAGCATCCTGGAAGAAGGCTGTGGTAATGGTAATATCTAAAGAGGGTAAAGATCCATCAGATCCAGCTTCATACTGGCCCATTTCAATCCTAAACCATGATTATAAAGTGTTTATGCCTATAATGGCTAAAAGAATTGCAAAAGTGATACCAAAACGGATAGATATGGATCAATGCAGTTTTGTGGAGATGTTCCAGAGGGAAGCAGAATGTAAAAAAATACCACTAGTGTTGTTGGGTCTTGATGAAGAGAAAGCATTTGACAGAGTAAGCTGGGACTTTATGAGCACAGCAATGGAAGCATTTGTATTCCCTGATAAAATTACAAGGTTGATTAGGAGGATATATGAGGGATCAGAGGCAAAAATTAAAGTGGCTGTGGTCCTCTTTGATAACATATCCTTGAACAGAGGAACCAAGCAGGGCAGCCGTTTATTTGCATTATACTCAGAACCATTAGCAAAGAAAATAAGGGACTCAGAAATCCAAGGAAATAATTGGTATGATAGTCAAGAAAAGTTGTCTCTATTTATAGATGCCATTATTTTACCCCTGATAAAACCAGAAAGGGATATTACAGTGCTGTGGAACATATTGAGAAAGTTTCAAATCTTTTCAGGATGCAAAATTAATAAAGCTAAAACAAAGGCAATAGTAGTAAATTATTGTACCCACATACACATTGGTTCAGCATTATCTATACTTATGAGGACATGATGCAATCAAGTATTTAGGAGTGTGGATTAAAAATTATTCTGGTGTGGCAGCTAAGGATATGTGGAAAGAGACTAAAAAGATAATACAAAACCTGAGTAAATGCAAGCTCTGTTATATGGATATCGATAGTAAGATACAAGCAATTAAAATGTTTTTAGTCCATTTAGTCATATACACAGGTCAGGCATATTTTTATCAACCAGAGAAGTTGTGGATACCAACTAATAAAGAGGAAGGATTTCATCTGGCAGGGGAAGACAGCAAGATTCAAGTGGGATACATTTATTATTCCAAAAGAACAAACTGGATTGGGATTACTTGATTTGAAGGGGTATTGCAGAGCAACACAGTTAAGGTTCCTATACATAGCAAAAAAAGAAAACTTTAATTCAAAGTGGAAAGAGATGATGATGAAACAGGGGGAAGCTCAAGAAACAAGGAGAGACTGGGATTTTGGATGCAGACCTTTAAAGAGAATAATAATAATCATACAGGATATTATATTCATAAAGTAGCAGAAAGTATTCTAAGAACTAAGTTAACATAAGCATGGAGAAAGGAGATTCTGCCAAGATGGATGATTGCAATTAGTTATACAGACAATAGGCAAGAGCGAGCTGGAATTTATTGGAGAAAATTGGCAAAGAAACCAAGGTATTGGGAGCAAATAACTAGAAAGGGAAAGGTAATAGAATGGGAAGACACCAAGAATTTATTTGGACTGCAAGTTAGAGATTGTCTTCCATATTAAGGACTGATACCAGAGTACAGGCAAAGAGAAAGAAATAGGGGGGTCCTAAATGAAAGACCAGCATTGATAGAGTTTTTAATATAACCTGGAACAGAATCTCCCATTAAGAAAGGAATAATTAGTACAGCATATAAAATATTGCATGATAGCTATAAGAATCACTCAGAGGAGGTTAGAAAGGATTGGTTAGACAGACTGGATAAACCATTCAAAAAGAAACAATGGGGATATATGTATGTCTCCCAAATATGCAACTAAGTCTAGAAGATTTAGGATCTTTGTTTGGAAGCATTTACATAGGTCTTTTTATACCCCAAGTAGAATCCAAATATTTTTTTATTTCTGGCAGACATCAAATGCTGAAGGTGTGATGGGGAAGAAAGAAGTAATTGGGAACATATTTTCCGGGACCGTAATGATTTGTCAGACTTTAAAGATTCATTGAAGACTGCTCTGTCAGAGATGCTGGGTGAGCAAATTGGTGTAATTAAGGAAATTATTTTTTGAGCTATGATGCAGAATTGGAACTGCCTAGTCATAGTAAGGCTTTGCTGAGTCTAAGTATGATGACTGCCAAAAAAAAGCAATTACTAGAAAATGGAAATCAATGTCTAAACCAACTTTACTAGAAGTAGCAAAGATAGTAAAAGAGATAAAACAACTGGAATTTGGGATCTTTAGAAGAGGGTAGGAGAAATTACATAGGAAAAAAATCCGAAGTCTGGGATCAATGCATGCAGAGGAGGAATGAGGTTTAAAAGAAGGCAGGAAATGAATGAACTATGTAATGGTTAAATGACAATTACTGGATATACTATAAGTGATTGTATAATGCTGGCAGATGCAGTTAAGTTGGCATGTTTGTGATATATAATGTTTGCAACTGAGATTGTGTCGGTATGGTTTATTTTCATTTATATAAATGTCAAATTGCCTAAGTCATACATGTTAATTTAATAAAGATGTTTCTTGTTCAAAAATGTGATTTTGTGACATAGAAACAAACATTTGACAAGATTAATAGAATAATGATGATCCAAAGAGATAAAGTGTGTGTTAAAAATGCTACTATTGCTACTGGAGCTTGATGCAGAGAAAGCATTTGCTAAAATCAGCTGTGATTTTATGAGTATGATAAGGGAAGCAATTGAATTCCCTCAGGGCTGGTGCTAGCATTTTGGAGGCTCCCAGCAAGTTTCAAGTTGGGGGTCCTATCCAGAAGAATATAAAGTTTGACTACATTGCCATCAGTCCCCCTTTCCTGTCAAGCTCTTCCATCACCATTTAACATTCGGTACAGTATAACTACATCGAAGGGAACAAACAATGACTGGTGCATTATGACAAGCCACTCTGCCACAAAGTAAATAAACTAAAAAAAGGAGACAAAGACATAACATTAGTGATGTAAAACAATGTACTTAAGAACTAAGCTATGCTAGAACAGATTTTGCAGGAGCATGCATTGTATGAACCCACATTTTGGATGAGGAACAGACTAAAGTTATCAGGCAAACATCTAAAGATTGTGCAACATTGTAGCATTCTAGCAGTCCTACCCCTCTCCTAACCTACCAGTTTAACAGTTCTAGACAAAGTCCAAAATAACCACAGAATAAAGGCAAAACATAAGGGATAGTTTTCAACATTGCTACAATAAATCTGCATGAAGCAAAAACACCATAAGACAAAGGGATTACATTAGGGATACTAACCTGTCAAGATAGCAAAGCAGTCCAGGAGATTTCTCTTTTTCTGGATGGGAGACAATTATTTTCAGTTCAGGGTAGTACCCTTTTGTATCACTTGGCCTCCTGGATGTTCACTGAATGCATGGCAGTGGTAGCAGCGTATCTCAGACTGCAGGTGTTCTAGGTGTTCCCATATTTAGACAACTGTTTCCTCACTGCACCAACCAGGGACCTACTGGTCAAGCACAGGGACTTCTTGTTCAACCTTCCCTGTTGTTGGGAATTACAGTCAATCCTGCAGAGAGTCATTTTATACTAACACAATAAATAGAGTTTATTGGATTCCCCCTGGATATGAATTGCCAAAGAGCCAAACTCCCACACTCAGGGGTACTGTTTCTCAGGTTCTTCACCATCTCTTTTCTCCAGCAAGACGTATTATCACTCTGCAGGGCTTAATGGCCTCTTTGACCACTCTGGTCCTTCCAGCAAGATACCACACGAGAGTCCAGCAGCAGTCCCTGACGTTTCACCCACTACATGCACAAATTCATCTCACACCAATTTTGGAGTAAACATGTCAGTTGGTCATTGACCTCCCCTGTGTTTTTATGGGTCAGCTGTTCTCCCCACCACCTCTGATAGCAAATGTAAACACCAGTGCTACTGTTCTGGGGTGGGTGGTGAACATTTTAAAGGAAAGACAGTTCAAAGTTCTTGATTGACAATAGAGACCAGTCTTTATATCAGTGTCTAGGAGATGTTGACAGTCCTCCTAACATTGCAGGCCTTTCAGGACTTCCTTCCCTAGAGTGTGATTTCCATCTAGATGGACAACATAGTTATAGTTTGGTATTTCAACAAGCAGGAAGGAACCCAATCATATCCACTTAGCAGAGAAGCCATGAAAGAAGTGTGGCAGTGGGAGATTTCTTCCTTTCACATTCTCATTGCAACACACATTCTGGGGACTTCCAGTGTTCTTATGGGTAAAATTGACCAGATCCATTCTCCTGCCCCATGAGTGGGCCTCATTCAGACACTGGTGAAACAAATCTTCAGCCATTGGGACCAACCTTGCTGCAATCCTTTTGCTTTATACCTAAACAACAAGTGCAGCAGTTACTTTGCCCCGACCCCACCACAGGGTCAGACACAGAGGGACACATTGGTTCACAAGTGCCCCCTGTTCTCCTTATGCCTTTCCTCCCATTCTCCTTATGACAACATTTTTTCAGAAAGTCAGTAGGTGCAAGGCCAGAGTTATCCTCAATGCTCCTTTTGACCGTGGCAGATTTAGTTTCCCTTTTTCTGGCTTCATCTGGTATGTCTGCCCTGTGTGTTGGATCCTCATCCAGATCTTCTGAGTCACCCATTCAGTCAGCTTCAACGACAATTAAAAGCCCTGAAATTAACTGCATGGTCCATCCAATTGTAATGGTGTCAAGAGATGTCAGCCTTTCTGCCCTGGTAATCCACATTTTGTCTTCTTCACAAAAACAATTACTAGAAGGATTTATCTCAGCAAATGGAGAAGATTTACCATATGACCTTCTTCCAAAAGGATAAATCCCTTTTAAGCACCTGTTACTTCCATTCTGAGCTTCTTGACAGATCTTTTTCAAAAAAGGATCCAGCTTCTCAACCATCAAAGTACAGTTAGCAGCCATTTCCAATTTTCATATTGGGCAAAAACGATCTTCCATTGCTTCCCTAAATATTTCAAAGTCTTTTCTAAAGGGAATCTTCCTTTTAAGACCACCTATAAGGGATCTATTTCCTCCTTGGGATATTACTATCATGCTTCAGGTTTAACTCAAGCACATTTCAAGCCTGCTGATACAGTAGATTTAAAATAGCTTTCTTGGAAAACTGTCTTTGCCAATGGTCTGTCAGTATCTATCTGAGATGTTTTTCACTAATTTATAGTGTACCTTTGTAAAGGTAGATCGTACAGCCATTTTTACCTGCCTACCCTTTGAACCCCATTGGCATTCAGACCAACATTCAAATAATTCCTGAAGAGTATACTGCACTTCAAGCAGCCTAGGAGAAACCTAGTCCTAGCCTGAGATTTAAATATTCTGCTGGAAGAGCCCACCTTTGAACTGACTGATATAGTATCCTTAAAATATTTGAGCTGTAAAACTGCATTACTTATTTTTACTTCAGTTAGGAGAGTTTCAGAACCTAAGGTTCTGATGTGCAAAGAGCTATATCTGCTCTTTCATAATGATCGAGTAATGCTCCAACACCCTGTATTTTTTCTAGTACTCATAATAAAGAGGAAAGAATTTTGCACTGTTTAGGTGTGCATAGACTTTTGATATTATATGTGTTACCTGAATAGAATTAAGTTGGCACAAGATTAGAAGAGAGCTCTCTTTTTCTGTTTGTCTGAGGCAGGAGGCTCTAAAGAATCATGAAGTGGTTAACATGGACAACAGCTAAGGACATTGTGATGTCTCCTTCCTTTAACTCCCCGCTCAGAAAACCCCTTTTTTTAAGAAACTTTCAGACTCATGAAGTACTACATGGACTGGCCTGTTACTCGTTGTATTCTCCTAAGAAACATCTAAATGAGTATCTAAAGAATAAAGAAAAGGAACCTTGGGTCATTCATCCTATAGAGTCTATGCTATGGGGTACTACTTTTTGCAACTTGGAGGCATCCAGATGCCACTCTATATGCTCCAGTAAGGTTGATCCATTCTACCATCCCTCAGCTGAATAGTGTGAGATTATTTTAAATAATCTACAGTCATCTACTATATAACTTGTTTGGTCCAACATAGATTTCATACCCACCTGAAAATGTTTACAGCTTTAGAAAGAATGGAAAGAAGTATTTTTCTGTTTCACACTTGGCCTCAGAATTATTGACTACTTGAGTCATGTGTCCGGATTCCAGCTCTCCCTTTGAGCTTTGTTGTCTCCTACAGGCAAAAGGAATAGTACAGGAATAGATCTGAAATAGTGTACCATTCAGCTGCATTCAGGAAAATACTGTATTTTTCAGTATTCCCACAGAATTCTACTTTTGTTTTTGTCTTGTCTGTATGTCTGCATGGAGGGTTGTCTGGGGAGGGTGCTCCCCTCAGCAGAAGGAAGTCAAACTATTAAATAACAAAACATGCATCTTAACATGCCTCTGTTTACCGACTATAAATTCCTCCAATTTCTTCTGAATAGTGTTATATCCTCTAAATTGAAGATGTTGACTGTGGCATAAGAAACATCTAACTCATTTTCAGAACAATCACAATTATACCCAGTTATTTTACTTTTTTCCCTTTCAGCACCTGTTCTGTTTGCCTAAAATAAAGCACACTTCATGTCTTTAAATAAGTTTAAAATGTTTCTAGAATATTCAGATATTTATTAGTGAAATAGTAGTGCTCTTTAATAAAAAAATGTTTATTTTGTATGTATTCTCCCAATGAGAACATATCTTCCTAGGCATCTGCTGAAAATGATTTATAACCCACCTAATCTCAATTATTATAAAATAATCAACAGAAACGTACATACATTTCAAATGCCAGTAGTAACTACAACACAATTATTCACTGTCAGCATATTTCCAGAGTCCTGTTACAATGCATCTCAAGGCGTGATACACTGACCTTACAGAAACCAATGGAACTTAGTGCTCCAGGAGATGATCACTTGAGACAAACAGTATGCAGATCTACTTAAACAAGTAAAAAGGTGTCAAAAACAGCCAATGAGCAGCGATTAAAACTTCTCAATACTAGTCAAGAGAAAAGAGATAAAATACACCACAGATAATGAAAAGAATAATGAGTTGAAAATTCAAGACCTTTTCTGCACCTGCTTACGAATCTACACATTATTTTCATGCATGCTGCAACATCACATTATTTTCATGCATGCTGCAGCATCACATTGTTGTCATGCATGCTGCAGCATCACATTGTTGTCATGCATGCTGCAGCATCACATTGTTGTCATGCATGCTGCAGCATCACATTGTTGTCATGCATGCTGCAGCATCACATTGTTGTCATGCATGCTGCTGCATCACATTGTTGTCATGCATGCTGCTGCATCACATTGTTGTCATGCATGCTGCAGCATCACATTGTTGTCATGCATGCTGCAGAATCACATTATCTTCATGCATGTTGCAGCATCACATTATCTTCATGCATGCTGCAGCATCACATTATCTTCATGCATGCTGCAGCATCACATTATCTTCATGCATGCTGCAGCATCACATTATCTTCATGCATGCTGCAGCATCACATTATCTTCATGCATGCTGCAGCATCACATTATCTTCATGCATGCTGCAGCATCACATTGTTGTCATGCATGCTGCAGCATCACATTGCTGTCATGCATGCTGCAGCATCACATTGCTGTCATGCATGCTGCAGCATCACATTGTTGTCATGCATGCTGCAGCATCACATTGTTGTCATGCATGCTGCAGCATCACATTGCTGTCATGCATGCTGCAGCATCACATTGTTGTCATGCATGCTGCAGCATCACATTGTTTTCATGCATGCTGCAGCATCACATTGTTTTCATGCATGCTGCAGCATCACATTGTTTTCATGCATGCTGCAGCATCACATTGTTTTCATGCATGCTGCAGCATCACATTGTTGTCATACATGCTGCAGAATCACATTATCTTCATGCATGCTGCAACATCACATTATCTTCATGCATGCTACAGCATCACATTATTTTCATTCATGCTGCAGCATCACATTATTTTCACGCATGCTGCAGCATCACATTATTTTCACGCATGCTGCAGCATCATATTATTTTCACGCATGCTGCAGCATCATATTGTTTTCATGCATGCTGCAGAATCATATTGTTTTCATGCATGCTGCAGCATCATATTATTTTCATGCATGCTGCAGCATCACATTATTTTCATGCATGCTGCAGCATCATATTATTTTCATGCATGCTGCACTTTTTATGTTTCTTTCATTTTATTTAACTTGGGGAACATTATCCATCTAATTCTTTGTTTCTGTGTTTGCACATTTGCTTGATTAATTGCCTTAATTTTCAGCAAACCATGACTTAATGAGCATAGTTAATTAGACTCATTTAAGGTTCTGCAACATTTAGGTGCTCCCAAGAAAAGACACTTAGTCTAGGATCCATTCTGTCTGAAACATATTCTATTCCTTAAAGTAGAAGTGAAGGTTGTCTCTATTTCAGAATGAAACTAAGGGTTCTGCTGCTGCTGTTCCCTAGTTCTGAAAAGGAAGATACAAATATATCTGATTGTTGACCTTAATAGCATCAAATGAACAATATGTTGACTTTCAAGGGTGTTGTACCTTGTTTGTTCCAGATGACCTGGATACTGTTGCTGGACATGGTCGATGCCTTCTGACATGCTACTGTCTGTAATGCAGAACAAAGGTTTCTATTTCTTCTCTCTGGACATTATTACATGCCTTAAAAAAACTGGCTGCTGCAGCCAATCAGGTCCTTTGCTTCACTGAAGCGGACCTGATTGATTGCAGCTTATAGGCGGAAAAAAAAAACATAAAAAAGGTTTGCGATTGCACTGTGAAATCACACAGTTGTGTGAACATCCGCAAGGTGCCATGCAATAAATGGAGGAGACAAGGAAGCCCACAGCTGCTGCATGGGGGCCCTTGTTCATGGGAAAATAATCAGGGGCTCCCTGCAGCCGTAGGTTCAGTGGGTTCCTAACGCATATACATACATATATATATATATATATATATATATATATATACATATACATATATATATATATATATATATATATATATATATATATATATATATACACATATACATATATATATATATATATATATATATATATATATATATATATATATATATATATATATATATATATATATATATATACATATATATATATATATATACACACACACACACACACACACACACACACATATATATATATATACATATATATATATATATATATATATATATATATATATATACACACACACACACACACACACACACATATATATATATATATATATATATACACACACACACACATATATATATACATATATATATATCAATAAATAACTGACTAAAGGCTCAACAAAGAAATAAAACTATGACTAAAGAACTTTAAGTTGTTAAACAGAAAAACAAGAAAACACTCATAGGCTGAACTGATGTTTTAAGCACTTTCATCCTTTACTGATCATTAGGACTTCTTCAGAAATGATAATGTAGTAAAATGAATGGTACACTATTAAATCACTCTAATATAAACATTCAAAAAATAGAACTGACTATTCATTGGTTATCAGCAGTTATCAGAAGGAGACAAGGCCAATCTCTACAAAGGAAAATAGCTGACCAATAAGAAAGAGGGAAATTACACCTCCAAATTCTGTTCTAGAATAGATACAGTTAAACGGAGCTGTTGATGTTTAAATGAAATTCATAAGTATTAAAAAACAAGAAAAAGACACAAGATTGATATAAAATGAGAACATCCTTATACAAATGATTAATGTAGCCATCGCAAAGCACACTTAATACTGATGCTTTCATTGAGTCCCAGAGCGGAGTCTGCACCCAGTAAAAGTTGCCACTTGAGTTCTTTCAACTCAAGCAAGGCACTGCAGTCTCTGAAAAACAAGTCAAGTTTTTCCAAAATAAAAGAGAGAAATCCTGAGAAGTTAGACATTTGCCACAGTGGTTACTGAGAGCGTTGGTGCTACTTTTCTCTTATGGCTGCTAAATGTTCCCTGGTTCTATCAGGAAAGTCTCCTGCTAGTTTTTCCAATGTAGAACGAAGAGCAACTTTTACAGATAGCAGCGTAAACTACCCACTCTGTGTGACAGTCAAAATGTCACTTGAAAGTAAATCTGTAGTTACAATGAAAGAAGGTGTAGGAGTTGCAACAAAGAATGTGATGGCACACTACACAGTGACCACAAGTAAACATACCAGGAGGTCCAGGTTGTGAGAGAGTGTCATCCAGTAGGAGGGGAGAATTCTTATTTTCAAAATTGGACCTCAAAGGAGTGGATCTCTTCCAGGAAAAAGAGGGGAAATCCCCTAAAATAGCTTTAAGGTCATCATGGCAGGAGAAAATGTTTTAATTTCTGGAAACAATCTCACGTATGGCTTGCATGTCTCTGCTGATGGGCAGTGGAAAGCTGCTCAGTCTGTCAGTAATATCAGTACTCCTGCCCTTGCTGGTAAAGCCATAAATAAGTATTGGCTTACGTTTATTGTGTCTTTCCCTAATAACTCTTAATAGTTCGTACTCAATAAGGTCATTGGGATAGTTTCTGGCCAGAAACATGCTTTTGAGAAACAAGGCTTCAGTCACAAATTTGGCGTCTTTGCTAATGATGCGGGATAAGCAGATAAACTGTCCACGTACAACATTCTTTTTGAAAAATAAAGGGTGCTGGCTATTAAAATCCAAAACATTATTTCGGTAGGCGTTTTTTCAGTGGATGCTAGATTCCAGCACATTAGTAGAAGGGTTGATTCTTATGACAGTGTCAAGAAAGTTGATGGAGGTACCACGGCCAGAGATGGTAAAATCAAGGAACGTTAAACTGTTGGTCATCTCAGTGATGAAAACTGTCAAGTGAGTATCAGTGCCCTCCCAAAGAAAATATCATCGATATAACATCTGTAAAGCTTAACAGACTGAAAAGCTAGATAAATGGATGAGTGTTTCTAGTTCCCAAATACTTAGGACTAGATTGGCAAACGCTGGGGCCATTTTTGACCCCATTGCCACTCCTCACACTTGCTGGTAAAGTTTTTGATTAAAGTGGAAGAAGTTGTTGAGGAGAACTACAGCCACTAGCTCACATATGTTATTTACTTTGGAAGTAGGGAAACCAGTGTATTTGGAAAGGTACAATCTAAGGAAATCCATCTCTTCCTGGTGAGGGATGTCAGTGTACAGGGCTACTATGTCCAGAGTCACTAGATAGCAATTCAGTGGATTAAAATTAGCCCTGTACAGCGGGTTTAAAAAAATCCCATGAGTCCTTGAGGTAAAATTCAGTCACCTGAGCTAACGGATTAAGTATAGCATCCAAGTGTTCTGAGATTTTCTCCATTTTGGTGTGTTTGTTCGATATAATTTGTCTAAAGGGAGGGTCATGCTCATTTTTATGCACCTTGGGGATCCCAAACAGCTTGCCCAAGCTAGGGTTTGGGACTAACATGTACATGTATTCCTCCAGTGAAATACATTGATTTTGTTCCATCTTTTTAAGTGGCTTGTCAATGGTGGAAAAATGTTTATTTACTGTTTTAAAGTTGGTGGCTACATAAACGGATCCATCCTCTAGGTCTCTTTCCATTTTGCTGTTGTAATTATTTTGTGACATGAGCACAATGACCGTGCCTTTGTCTGCTTTCATAATTCTGAGGGTTTTGTCCTGTTTAAACTCTTTAAGGGCTGACTGTTCGGGCTGAGACAAGCTGAACCATTTGGTGCTGCTAGGTTGTTTCAATAAATTTCTAAAGTCATGCTCACAGACCTTGAGAAACATGTGCACAGTGTGATGCAGGATTGGATTAAACAAACTTTTCATTTTGATGAGTGTGTCAGTGTTAAGGTTTTCATCCGAATCGGACAAGTCATCATTATCAGACTTATTGTTGTTGTCCCATATATTAAGGTTGAGTTTCCTAGAAAAAAGTCATAGCTCTAATAACGAGTCAGTTATGTTAGCTTGTTCACCCGGTATAAATGTAAACCCCTTGCTCAATAGTTGTATGTGAGCTGCGGAAAAATTTCTCCCTGATAGGTTGAAAACTGGGCAGGAAAGGAAAGTCAGCCTATCAGTAGAAGAGTCAGTTGTTATCTCCTGCAGTGGCTCTTGGTAACCATTGGTCTCCCTGGTGGTAAGAATCTGTAACATCTCACTCTCCTCCATCCTGGTCTGGATGGAACTGTGGGGGTGTTGGCTCGATCCCATTATCCAAACTCTAAAAAATGGTTCTGATTATCTGCCATTAGAGGTAAATCATAACTTGAAGCTCCCTGGTAATTAGGGGGGGAGTGGAGAATCTGTTGCAATGTATACATACATATATGGGTTCACTACATAAGACCGAAAACCCATAATACCGACACCCATAATCCCGAGTCCAGATACTCGAAAGACGAGAAGACCGGAAAACCAGAAGCGTGAAATTGAAAATGTCGAACACTACACTAAACATACACCACACACATACACATACATACGGTTTACTATCATAAATTCGAAAGTAAAAATAAATAATGTCTTTATTTTCGAATTTATGCATCAAAAATGAACATTTTCGAATAATAGTAAACTCGAAAACAAGGGTGTATTGTCGAAAATGTCACTTGCGACATTTACGGCGATACACAGCACGCCCACCCTTCCCATAATCACCTACCTACCTAACCAAACACACAGTTATGCAGGGGGGCTGTGCCCCCCACACCCCCTAACTTAATATTCCAACTCCGAGATCGCACTACAGTGAGGAAAGGGATGCATTTCCCTAACCGCTCTGTACCACGATCCCCTCTCATGACCGAAAGTTAGAATTGCGAATGCACATTTCATTCGCAATGCAAACCTTCGCTCATGTCACCTGCCGTAATATGAAGTATTCGAACATCTGATGTTCGAATACTTCATAGCCATGCAAATGCACGTCGACATAATGATAGCAAACCCATACATACATACATACATACACACACACACACACACACACACACACACACACACACACACACACACACACACACACACACACACACACACTCACCCAAAACACAAACACACAAACCTACACTACATACAAGCAGGGGGGGTAAGCCCTCCTGCACCCCCCACACCCCCCTACTTAAATATTCTAACTCCAAGGTTGCACTACACAGACAAACACATGAAAACTCCACCACATACTTACATTCCCCTCGCACACACATATCACAGTCACAACACACATTTACACACACACACTAAAGCCCCTAACCAACATACTCAAACATAGATACTTACCTGACCTTCCACCTATCCATTCATGAACCGCAACACCAAAAGTGCTACTTAAACATCTACAAACTTCGGGATTTTGAAATTCGCACTTCTGGTCTTTTGGTATTTAGGGGTTTCAGCTATATGTTCTCGAGATTTTGAAATTCAATATTTCAAAATTTTGAGATTATGTAGTGATATATATATATATATATATATTTATATATATATACACATATATATATATATATATATACGGGTCTACCTGAAAACAACGAAATCGCAGAACACCGACAATGAGAACACTGACACCGGAAGATCGACAACGGAGAAGACCGACAGTTAAGAATCCCGATGCTGAGAACACCGACATGTTAAGGTAAGTGTGCGATAGGGACGGACGTTAGGGTCAGGGTGTGGGTAAGGTAACTGTGTGATAGTGACGGACGTTAGGGTAGGGTGCGGGTCAGGTAAGTGTGCGATAGTGACGGAGTTTAAGTTTAGGGGCGGGTTAAGTGAGTTAGGGTTAGGGTGCGGGTAAGGTAAGTATGCGATAGTGACGGACCTTAGGGTTAGGGTTAGGGTTTGGGTTAAGGTTAGTTTATAGATAGTTGTGTATGTAAGGTTTAGTGTAGGTTTATAAGGTTTTTGGTGTGCTTGTGCTGTGTGTGTGTTTTTTGGGAAAGGTATTTGTTTTGTTGATTGTCGGGATATTGATTTGTCGGGCATGTGAAGTTTCGTGTTTTTGAACTTTTTTTTTTTTTTTTTCGTTTTTTTTATGTCGGTTATTTTGTTGTCGGTGTTTTGGCATGTCGGTGTTATCAGGTAGACCCATATATATATATATATATATATATATATATATATACACACACACACATATATATATATATACACACACACACACACACATACACACACACACACACACAAACACACACACACACACAGATACATACACATGTGTGTGTGTGTATATATATATATATATATATATATATATATATATATATATATATGAATGAAAATAAAAATCTGCTTTGTTTGCAGATGATATTTGTATTTGATAAAGCCAGAAAAAAACATTTAAATGTTTAGGAAGAGTATGAGACAGTTTTAAGTGTTTTTGGGATGTGAATTAAAGATAATGCAAACGCTATAGAAATAAGCTATGTACCCATGCATTAATTGGTTGAGTAATATCTCTTCCTATTGGGAAATGATAAGATGAAGTATTTAAATGTCATGGCAGCTAAGTGCTTGTGGGTAGAGACCAAACAAAAGATAATAGATAAGTACAGAAGCTAGAAGCTCTTGATTATGGATATAGATAATAAGATGCAAACAGTGAAAATGTTTATAGGTTCTTTAGGCTTACATACAGTTCAGGCATATTTTTTTATCAAGAAAAGGAAAGGTTTTGGATAAAATTAAAGAGATGAAGGATTTTTTATAGGGGAAGAGGGCAAGGGTTAAGTGAAGTAAGTTGGGTAGTTTAGAGTTATGCAGTTAAGGCTCATATGCTATACCTAATTCAAGCAAAAGGTTATAAATAAAATGGAAATAAATGATGATGAAGCAGTGAGTTTAACAGGTTAAGGGAAACTAGGATTTTGGATGTAAGTCCTTGAGGAGAATAACAAAATGATACTGAATATTATATTCATAAAGTAGTAAAAAAGTATGCTAAGAAACAAGTCATTGTGGAAAAGAGAGTTTACCAATAGGGATGACTACATTTTAGGATATTGAAAATAGACAAGGGGGCTGGGATTTCCTGGATGAAATTAGCAAAAGAACCAAGGCATTTGGGAAGAAATAAATTGGAAGAGAAAGGTAACAGAGGTGTATGAGCTCGAGCAGAAGTCTAGACTGCAGTTTAGGTTAGAGACTGCTATCCATATGAGGGGGGGTGATAGATTACAGGCAAAGAGAAAGGGACACCAAGCAGAAGTCTGGACTGCATGTTAGAGACTGCTGTCCAGATCTGGGGGGGGGGGGATGTTAACAGATTATAGGCAAAGTCAACTGTTGCCCTAGGCAAAAGGGCTCCATGGCACCCCCCACCACACTACCTGGTGCCCCCATCCTAGTCTACCTACACCAAAAGAATACTGGAAAAGCACCCATGCTAGAGTGGCGCCCTAGGCAGCCGCCTAGTTGGCCTATGCCTAAGGCTGCCTATGGGCAAAGAGAAAGGGACACCAAGCAGAAGTCTGGACTGTAGGTTAGAGACTGCTTTCCATATCATGGGGGGAGGTGATAACTGATTATAGGCAAAGAGAAAGGGACACCAAGCAGAAGTTTGAACTGCAGGTTAGAGACTGCTTCCCCTATCAGGTGATGGTAACAGAGTACATACGAAGAGAAAGGGATATGGGACTGTTATATAAAAAAACATTTCTGATACACTTTATAGTGAAATCTAGAATTGAAATTGCTGTTAAAGAATGGATAATTAGTAGGGTGTATTTAACATATTGCATGATAACTATAAGTAGCAATCCAAGGATGTTATCAAAGACTGTGAAAAGAGAATAGAAAGGCAATTTACAAAGGAACAAATGGAAGAAATCTGTAAGGTTTCCAAATATGCAACAAAGTCTAGAAATTTTAAGATTTTTGCATAAAAGTGTTTGCATTCAATGTGAGGATGTATGTATGTCTCCCAAATATGCAATAAAATCTAGAAGATTTAAGATTTTTGCCTGGAAATGTTTACGTCGATATTTTTATACCCCATGTAGAATCCAGAGAATTTTTCCTCAGGCAGACACCAAATGTTGAAAGTGTGAAGGGGAAGAAAGAGGTAACTGGGAACATATTTTCTGGACGTCCAGTGAGTTATTGGACTTTAAGAAGTCCCTGCAGGATGCACTGTTGGAGATGCTGGGTGGGCAGATTGGTCTGACAAGAGAGATGATTTTTCTGAGCTATTATACAGAATCAGAACTGCCTAGACATGGTAAGGCCTTGCTGTGTCTAATAATGGTGGCTGTCAAAAAGCAATTACTAGAAAATGGAAAACAAAATCTAAACCAACTATACTGGAAGTAGTGAATATAGTAAATGAGATAAAACAACTGGACCTGAGATCTTTAGAAAAGGGTAGGAGCAAACTTCATAGGAAAAAATGGGAATTGTGGGAATGATACATACAAGGGAGCAACGAGTTTTAAAAAGTGTCAGGACTTAAATGAGCTATGTAATGTTTGAGTGAGAAAGATTGGGTAGATTATAAGTGATATATAATGTTTGTAACTGCAAGTATGCCAGTATGGCTTGTGGTGTAAAATATTTGCAACTAGGATTGTGTTGGTGTGGTTTGTTTTCATTTATATAAATGTATGACTACCAATGTAGTAAGTAATGGTTTACTAAAGCTGTTTCTTGTTTAATAAAAGGCAGGAATTGACTATTTTATGAAATATTGCTTAGGTTTTATGATATATAGCAATATATGTGAAGTATAATGTTTATGTTAATATAGTTTGATTACTTTTATATGAATGTACATTTGCCTATGTCACAAGTGATAATTCGATAAAGTTGTTTGGGGAAAAAAAAACAAGAGTTTTGCAGGTCCTTTTCCAGACACAGGCAGCATCAAAACCTTAAAAAAAAAAGTGCTTGTATTGGTATTTTTTAAACAACTTTATTGAGTTGTAACTTATGACAAAGGCAAACTGACATTTACATAAAAGAAATCAAACCACATTAACAAGTTCACAGTTACAAACATTATACATCATATATATTCTTCTATACAATATAATCAATCCAACATTACATAAATTGGTCAGTTATTGCCTTCCCTTAAACCTCATTCTCCCGCAAAACATTTTTCTGCATGTACTATTCCCACAATTTCCATCTTTCTATGTAATTTGCTCCTACCCTTTTCTAAAGCTCTTCCAGTTCTTTTATCTCTGTTACAATATTCAGTACTTCATATACAGTTGGTTTACAATTTGATTTCCGTTTTCTACTAATTAGTTTTTTGGCAGCCATCAGAATTAAACTTACCAAGTCCTTGCTATGTTTAGGCAATTTAGATCCCATATCGTGGTGCTGCGGTAGCGTTGTCGCCTCACAGCAAGACGTTGTCCCGTTCAATTCTCAGCTAGAGCGTCTTTTGTGTGGAGGCATACGTGAATGGGGCGTGCCTTCGTTGAAGGTTGTGCATCAGGGCTGGTAACCCGGTACGTAAAAATCCACTACCAATCATTAGCAGACCGGAGTTCCGCTGTGGTGACCCCTAACCGGGAAAAGCCGAAAGACACAAAAAAAAAAATCGTAGCTAAAAAAAAAATTCCCTTGCTAGAGGAGCTGCATTGGTGAGAGAAGAGGGAAAAAAAAAAGATAATGGTAGGTTTGTGGTAGTAAGTTACTATTGGCTAGGAAGGAGGATTACACTGACGTGTATTTACATTCCTCCTAAAATAAAATCTAGGATAAAAAAATCAGTTTTCATCAGGGAATATTACTTAAGGATAGGGACAGGAATTTGATCTGCAACAGTGAGGATGTACCTGGGGGCCAAGAAGGAAAAATATAACAAAAGAGGGTATAGTTCTGAAGAAATGCCTTAAAATATTTGGTATAGATGACATAAAGTCGGTAGCAATAACTTGGAGAGAATTAACATATTATTCCCCAAAGTACAATAAATATGCTGACTAGACAAAAATTATATTTCACACGAACATGTACATTTAACTGAGAGCTTTGATACACATCCAATAACTAATTCAGATCATGCACCAATAATAACTAAAATAAAAATGAAGGGTAATGAAGTAAAAATAAGGCACTGGTGCTTCCCCACCTATCTGTTAAAATGAAAGGAATTCAAGAAATGGGTAGTGGAAATTATCCGAGAGTTATTAGGTTAGTTATTAGAAAAAGATGTGGCTAAGAAGTAACAAGAATTATTTTAGAGGGGCTGACAAAGGTTAAATTATTACAGAATAAGGGGAATCCACAGAAGAAGAAGAGGCACAACTGAAGAGTGCTAAAGAGAAAATAAGAGAGTATTGAAAAATATGCATGAGTTTAGAAATATTGCTGTTAAGCAACTGTTTTTTGATAATATCCCCAGAGCACAAAAACATTTAGCACAGCAACTTGGGCAACAGAAAGTAGAAAGGGTTGTTGCCAGACTTAGGGAGCCTATAACAAAGGAAATAACCACAGATCCTGTAGAGGTATTATAGATGTTTTGGAAATTTTATGATAATTTTCATAAATAATAGAACTATGGTTGTCAAGAAAAAGCACAAATGGAAACATTTCTGGAAGACTTAAATATGCCAAGGTTACAGGTAGACAAGGCTCAACAATTAACAGTTAACACAAGAGGATATGAGATAAAAATGGTGATGTATAACCAATCTGCAGGAAAGTCTCCAGGACTAGATGGTATTCCTGTGGAAGTTTGGAAGTTAGGAGGGAAGACAGTGATAAAGATCTGGAAGGTTTTATCTATCAGTATTTTAAGTAGAGGAAAAGTACCAACATCCTGGAAACAAAAAGCTGCAGTGGCTGTAATACCTAAAGGTAGTAAGAACCCATCAGATCCAGCTTTATATAGACACATTTCAATTTTAAACCATGACTATAGAGTGTTTATGTCTGTACTGGCTAAAAGAATGGAAATGGTGTTGCAAAAATTGATAGATACAGATGAATTTGGTTTTGTGAAAGGAAGGCAAATGTTTGACAACATTAATAGAATAATGATCCAGAGGGGAGCAGAATGTAAGAAAATTTTGTTGTTGTTGAGTTTTGATGCCTGAAAAGCATTTGAGCTGATATTTTATGAGTAGAGCAATGGAAGCATTTGCATTCCTTGATAGAATAATAAGGTCAGTTAGGAGAATATCTGAGGGATCGGAGGCAAAAATCAAAGCGGGAGGGTTCCTCTCTTATACGCTGTGTCTGAACAGATTAACCAAGCAGGGGTGTTTGTGTCCCTCTTTCCCTTTTGGCATTTGAGTTATATTTAGAACCATTGGCAAAGAAAATAAGGGACCCAGAAATTCAAGGATATAATTGGTATGGTAATCAAGAAAATTTGGCTTATATAATATTGAAACTGATGAAAATAGAAAAGGGCATCTCAGTGTTGTGGTACATTCCTAGACAGTTATAGCTTTTTGGGGGACATACAATTAATAAAGATTAAACAAAGGCTTATAGCTGTAAACTATGTAGCCACATATGAATTGGTTCAGCAATACCGATATTTTTGGGTACAATATAAAATGAGGTATTTAGCAGTATGGGTAAAAAGTATTCTGTTGCAGCAGCTAAGGATATGTGGAAAGACACTAAACAAAAAATAATAAAAAAACTGAGAAACTGTATGCTCATGTCTATGGATATGAATAGCAAAATAGAAGGAGTAAAAAACCTTTTAGTTCCTTTAATTTTATACACAGGTCAGGCATATTTTCATCAACCAGAAAAGAGGTTGTAGATAGTAATTAATAAAGGATTGAATGATTTTATCTTGGAGGGGAAGAGGGAGAGAGTCATGTGGGGATAAGTCGATCCTTCTAAAAGAACAAGGAGGTTTAGAGTTGCCTGATTTGAATAAATATTTTAGAGCTATACAGTTAAGGCTTTTATACATAACAGAAACAATAAACTACAATTCAAAGTGTAGGACCAATGATGAAGCAGGGAGGAAATTCAAGAAATAAGGAAAGATTGGGATTTTAGGTGCAGATCCTTAAGGAGTATAACAACAGTCATATTGCATTCATAAAGTAGCAGAAAGTATTCTAAGAACTAAGCCAAAGTGGGAATGGAAAAAGCAGATTTTGCCAATAGAGATGACTGCAATTAGGGTTATAGAGAATATGCAAGAGGAGGCTGGAATTTACTGGAGGAAACTAGCAAATGAACCAAGGTAATGGGAGCAAAGAGGAGGCTGGAATTTACTGGAGGAAACTAGCAAATGAACCAAGGTAATGGGAGCAAATACTTAATGAGGGAAAGGTAATAGAATGGGAAGAGGCCAAGAAGACATTTAGAGTGCAGATTAGAGACTGGCTTTTGTATCAGGAATTGGTATCAGAGTATAGTCAGGGAGAAAGAGATGGGGAAATCTTAAGTGAAACACCTGCACTGGAAGAGTTTTAAGTTGACTCTAGAACAAAAGCTGATGTTAAAAGAGACTTCCAAGATGGCTGCCCAGTGAGTAACAGCTTAATTTCAGCTCTCCCACTGTGAAAAAAGAAACTTAGAAAACAGAGCCAGTAAATGTGTCTTTTAGGATACATTTCAATTACTGGCTAGGAAGTGCACTGCATGGATGCTGGCAAAGAAGAAATTTAGAGAACCTGAAAGAAAATCAACTACAAAAGGTAAGGAGAATGTAGTGGCTGGGAAGAATCATGCAGCTGTTCAGCAAAAAGCAGCTCAAGCTCCAGCTTTGGTGCAGGTCATGACTTCCAGTAATTCACAGAAAAAGATAAGTCAAATCTGCTCAGCAATGCTTAAAATAAATGAAACACTAAAGGAATATATTGACTCAAATAACAAAAGCCTGGAAAATTTTGAATCTCTAAACAGATGACTTCAGATGAGCTGATAAAACTGCAAAAATCAGAGGTGGAAATAAAGAGAAGGCCAGCTGAATATGAGACTGCTCAAGAAGAGATGTTTCAAAAAATGGTAAAATTAGAAGACAGCCCATGTAGGGAAAACCTGAGATTTTCTGCTGTACCAGAGATACTGGCAGGAACAGACTGTATTAATTTTATGAAAGTAAATATAAGAAACTCTACTGGTATTCCATAGGAGTTGTTAATTGAAAGGGCACATAATGTCTGTCGCTCGTCTGGTTAGGCTAAAACAGATGAACAGTTGTGGGTTCAGTTCAAGCAGCTTTATTACACACACATCAGGAATGAGGCTTTGTAACTTAAATAAACTTATAAACAGACTGACCATTGCATTGCTAACACTGTGGCTGTTCTCTCAAAATGGCACTGCTGCCCGCACATACTCACTATTTATATGCACATGCTAACATCTGGAAAGGCTTCTTAAAGGTACATACACATGCTCTGTTCTACATCCTCCCTCTTTGAGAAATAGATCATATACTAAATGACATGCAATTACACAGAAATGATCTTTTGACATGCAATTATACAGAACTAATTCTCTGACATGCAATCATACAAAATTAGAAACATATAAAACAATCATGTCCAGGTTACTGTGTATTTTACACAGTCTAGAAATATGACCTGATCATGTAACATAAAAGTCAGAATTGGATCTAGCAAAGGAGATTGTCTTCAAGGAATGTTCAACTTTGGAGACATATGGGACATTATCAGGAATGGGAATGGAGAAATGTTCTTCAGTATGAACATTGTCAGGGTTGCTTTGAGATCTAGAGTCTGTATCACAGGTATAATGCTGTGATATCATTTCTGATACAGGAAGAAGATGCCTGTGGTTTCTCATGCATTCTATACCCTCAGATTCAGCAAAATAGGATCTCAGCTTGGCACATATGCCTCTCACTCTCACTAAAAGCTTCTCGCCATTTGCATCCTCACTGTCTCTCCTTCTTTCAATGGATGAAGAAATCTGCTCATTTTATCATAGCTGGACTTCTGAAAGGAACGCTTCTTAAAAAGTTGGGTTTTGATTGCTTTGTTGTTTTTAGCATTAGGCACCAACAAACTAGAACTAATAGGCAAGGTTGTTCTGGTTTTCCTAGATAGAAGTATCTGAGCAGGCAAGCCAAGTAGGTTGTCATGAGGTATATTTCTGAGATTAAGCAAATTCAAGACGATATTGGCATTGTCACATTTTGACCTCTCTAGTAATTGCTTTGCACTCTGTACTGCATGTTCATCAAGGCCATTTGACTGTGGGTATTCCAGACAACTAGTAACATGGATAAAGTCCCACTCTTTTACAAATTTCTGAAACAATTGACTGGTAAACTGGGTACCATTGTCAGAAATAACTTTGTGTGGACTACCATGGACTACAAAATGACGTTTCATCTTAGTAATAACAGCACTGGATGTTAGGTTAGGTAGCAAATCAATCTCAAACCAGTCTGAATAGGAGTCTACCAACACTAAGTAATTGTTCCACTCAAATATGTCAGTGGCTACTGTTGACCAAGGTAGTTCAGGAAACTGGCTTAGCTGAAGTGTCTCTTTTTGCAAATGCAGTTTAGTACTGTTGTATGCTGAAAAAGAAGAAAGCACTTTATCAATGTCCTTTGATAGAGAAGGCCAAAATACTAGTCCTCTCACCCTTCTTTTGGTAGAATCGGAACCTGGACAGCCACAATGCAAAATCTGGATGTAGTCACATTGTAAGGAAGTAGGAACAATAACTTTATGACTTTTGAAAATGATACCATCTTCCATCAGCATCTCATCTCTGTATGGAAAATAAGGTTGTACTTCTGGACTGCTTTGACGGCCATCCAATATGGATAATGTGGTTGAGCTTTAGCAAAAATAGACCAGTCGTTGTGTGATCTCTTAGCTCATCAAGTCTCGTGGTAGAAAAATGATGCACTTCCATGACATCAAAGTCAAAACTCTCTGTGGTATTTCTGGGCGATCTGGATAAGGTATCAGCCTGAGAAAAGAAGTTTGCTTTTTGCATAGACCATTTTGAAATTGTACTTTAGTAATCTAAGCATCATTCTTTGTAGTCTTGGAGCGGTATGCATAAGCTTCTTTAAAATAGTGACTAGAGGTAGATGATCAGTTTCTATTTGGGTAGTTCGGCCATCGATATAATCATTGAATTTCGAACATGTGAACACAATTAACAAACGTTTCCTCTCAATTTGAGCATATTGTATCTCAGTTTGGGTAAGAGTTCTAGATGCATAGGCAACAGGTCTGCCCTCTTGAAGAATAACTGCACAAAAACTGAACTTTGAAGCATCACAGGAAAGAACTACTGGTCTGTGGACATCATAGTATATCAATGTAGGTGAGTTGGCAATTTGCTATTTGAGGTTATCAAATACTCTCTGGTGTTGTGCTAACCGTGACCAGGCAACATTTTTGCATGTCAAGTCTCTTAAAGGCGCTGATAACTCATTAAAGTCAGGGATAAATTTGCCCAAATAGTTAACCATACCAAGAAAACGCTGTAAGACTTAGACATTGTCTGGGGCTGGCATTTCAAGAATGGCTACTTGTTTAGAAGGGTCTGGTCATATGCCAGTACTGGTAAATAAATGACCTACATAAGTAACTTCTGGTAGTCTGAATTTACACTTCAGAGGACTGAGCTTTAAGCTCACTTCATGGACTCTGTCCAGAATTTTCCTAAGGTTTCTGTCATGCTCTGTTTCACCATTGCCTCCAACCAGTAAATCATCAACTATTGCATACAGATAGCCTGAAAAATTTGCTCCATTGCATGCTGGAAGACTTCACTGGCAGAATTTATTCCAAAAGGCATCCTGAGGTATCTGTATCTACCAAACGGGGTACTGATTGTAGTCATTAGTGAAGATTTGCAATCAAGCATCCTTTGCCAAAATGAACTCTGCATCTAAGACAGAAAAAACAGTGGCATCTGTCATGAGAGCAGCAATCTCCTCGACTGTATACATAGGATGATGAGGGCTTTTTAATGCCTTATTCAAATCTCTTGGGTCAATAGATATTCTGATTTCATCTGAACTTTTCTTATGAGCAGCTACCATGGAAGACATCCACTCAGTTGGTTCTGCAACTGGACAAATCACACCTTGCTCCCCCATTTTGTCTAACTGGACTTTGACTTTGTCCTGCATAGCTATTGGAACTCTCCTTGCTGGTCTGACCACTGGACTGGCCTCTGGGGTGATTTTCATACAGTACACAACTGGAAGTTTGCCTAACTTGCCGTTGAAAACATCAGCATACTCTGAGAAAATCGAATCAGTAAAGCTGGAACTGGGACCTGTACTTACATGATATACTTCATTGGTAAAAAAAAAAGCAGTTGCATTCTCAAACTTTCGGAGACTCAATAATGACTGCACAGGTCTTCAGACTTCATAAAATTGCAAGCTGTAACAGTTCCCATGAAAGCACTACTGAGCCTTCTTCGGTTTGATTAATAATGCATTTTGTGCCTTACGAATGCTCGGTTTTATTTTCTTTGCAAAATAAATAATTTGTGCAGGTTTTGGTTACATTTACTTCATTTCTGTCCCTTTTGATAATTTGAGCATTGTTATTACCCAATCTGCTAAATATACCTTCCCTTTCAACTCTGCACCTCATGGCCTGAAGAAGTTGCTCTCTCAATCCTGGTTCTGACATCATGTTGCTCGTCTGGTCAGGATGAAACAGACGAACAGTTGTGGGTTCCATTCAAGCAGCTTTATTACACCCAAACCACATCAGGAATGAGGATTTATAACCTAAACTTAAATAACTTATAAACAATCTGACTACTACACTCATACATGCTAACACGCTGGCTATTCTCTCAAAATGGCACTGCTGCCTGCACGTGCTCGCTATTTATACACACATGCTTACATCTGGAAATGCTTCTTAAAGTTACATATACAGGCTCTGTTTTACAATGTGAATGCTCCAAACCTGGCCATGAGAAAGCAGCCTAGACCTCTGACAGTAAAAATGCAAGCCTACCAGCAGAAAGAGAGGTTTCTGATAAACTGTAGCAGAAGGAAGTATACTAAAAGTTGGAGACAGTAGAGTGTTTGTGGAAAATGATTACTCACTGTTCACCAGGCAGAAGAGGAGTAAATTTATTCCAGTTATCAGGGAATGTCAAGAAGCAGGTGTGAGATGAGATTCAAGCTGCTATATCCAGCTATCTTCAGAATATTTTTTTTTCCTGGAGGGTCAAAGTCATTCTTTGATGCAGAATATGCTATTGAGGAAATGCAAAAATTTGTCCAACAAAAACTGAGCTATCAAACAGAAGGGGACTCTGCTTCTTATTCTTCTAATAAAGCTCATAGACAGACTATGCCAGTGAAACATTTTCTAGTGTTCCAAAGGAAAATGTTTGGGAAACAAGAAAACCCGGGAGATGATTAGAAGAACCAGGGGTACATCGGAAAAGAACCAGAGACTGGAGATGGTAGATGGAGATCATTGGTTCATAGGTAGGTACTAGGCTATTGGCCCAAGGGTCTAAGTAAGCCTAGCCAACAAGGTTCCCTGGCTTACGCCACCCAAGAAAGGTAATTTCCTGTACCCCTGTCAGGCAGAGCCACAGAAGTGATCCCCAGTGTGTATTTCCCATTTCCCATCCACTCATCAAGATTTTTCTTGAAGAGTGCTAATGAGGAACTTTGCTTGACATAGATGGGTAGCTTGTTCCAGAGTATAGGAAGTCTGTGGGACAGGAATATATCCCTCCAGCATGTCCTGGAGGTAAACAATGAAGAAAAACAGCAATTCAAAAATTAATGAATAAATGTGGGATTACAATGCATCAATCATGTTTGTGAAATATGGTGGAACAAGAAAACCTGGAAATATTAGACATTTTTGAGTTTGTTAAACTTGTAGGGGACTCCAAAGCATATGCCCTACTTCATGTTATTAATGTTTGGAAGAGCATTAAGGAAAGAGGTAACTACGTAAAATATTTTTTGTTCTTAATAGTATAAAACGTGACATATACTGCATATTATACAGTAAAGTATTTTCAGTTATTTTTGCGTGTAATAAAGATACTAAAGTAAACAGGTGCCCTTTTTACCTTTTTCTTTCTTTCTTCCTTCTTGTTCAGTTTTAAGAAATGTAGGCACTGCAATGTAAAAAGAAAAGAAAGTCTCTACAAAAGTGCATGATACAAGTAAACTGATGTGCTTTTTCTTACTTTTGCCTAGGGAATTGACTGGATTAAGGCCCTTGGCTTGATCTAACAATATGTTTTAACAGGAAGCAAGTAAATAAAAGAACACTGTATGTAATGAAAGGTATTCCTTAAGCAAATAAATGTTCACAGAACAACACAAGAAGCATGTAGCTCAAGGCAACTGTGTATCTGGCTCTAATGTTTCTATGGAAACAAGCTGATGAGGACAATAAAAACAGAATACCTTTTTCTTTCAATGGCTAAAGGATAATGTTTTCTGAAAGCATTCAAGTTGTTCTGGGAGAGGAATAAAGATAAGACAAAAACAGACAGCACTTAGTGTAAGTAGAAACACAGGCTATACTATGTATCTTAGCATGGATATCCTTCCTTATAGATCAATTCAAGCCTCTGAGTGTAGCTGTCAATCTAGAACAATTGTTCCTACTAGGAGGAGTAAAATTCATTATTTGTAGATGTACATATTTCTATCTGTTTGTATTAAGTTAGTAGGTTGTGGGGTGTTCTGGTGGTATGTTTTATTTTGTTTGTTTGAGGGTTTTCAATAAAACAGAAAGTCTTGTAAGATGTGACATAGGCTGAAATGGATATGACAAGAAACAACTGTATAAAAGGTCAACCTGCCACAGATTAGTGTATGTATGTAACACAAAAGCTGAAATTAGACATTTCAAAATGTTATACATAACAGGTGAGAATACTTACTTATTATAACAGCAACACTTTCTACATTATCTTTTAATGTGAATTGTCTCATAGGTACATACAAAAGAGCAAGAAGATTCAGGATTTTTACTTGAAAGTGTTTGCATAAGTATTTTTGATCTGCAGCCAGACTCTAAAGACTCCTACTCAGGTAGATGGCAAATGTTGAAGGCATGACAGGAAAGATAAAGTTAACTGGGAACATAAGTTTTGAAAGTGTAATGAGGTAGCAGCTTTCAAAATTCCTTGCAGAGTACTCTGCCAGAAATGCTGGGTGAGAAAATGCATGTAACTAAGGAAATTATTATTATTATTATTATTATTATTGAGCTGGGATACAGGATATGAATTGCCTAGACATTGTAATATCTTGTTAAGTTTAATTCTGGTGCTGCAAACAAAAAAAAAACAATTACTGGAATGGAAATCAAAGTCTAAACCAACCATAGTTGAGGTATTGAATACTGTAACAGAGATAGAAGAAATTGAAGTGGGATATTTAGAAGAGGGTAGGAGCAAAATACATAGAAAAAATGGAAACTGTGGGGACAATACATGCAGAAAAAATGTTTTGTAGGAGGAATGAGTTTAAAGAGAAGGCAAGAATTGAGCAAACTATGTAATGCTGGATTTATTATACTGTATAGACAAATATATATGATGTATAATGTTTATAAATGTGAACATTTTAATATGGTTTGTTTTCTTTTATACAAATGTATTTTTGCCTATGTCGCAAGTAATAATTTAATACAGTTGTTTAAAAAAACCCTTAGTTACACTCATTTCCTTGCCCATTTTTTCTGACAGAAAACATTGTAGGGAATTTGCAAAGTCTGCCAATGCATTACACTTCTAAAACACATTCCGAGTTACCTCTTTTTACTATATCTTACATCCATTTGTCATATAAATACATATGCAAACACTTGCAACCAAAAATCCTTAATTTTCTAGACTTTGCTGCATACCTAGGAGCCATACATACATCCTCTCATTGTTTCCTTGTGAATTGCTTATCTATTCTCTCTTTCCAATCTTTCTCTAAGCTCCTATGATTGATTCTTGCAGATATCATGCAATATTTTATATGCCCTAATTATGCCTTTTTACCAGCAGATTATGTTCTTAATTCAGCTAAAAACGTTACCAGAGTATGTCTTTCAGTTAGAATTCCTCTATCCCTTTTTCTTTGCCTATACTCAGATATCAAATCCTGGTAGGGAAGGCAGTCTCTAGCCTGCATTCCAAATGTCTTTTTGGCCTCATCCCATTCTGTTACCTTTTCATCTATAGTTATTTGCTCCCAATACCTTGGTTTTTTTGCCTATTTTCTTGAGTAAATTCCATTCCCCCTTCTTGCCTATTCTCCATTCTCCTACTCGCAGTCATCCCTATCAACAAAATCTCCTTTCTCCATTCTTGTGTTGGCTTAGTTCTAAGAATACTTTCTACTACTTTATGAATATACTATTATGCATGGCAGTTGTTATTCTCCTTAAGCATATGCATCCAAAATATAATTCTCTTCTTATTTCTTGAATTTCACCTGCTTCATCATCATCCCTTTCCACTTAACATTCTGCTTGTGTTATGCATATAGCTCTAAAATATCCCTTCAAATCAGGTAATCCTAAACCACCTTGTTCTACTGACAGGATCAACATATTCAACTTAACTCTTGCCCTCTTCACCTCCCAGATAAATTACTTCATTGGAATAGTACTTATTTTGACAACTTCTCCTCTGATTAATACAAATATGCTTGACCTGTATATAAAGCTAAAGGGACTAAAAACATTTTCATTGCTTGTATCATATTATCCATATTCGTGAACAAGAGCTTCCAGTTTCTCAGTATTTCTATTATCTTTTGTTTAGGCTCTTTCCACATAACCTTAGCTGTCATAACAGAAGCCTATTTAATTCAAACTCCTAAATAGATCATCTTATAATGTCCCCATAAATATGGGTATTGCTGAACTAATTCATGTGTGGGTACATAATTTATGTCCACAGCCTTTGTTTATCTTCCATTGTTATATATCCCAAAATGACTTGAAACTGTCTCATAATGTTCCACAACATGGAGCTGTCCTTTTATGGATTTATCACATACAAAATATTATCATCTGCAAATAAAGACAACTTCTCTCATTTACCATACCAATTATATTCATGCATTTCTGAGTCCTTTAATTTTCTTTGCCAATGTCTCTAAATATAAAGCAAATAACAAAGGGAAAAAGGATACCCCTACCTGATTTCATATGTCAAACACAACTTATCAGAGAAGAACCCTCCCACTTTAAATCTTGCCTCTGGTCCTTCATATATTCTTCTAATTAACCTTATTATTGTATCAGGGACTACAAATGCTTCCATTGCCCTGCTCATAAAATCCCAGCTTCTTGTTTCAAATTATTTCTCTGCATTAATACCCACTAACAATAATGATCTTTTTTCTTACATTCTGCCCCCCTATGGATCATCATTGCTCTATTCATTAACCTCCCAAAACACCATCTCAGTTACCTCTTTCTTCTCCATCACTAACATTTGCTATCCACCTGAGGAAAAATTCAATGAAGGCTGCATGGGCTTTAAAAATATCTTTGCATATGCTTCCAAGCAAATATCTTAAACCTTTAGAACTTTGTTACATACTTGGAAGCCATACATATGCCTTCCCTTTGTTTTCTGGAAAATGGATTTCCAGTATTTCTTACCAAGCTTTTCCAACCATCTCTGATTGTTATAGTTATCATACAATATTTTAAATGCAATACAAATTATTCCTGGTAGGGAAGACAGTCTCTAGCCTACATTCCAAACATCTTATTGATCTCATCCCACTCTATTACCTTTTACTCTCTAGTAATTTGCTTTCAATACATTGGTTCCTTTGCCAGTTTTCTCCTGTAAATTCCAGCCCCCTCTTGCCTATTCTCTGTGCCCCTACTTCCAGTCATCTCTATCTCCATTCAGACTATATTCATTTTATGAAAGCACAAATAAGCAACTAGACTGGTATTCCACAGCAGGAGTTGTTAATTGAAAGGGCACATTGTGTGTATGTCCCAAATCTGGCCATGAGAAAGAAATCCAGACCTTTAATAGTAAAGATGCAATCCAACTAGCAGGAGCTGATTCTGACAAAACCATGGGAGAAGGACAAAATACTAAAAGTGGGAGACAGGAGAGTGTTTGTGGAAAATGATTACTCACTGTATACCACACAGAAGAGGAGTACATTTATTCTACTAATCGGGGAATGTCGAAATGCAGGCATGAGAGTCAAGCTGCTATACCCAGCTACCTTCAGAATATTCTTTCCTGGATGTACAAAATCTTTTTTTTTTTTTGATGCAGAACATGCTAAAGGAGAAATACAAAAGTTTGCACAACAAAAAGTGAACTGTGAAATAGAAAGAGATTTTGCTTTTGTTCTCCCAGTAATAAAAGACCACAGAGTGACTGTGCCAATGAAACCTTTTTAAATGAAAATGCTTGAGAGACAGAAAAAAGCACAACCATTGATTAAAAGAACTCAGAGTATGTTGGAAAAGAAGCAGTGACTGGATTTAGGAGATGGAGATAAACAGGAATAAAACCGGCAACTTGGAAATTGACAAATAAATGTGAGATTAGAAAGCATGAATTAGATTTGTGAAACATTACAGAACAAGAAAACCGGGAAATATTGGACTTTTTTTACTTTGTTAAACTTGCAGTGGACTCTACAGCATATGCCCTACTTCATGTCATTAATGTTTGGAAGAACATTTAAGAGAAGGGAAGAGGAGGGAGAGAGTTAACTGTAAATAAAACAAAATTTTGTTCTTAACAGTAGTATTTTTATAATGCATGATATAGCTGCATGCTATAAAGTAAAGTTTCTCATTTATTTTCAAGTGTAATGGGGACACTAAAGTAAACACTCTTTCTCCTTGTTCAGTTTTAAGAAATGTATACCCTGCAATGTCAAAAACGTTTGGTGACAAGAGCATAATACAAGAAAGATTTATGTGCTTTTTTCTCATTCTTACACAGGGAATGACTGCATTAAGGCCCTTGGCTTTATCTACTAACACGTTTTAAGAAAAAGCAAATACATAAAAAAGACCATTGAATATAATAATGCTTTCTTCTAGCATATAAATGAATGCTTGTAGAAGCAACTCTGTATCTGGTTTTCATGCCTCCATGGAGGCAATCTGATAAACAGCAATAAAAACAGAATACATCTTTCTTTTAATGGTTTTAATTTTAATTTTAAGGCTTTGAGATAATGTTTTCTGAAAGCATTCAAGTGTTTTCCCCATCTGGGAAAGCAATAAAGATAAGAAAAAAATCAAACAGCACTTAGTAGAAGCACAGGCTGTACCATATTTCTTGGACTGGATAACCTTATATTTAGGTTAACCCAAGTCTATGAATGTGGCTGTCAGTTTGACACAATTGCTCCTTTTAGGAGGGTAAAACTTCAATATTTGAAGGTGTACCTAGTCTTATGTGTTAGTATTAAGTTAATAGGTTTTAGGAATGTAATGGGGTGTTTTTTTTTGTTTGAGGTCTTTCAATTAAAAAAAAGAAAGTTATGTACTCACCATAATGTTCCACCTTTGTTGTCCATTTTCATTCTTCCTCAACAGGTGGGTTTGCATCTGACTATGCCACTTTTTAAAGCTTGTGGATAATGGAAACTCTCAAGCTTCTTCCCTACCATACCTCAGATCTTGCTTGCCAGCCTTCTAGTTTCATAGAAATTTAGAAGCAGCACTAAGACGAGAAAACAGTATCTGGAGCTCAAAGGCAGGGGCATTGGTTCCCTTATTATCTTCTTGTTCTTCCAAAATTCACAAACAAACTGGTAGAGGATTGGAGGGAGGAAGGGGAGTTGAGGAAGAATGAAAATGGACAACACAGATAGAAACTTCTTTATCTGATGTTGTCAATTTTTATTCATTCCTCAACAACTGGGACAGAGCTCCCAGCTACCCGAATCCTGGGAGAATTCTAAGGAAGAATACTCCTGAGCATTGTTGAGCCAAAGGCTGCTCTTCCTCTCAAGACCAGAGCCAATTTGTAATGAATAATAAAGGTATGACTATTAGCTCAGGTTGCAGCCATACAGGTATTGTCCATGGAAGACCTGGATAAAATACTGGTGAAGTTGCCAAGGACCTGGTTGAATGGGCTCTTAAAGGTTTTGACAAAGACAAACAATTTGTTATAGATAAAGGAAATCTAATCAGTTAACCATTTTGGCTAAAGTTACTTTGGTAACTGGTTTTCCCAATTTAAATTCCACAAAAGAAACAAATAATTGATCTGTTTTTCTGAAATTCTTTGTTCTATGCAAATAGAAATGCAACTATGTAAATATCCAACAAATGTAACACATATTCTCCTTTGTTCATGAAATTTGGAAAGAAAACTGGAAGATTAATAGATTTATTGATGTTAGATTCTGACACCACCTTACGAAGAAAGGATGTGTTGGTTTGTAATGCTACCCTATCTTTATGGAAAATTAAATAAGGAGGCTTAGAAGATAAGGCTTGAAGTTAAAAGGCTCTTTGAGCAGAGGTTATAGCTACCAAAAAGATAGTTTGCCAGGTTAAATATTTTAGTTCACACCTTGCTGATGGTTCAAATGGAGATTGAGCTAAAGCTTGTAAAACTAAATTCAAATCCCATGGCAGAGCTAGATATTTAAAAGGGGGTCTCACAAGAAAGGTACCCCTTATAAAGGCCTTACAAAGTTTTGAAGAAGCTAAGGTGGAACTGTTAACTCCTATATGAAAATTAGAAATTGCAGCTAGTTGTACTCTAATAGTCAAGGAGCTAGCCCCTCATTAAAAAATTGTAGCTAAAAACTCAAGAACTTCATGTACTGGTGCAGAAAAAGGGTCAATGTCTTTCTGTTGTGCCCAAAAAAACAACAATGTTTTCCATTTACTTCTGTAAATCTTCCTAATGGAAACTTTATGGAAGATAAAAGAATGTGACAGACAGGGAAGGGGAGCCCGAGTTGTCTAGCTATCAATGGACATGGAAAAAACATGCTTTCAGCTGATCAGCATTAGGACTAAAATGTTTGGGTGAATCATGTCTGTCGGATGAGACAAGAGGTCTGGAATTGGATCAAGAATCCATGAAGGGTGAACTAGATAAGGCCAGATAAAGGGGAACTAAATCTGACAAGGCCAATAAGGTGCAATGAGGATGACTTTGCTCTTCAACAGAGATGCTTTCTGGATAAGCATGGAGATTAGAGGGGTCGGGGGTTAAGCATATAGGAGACTGGGGACCAATCATGGAGAAGAGCATGTCTCAGTGATTCTCCCAGTGGGAGATCAGGTCAAAGAACCTGCTGCATTTGCTGTTGAGGGGAGATGCAAAGAGGTTACATCAAGGTTGGCCCCACTGGCGGAATATCTTTTCTGCAGCTCTCATGTTGAGAGACCACTCATGAGGCTATTAAATGGACCTGCTCAACTTGTCTGCTATCACATTGGATTTCCCTGAAATGTGTGCTGCTATCAGAAATCAACTGGATGAGATCGCTCATTGCTACACTCTGAGACGACCTCGACATGGAGTAAGACCTGGTTTCTCCTTGGTTTGTTATACCACACCACTGACATATTGTCCATCTAAATAACAATAGTTCCTGAAAGAAGACAGTCTTGAAAAGCCTGCAGTGCTAGTACTGATCTCATTTCCAAGATATTGATATGCATGTTGGCCTGTTCAGGGAACAGGTACCTGGGACTGTCTTTCCCAAGAAGCCTCCTCCAAATCAATTTGGGAAGCATCCATGGTCACTATGGCTTTGGGCTGAGGAAGAATAATGAAGGCACAGCGTTGTAATTTCTGTTCTGAGTGAATCCACCACAAGAGGTACTTTTTGCATGCTTGAGTTATTCTGATCTGGGTGGACATAGGTTGGTGCAAAATGGACCACTGAGTTGCTAGGGTCCATTGAAGAATTCTCATGTGTTGTTTTACTAATGGAACCAGAACTATCACAGCGGACACTGACTCCAAGGCTTATAGAATCAATCGAGATGATAGAGCAGAATTTTTAACTATCTTTTTGACTTGAAATTGAATAGTTTGTACCCTTGGTAAGGGAAGGGAGGCTGTCATTGATACCATATTGAACAAGACTCCTATGAACTTGAATGTTTGAGATGTTTCTAGCTGAAATTTGTTGTGATCGATAGTAATTCCTAAATGAGAGCAAAGCTGGAATATATACCCTTGTGCTTTAATCAGAAGATGCCTGGTTGGAGCAGTTATGAGCCAGTTGCCCAAGTACAGAATCACACAGTATCCCTGCAGTCTCAAGTGATCTGCTAGTACTTCCATGGACTTGGTGAACACCCTGGGGGCTGTGGTGAGACCAAAGGACAGAGCTCTGAATTGGTAATGACTGTCTCCCAGCCGGAAGTGTAGGCATCATCTTGATCATCTGCTCATTTTTATGTGATAGTATACATCCTGAAGATCTACTGATCTAAATACCTCATTTTATATTGTACCCAAAAATATGGGTATTGCTGAACCAATTCATATGTGGCTACATAGTTTACAGCTTTAAGCCTTTCTTTAATCTTCATTAATTGTATGTCCCCCAAAAAGCTATAACTGTCTAGGAATGTACCACAACACTGAGATGCCCTTTTCTGATTTCATCAGTTTCAAAATTATATAAGCCAACTTTTCTTGATTACCATACCAATTATATCCTTGAATTTCTGGGTCCCTTATTTTCTTTGCCAATGGTTCTAAATATAACTCAAATGCCAAAAGGGAAAGAGGGACACAAACACTCCTGCTTGGTTAATCTGTTCAGACTCAGCGTATAAGAGAGGAACCCTCCCGCTTTGATTTTTGCCTCCGATCCCTCAGATATTCTCCTAAGTGACCTTATTATTCTATCAAGGAATGCAAATGCTTCCATTGCTCTACACATAAAATATCAGCTTACTCTGTCAAATGCTTTTCAGGCATCAAAACTCAACAACAACAAAATTTTCTTACATTCTGCTCCCCTCTGGATCATTATTCTATTAATGTTGTCAAACATTTGCCTTCCTTTCACAAAACCAAATTCATCTATATCTATCAATTTTTGCAACACCATTTCCATTCTTTTAGCCAGTACAGACATAAAAACTCTATAGTCATGGTTTAAAATTGAAATGTGTCTATATAAAGCTGGATCTGATGGGTTCTTATTGTCTTTAGGTATTACAGCCACTGCAGCTTTTTGTTTCCAGGATGTTTGTACTTCTCCTCTACTTAAAATACTGTTAGTTGGTGCAAAATGGACCACTGAGTTGCTAGGGTCCATTGAAGAATTCTCATGTGTTGTTTTACTAATGGAACCAGAACTATCACAGCGGACACTGATTCCAAGGCTTATAGAATCAATCGAGATGATAGAGCAGAATTTTTAACTATCTTTTTGACTTGAAATTGAATAGTTTGTACCCTTGGTAAGGGAAGGGAGGTTATCACTGATACCGTATTGAACAAGGCTCCTATGAACTTAAATGTCTGAGATGTTTCTAGCTGAAATTTGTTGTGATCGATAGTAATTCCTAAATGAGAGCAAAGCTGGAATATATACTCTTGTGCTTTAATCAGAAGATGCCTGGTCGGAGCAGTTATGAGCCAGTTGCCCAAGTACAGAATCACACAGTATCCCTCCAGTCTCAAGTGAGCTGCTACTACTTCCATGGACTTGGTGAACACCCTGGGGGCTGTGGTGAGACCAAAGGACAGAGCTCTGAATTGTAATGACAGTCTCCCAGATGGAAGTGTAGGTATCTTCTTGACCATCTGCTCATTTTTATGTGATAGTATACATCGTGAAGATCTACTCAGCACATCCAGACCTCCTTCTGCAGGAAGGACAAAATGGAATGACCCATGACCATCTGGAACTTTGTATACTGAACTGATTTGTTCAGATTGCTGAGATTCAAAATTGGTCCCAGTCCCCTGTTTTCTTTGGCACTAAAAAGAATCTTGAGTAAGTTCCAGACTCCTCTTGGTCTGGAGTGACCTCTTGGATGGCTCTGTTACTAGCAGCTTTTTTATTTATAGAGCTGCTGCTTTCCTCTGACTGGGTGGAACATTGGGAATTTTGTTTACTGTTGAAAGAGGGGTAGGAAAACGTGTATTATATAACATCTGGAAATAATCCTCTGCATCCATGTATCTTTTGTAATGTCTAGCCTGGCTGTCTGGTGTAGGGATAGATGACCCCTGACTATTTCCAGAGATGCACTATCAGAGGTCTCCTTTCAGGAGCACTGGTAGGGTCTGTCAGAGAAAGAATCCCTGGACCCCTGATTTGTAGCAGTGAAAATACGTCTGGAGGACTCAGAAGGGAAAATATAATAAAGGAGGGTAGATTTTTGAAGACATTTATGAAAATATTTGGCACAGAAGATTTAATTCAGTAGTATGAGTTCAGAATGAATTGACTTATTATTCCCCAGGATACAAAACTGGGCTAGGCTAGACAGAACTTGCATGTCACAGGAACATGTGCATTTAACTGAAAGTTTTGATACGTATCTAAAAACTATTTCAGATCACACACCGATAATAACTAAAATAAAAACACAGTGTAATGAAATAAAAATGAGACACTGGCACTTTCCCACCTATCTGCTGAAAATAGAGGGATTTAAGGAATAGGTAGTGGAAATTATTCTGGAGTTATTAAAAAAATAGAAATTTCTTCTGAAAATAAAGCTAGGGAGTGTGTTAAAATTAAAGTGAAGTATAAAATATGTTGGAAATAAAAGGAAGAGAGATATGGTTAAGAAGTAACAAGAATTATTTAGCAGGACTGACAAATGTTAAAGTATTGCCTGCACATAGTACCACTACTGCACTGCTATCTTTCTCAGATACTGTTTATAAAGCCACGGACCAAGGCCAATTAATATCAGTAATATTGCTAGACCTATCAAAGGCCTTTGATACAGTGTCTCATTCTAAACTACTACAACAACTCTACACTAGGTGCTCCCATAGTACTCAGAACTGTTTTCTCAACTATTTAACCGATAGGCAACAATGTGTCAAACAGCAAACTAATATATCTAAATACCTGGTAAATAATACAGCAGTCCCCCAAGGATCCATTCTTATACTATTGCTTTTCAATACATTTATTAACAAACTTCATACTGCCTCCCCCAGAACACAATCATCCAATACGCTGACGATGCCACTATTATCGCCACTTCCAACAATCCCACTCATGTCTCAACTATTACCAAAAATGCCTTCACCTCTATCGAAGCCTGGTTAAATGATGCCCAACTACTACTTAATCCACATAAAACTAAGCTTTGGCTGTTCTTTCTAAAGCCATTCAAACATGATTTCAAATTATTTTCACAAAACAAAACTCAAACTGAAATAGTATCCTAAGCAAAACTTCTAGGTATCACTATAGATAATCTCAACTTTGAACAACATGTATCTGATATAATCAAAAAAAGCACATATCAAACTTGGCAAACTTACAGACATAAACAGTTCATGGAAGCATCCACTAAAATAACACTTGCCAACACCTTCCAATTTTCGACCTTCCTACATACCTCTCAACCTGGAAACATCAAAAATCTTGACAAAGGCCCATGAAAAGCAGGTACAACTGGCCAAAAATCGGGAAATCGATGGAATTGTGGGATACCAACATGAAGTTTGCAGTCACTAAATAATAGCAGACATTTGAATTTCAGACTTCATATCCCTCAGAAAATACATAATAATGCAAAACCTGTTATTCTAGCAACTATCTGAGTTTACAGGAGCAATATTTAAAATCTGTCCCTAACTTTGAGCCTTTGTCCCACCATTTCTTTTTCACTTTGTCCAGATTTCTTGCTGTGAGAGATTGAGTGGTATGCTTCAAGATCAAATGAATTTTGATCATGTGGCTAGTTTACACCACCCTGATATGTGAATGACGCTTTTGCTACTGACAAGCTGTGACCATATTTCCTTAATCCACATCAGTAAAATGCTCTTCTGGATAAAACAATACTTTCAAACTTGGTCAGGACAATCCGTATAAACCTAGTCTAAGATATTGGCTCATGCAATTGATTTGTGCATGTAAACCGAAAACTGCACTCCTTATACCTTATGTCTCAAAAATCACAAGTAATTACACAGTAGTCTAAAGTTAACCCATGTCCAAAACCCCTTCACTAACTGAGGAAACAGGTACCTTATTTTCTTTACAACTTCAACAGTTCGGTCACACACTAGGGATCATTTAATGTAAACAAACTATGGGAATAAAAAAATGGTCATCAGAAATGTATATTTTGTGACAAAAATGAGCATTTATAAGTGACAGCTGCTCTTTCCAAAGGCTCATTTCCTTATGTAATAACCACTGCTAGTACAAGTAGCTGCAATCTGACTCCACCAATTTATTCCACCAACAGTATGACACACACTGTGTCTCTGTGATCTAGTCTAGTCTTCTATATACCACAAAGAAAATGAGTGCATACATACATGATTTCAAAATATACAAACTACAGCCATTAGAAGTAGTGTCTAACCAATATCTCATTCCTCAGCAATCCAAAATACAATACCCCAAAGACAACTTCCATGCTGCTCCTTACTGTTACTAGTGAGAAAACACAAGGAGAAAAATACCTGACATATATTATTAAACTTGAAATTTAAATTATAAACCTTACCTGTAGATGTTCATACTGTCCAAGGAAGACAGCCTGATGAACATTTCTGTCACTGTGACAAGCTTCAATTCTTTGCATTTTTACTGGACCACACTGAATGCTGCATAATACTTGCCCATTTACCCAGAGAAAAAAATTAAATATTAATTCACACTGAAAACACCCACAAGAAAGCATTATTATTATTAGTACCACCAAATCCATCTCCCAGTCCCACCCCAGTCTCCGAACTGACGGGAAGTCAGGCACTGCATGTGTTACTATTCAGTGACTTCAATCCTCAATGATTTGCCAGAAAGCCACAAGCTTTATGAGGGGCAGATCAAAAATATGAGGCAAAAATCTGGACATTCTGCAAACATCCTGAGAGTTGAGAGGTATGGGGGGAAAGAGACAGAGGCCCAAAAATAGGGACAGATTTTAAATATTGCTCTTATAAACTTAGAAAGATGCCAGCATAACAGGATTTGTATTAGTATGCATTTTCTGAAGGAAATGAAGTGTAAAACTAGAATGTATTTCATTACTTAGTTACTTCAATCCTGAGTTATTTGCCAGAAAAACATAAATTTTATGAAGAACAGACCAAAAACTTGAGGCAAAAATCTGGACAGTTGAGAGTTAAGTATTATGAGCAAAAGTAGGTTTATTGAAAAAGGCTGACTTGCTATCACCGCAATGATTGTTTTATGATCTGTACATTTTATAGCAAGTGTGGAGAAGGTATCAGTATCTGCTTTAAAATTCAAGTTCCCTGGCATTACTGTAATTCTGCCTTTGTGCCCTGCATGCATGTAACTCAGATTGCATACTGGTATAACTTTAAATTGATACCAGTGTATACATCTCACAAGACTAAATAATAACGTACGTGCAATTCAGAGCTAAGTTCAAGGGAATGCAAAGAAATGCTGTCTACATTTAGCAATTATTGGACATGTTATATTGCTGAAAGAGCAAACGTGTGATGCAGCTGCTGACTAATCACCTACTGATTATCATGTTAAAAATGTAAAATTCCACATGTACCCACACCTAAAGTGACAATCCTGGACTGGAGTTGCGAAGCTGATCTCATCATGTGTGCCTTTGTGTGATGACGTCAGCCATAGTAAATAAAAATTCTATAGAAATTGGGAATTGAAGGGGCCACTCAGTAATTTGTGGCACCCCATTATTTTGCCCTCAAGACTGGTAAAACCCGAGGAATTTGGTACAGTTGAGAGGTATGCCTTATTATATGGGGCCCCTATTCTTACTAATCTTCATACAGCTCTAAAGAACAAACTACAATCATGCTATCACAAAGTTGCCAAATTTGCAACTGGTGTACCTTATTGTACCCACCACTGTGATGTCCTAAAAAAAAAAACTGGCTAGAATTCCTTCACTCTGAACTTAGTACAACTCTCTGTAGCTCACAAAATAATTGCCCTGCCCTAAAATCTTATCTTATTGCTTTACACCCCACCCAAAAACCTTTGCTCCACTAATGAACAACTCTTATAAGTATATTAATTCTACCAAAAGAGGCAAATAAAGCATCTACTCCTATGCCACTGCTAAATTATGGAATGCCCTGCCTCCAAATATTTGTGCCATTGAATCCCATAAGACCTACAAATTAACTTTGAATGATGACTACATAAACACTCACATTTGCCCATGCTCTTAAACATAAATTTACCAAGTTTTTCTAAAACCCCAAACCCCCTTATGCCTTCCTATATCAATCTCTTACTCAATTCAGTAGAATCTTTTGTCTTATACCATTTAATCCTACCTTAGTCACTAACAGTACTTTCTACCCTCCAATATATCTTTATTCTTCCTACATTACACTTTCTTCTCACTCTATCCTGATCTTTAACTCCCTCACTTATACCTAGCTACAATTTCTTACCCATATCTAGCCACAATACAGCTCATTCAACCTCCAGCACTCCTACACTATAACCTTTCCTCAATACATCTTAAAGCTGCTTTTCTACACTAATCTCCACTTCATTTTCTACCCCTCTTCTATTCTTTAATTTCCCTTACTTCTAATCTTGAATTTTTCTATATCACTCTTTCATCCCTATTACTTATAAGTCATAACAATCTATTTTCCATAATTTATTTGTATGCTTAGTAATCCAGCTATTATTTCAAACTGTCATCAACTAATTACCTTTTCCTTTTATCATAAATGTTAAAGCTGCTATTTTCTCAATTGTACAAATTTTTGTCTATATTGTACTTTTAATATATGTTTAAAAATCTTTGCTATGTCTTGATATCTACAATTGTTTTAACTCTTATTATCCTAACCTTTGTACTGTGGAGCTTTTTTCTCCGGCCTCCGCTGAAAATGGATTTCTGACCCAGTCAGTCTTTTCCAGTCACCAAATGTCGATAAATAAATAAATAAAAAATAAACAGGGAATCTCAACAGAACAAGAAGAGGAGAAACTGCAGAATGTTAAAAAGAAAATAAGGGATTACCTTGATAACATGAGTCTAAAAAGACTGCTATTAAGCAACTGTTTTTTGATAACCCCAGAGCACAAAAACTTTTAGCACAATGACTCAAGCAGCAGAAATTAAAGAGGGTGGTCACCGAGCTTAGAGAGCTTATAACAAGGAAGATTACAACAGATTCTGTAGGGGCACTAGAAATATTTTGGAAATTTTATGAAAGTCTGCATAAAGCATAGAAATATGGAAATCAAGAAAAGGTAAAAATGGAAATGTTTATGGAAGAATTAAATATGCCAAGGTTAGCGGTAGATAAGACTCAATTAATAACAGTTAAGACAGGAGGAGATGAGTTAAAATGATGTATCATCATCATGTATGATGATGAATCCACAGGAAAGTCCTCCAGAATATAAGATATTCCTGTGGAGGTTTGCAAGCTAGGAGGGAAAAACTGATAAAGATCTGGAAGGTTTGGTTTAACAGTATTTTAAGAGGAGGAGAAGCACCAGCATCCTGGAAGAGAGCAGTTGTGGCTGTAATACCTAAAAAAGGGTAAAGACCCATCAGATACAGCTTCATACAGGCCCATTTCAATACTAAACCATGTTTTAGAAAGTGTTTATGTCTATAATGGCTAAAATAATGGCAAAGGTGATGCCAAAATTGATATAAATGGATCAATGTGGTTTTGTGGAGAGGAGGCAGATATTTGACAACATTAACAGAACACCGATGTTCCAGAGGGAAGCAGAATGTAAGAAAATACCACTGTTGTTGGTGGGTCTTGGTGCAAAGAAAAGCATTTGACAGAGTGAGCTGGGGGTTTATGAGTGGGGCAGTTTGCATTCCTTGATAAAATTATAATGTTGATTAGGAGGATATATGAAGGATCAGATGAGAACATTAAAGTGGGTGGGTTAATCTCTGATAATTTCTTTTTGAGCAGAGAAAACAGACAGGGGTAACCACTTTCTCCTTTATTTGCACTGTATTTAGAACCATTGGCAAAGAAAACAAGGGACTCAGAAATTCAAGAATCTAATTGGTATGGTAGTCAAGAAAAGTTCACTCTATTTGCAGATGATGATATTTATACCTGATAAAACCAGAAAAGGACATTTCATTGTTGTGGAACATTTTACAGAATTAATGAAGCTAAAACAAAGGCAATAGCCAAGGATATGTGGGAAGAGGCTAAACAAAAGATAATATAAAAACTGAGAAATTGGAAGCTCTAGTAAATGGATATGGATAGCACAATACAAGCAGTTAAAATGTTTTTAGCCTCATTAGTCTTATACACAGGTCACACATATTTTTATTAACCAGAGGAGAAGTTGTGGATAACAATTAATAAAGTGCTGAAGGATTTTATTTGGTATTGGAAGACAGCAAAAGTCAAGTTGGATAAGCAGATTCTTCCAACAGAACAAGGCAGTTTGGGATTACCCCATTTGAAGGGGTATTTCAGAGCTGCACAGTTAAGTCTCCTATATATAGCACAAGCAGAAGCCTATAATTCAAAGTGGAAAGGGATGATGATGAAACAGAGCAGACGCTCAAGAAACAAGGAGAAACTGGGATTTTGGATGCAGATCATTAATGGAAATAACAATAACCATACAGAATACTATGTTCATAAAGTAGCAGAAAGTATTTTAAGAACTTAGCCAACACAGGAATGGAGAAGGGATATTCTGCCAATGGGGATTACTGTAATTAGGGATATAGACAATAGGCAAGAGGGGATGGAATTCAAGTCGAAAAGTGTTTGTTTGCTGTTTAATTTAATTGTTTGGCTGCCCACTAAAGTGTGCTAGCCTGTACTACTGACTTATTGCCTTTTCTGCATTTCTGTGTGTTTCTATTTAAAAACAAAAAACTATTCCTTGTTTTCCTGCCTCTCCTAAACTAGTTAGACCAGTTTACAGGCCTTGCTGTATCCTGGGCTGTGTTGTAGTTCCTGTGTTGTCCATTGCCTTACTTGGATAGAAGGAAGTTTCTTAGCTCACCAGTGGGAGTGGGGAGCCTTGAATAGCCTACCTGTCCTTGAGGGAAGTGACCTCAGCACAAGAAGCTGTAGTAATTGGTCATTTTGGACCATTTCTAGCTCTTTTAAGTTCCCTGGTTAAAATCTGCCTCTGGCATTGTTTTGAAGCCATATTGCTCAGACACAGCTCCACGTGGTCCTGTTGAGTCTTCCTGGCTACAGAGAACTGAAAAAAGCGACTGCTTTCCTGATTAAGTATCCTGCTGTTTTTTATATTTGTTTTACCTTCTACTGCTTACCTAGAACAAGCTTTAACTGTTTTCATAGTTATTTACTGCATTTTTTATTATCTGCACTTAAAAGTACATTTTAGTCGAAATTAGTCTAATTCAAGTCGAAAAGTGTTTGTTTGCTGTTTAATTTAATTGTTTGGCTGCCCACTAAAGTGTGCTAGCCTGTACTACTGACTTATTGCCTTTTCTGCATTTAGCGTGGAGTTGCCACTAGAGCACCATTGGGCAGCGCCGGTTAAACAAGGGTAAACTATTTCTGGCTCCGTAAAGTCTGCTCTTCATTTTTTCCCTTAGAACTGCTCTACTTGTAATCTAAACAGTCTATTCTCTATCTGTAAAGCTCAGCACTTGTTCCTAAAGCATTTTTTAGTCAGGTAAAGCACTTCTATATTATACAAAGTACTTCACTAGCTTAAAACCCCCTTGAGTACCCACTTCCCTACAGGTCCTTTCTGACTCAGTCACACAGCAAACTTTTTCATTTCTTCTAGCATGTCAAAGGGTCAGTTGCTAGCGTCCTCTCCTGCTCAGCTGGTGAATCTGGGAATATTGGGGCAATGTTGCAATTGCCTCATGTACACAGACAACCCTCTCCTCCTCCCACAAAACTCAGGACTGGCAAAACCAGACAGGAGGAGAAGGTAACCACACACACCATAAACCCAGTCTCACATAGAACTATCACAACTACAAATCAAACACATAAACACACAAAGACATACTCGAAGGCACTGATCAAAAATCTACCAAAACAGCAGAGGCCTCCAAAGCAGACACCCAAACAACTGCCACCTCATGACATAACACAAGCAACACATAGATCACAAAGTCAGTGTGCAAATCAGTCACAGCCCTTAAGGCCAAACACAATGCCAGACACACTTGTCATAGGTGACTCCATAGTCAGACACACTGACGTCCCACTCACCAGACTGAACAAGGAGAGGGTCACAGTAAGCTGCCTGTCGGGCGCTAGAATCTGCCACATAACACAAGCACTCAGGTCACTCCACAGCAAGTACAAGTATGACTCGGTCATTGTCCATGCCGGTGTGAATGACCTGAGTCGTACCTCCCTGGACTACATGAAAAGAGACATAAAGGAGCTCTCAGATTATGTAGCCCAGGCTGGTATGACCCTGACCCTGAGCAGTATCCTACCTTCACCAAGAATGATGCCACAATACAGAGACAAAATGATCAGTTTTAATAATTGGCTTAATTTCTGGTGTCATTCTAAGGGGATCAATGTCTGTCTGCCTGGAATGACATGCTTGACAAGCCACGCTGCTTCGCAAGGGACGGCTTGCACCTGTCACCCCTGGGTTTCTGGATATTGGCAAAGGCTCTTGCCACCCCCATAGTGCCTTTTTTAGATAAGGCTCAAATTCTAAACCCACCGCCCTAGAAAACAATAATGGAAAAAAACTAAGGGTAATGCTGCTCAATGCCAGAAGTCTAAATCTCAAGATGCATGCCCTCGAAGCCCTCCTCAGTATGGAGAACATCGATGTCTGTGCTGTGACTGAAACCTGGTTCAAGGCACCTCATATCATGCGTTCCGGCCCCAAAACCCAGACCGTACCACAAAAGGAGGGGGTGTATCCATATTCATCAAGGATACCCACACCTCCAGGCTGGTGGCAACTCATGAAGCATCAGAGACCATTCAGGTGCAATTAACCATAGGCAAAACTGCTCTACAGTTTGTAGCATGTTACAGGCCACCCTCTCAAACTCAAGAACCCCACACAGCCTTCCTGAAGACACTGGAGAGTATAAATGTCTCTCCAAACACCATCATATTGGGTGACTTCAACTACCCAAACATAGACTGGGAACATTACTCAAGCCCCAATACCCTAGCCCAAAGGTTCCTGGAGTTCATAAACTCAAATGCTATGGAACAACTTGTTACCATTCCCACAAGAGGTGAAAATATACTAGACCTGATCATCACAAACATGGGGACAAAATGCTCCACACTGGAAGTATATCCCTCATTGGTGAGATCAGACCATAAACTAATCTCACTGGAGATCCACATCCCGCCCCACCCCAACAAAAGACCACAGTGAAGAACTTCTCAAAAGCCAACTTCACACTTCTTAAGTCTGGTGTGGTATCCTTCAAGGCCCTGAGCCATTGGAAACCACAACCCACGCTGCTGAATCCCTTACAAATGCTTTCTACGAGCACCTCCAGGATTGCATGGATCAAGCAATCCCAAATAAAATCAAGACCCTTTCCACCAAAGGCAAGCGCCTGATCTGGTGGACCCCAGCCATAAACAAACTTTACAACAAGAGGAGAAAGCTACTACAAGATAGAGCAAAATCCCTAAAAGGGAAGACATCTCTGATCAATACTAGTAAAAAACTATGATCACTCATAAAATCATCCAAGGCCAACTTTGAGAGAAAAATCACCAAGGACTCAAAAGACAATCATAAGGCCTTCTTTAGCTATGTTAGAAATCTGGGTGGAAACTCCCAGATATGCTCAGAATTAGTCCAAAATGATACAAAAATCACTGAACCCACAGACATTGCAAACATACTGGCAGACAGATTCAGTGAAAATTTCTACCCCCCCCAAAAGGAGAAATATCTATCCCAGCAGAGTGTAGCCTCCCAATCATCTCAAATGCCCAGGTGAGAGCTGCTCTCTCTAAAGCTAAAAACACAGCATCAATGGGACCAGATGGTGTCCCCGGCTGTGTGCTACACGAACTCAATGAGGAACTAAACCCACACATAAGGCTGCTGTTTAATCTTAGCCTTACCACAGGATACGTACCCAAAGAGTGGCGTACGGCAACTGTGGTCCCACTCCACAAAGGCGGTGCTTCTACGGACCCTGGTAATTACTGCCCCATAAGCTTAACAAGCCTGGTCTGCAAAGCTATGGAGAGGATCATAATGGAACTCATAAATAAAGACATAGGGGACCTACAGACATTGGATCCTACCCAATTCGGCTTTGCCAAGGGCAGATCATGCCTCTTGAACTTGGTCGACTTTTTTGAAACAGTCACCAAGGCCATTGATGAGGGTAAGGCAGTTCACACAGCCTACCTTGACCTTGCAAAAGCTTTCAACACAATACCCCACTTGGGTATCATAGAAAAGCTCACCAGCTTAAATGTAAACCCATATGTCACAAGATGGGTTGCAAACTGGCTCAAGGACAGAACCCACAGGGTTAGAGTTGCTGGTGCCATGTCAGACTCCAAGCCGGTCACAAGCGGTGTCCCACAGGGCTCAGTCCTGGGCCCCCTCTTGTTCGGCATCTACTTTTCAAAGTGCAGGCAAACATAGGAGGATTGTGGCTGACAAAGTTTGCAGATGGCTACAAACTGGGCGCCATAGTTGAAAATCCATCAGACACAGATATCCTTCAGAGAGGTCTCATAGAAACGGATAACTGGTGCCAGAGCCATGGCCTTAAGCTAGACGCCAAAAAATGTATAGTCATACCCTTTGGTAAAAACAAGGTAACCCCAAGTTACCACATAGGTGGCAATCCATTAAGCACAGAAGAGGTTATCAGGGACCTGGGGACCCAAGTTGACAGTAACCTTTCTTTTGACACTCACATTGCCAAAGTGGTTAGGAGGACCTTCTACATTGCCCACCTGATTATAAAGGGATTCACATCCAGATCAAGGGAGGTCATTGTTCCCCTGTACTCTTCACTTATCAGACCAATGATTGAGTACAATGCCCCGACACCTGCAGCAATTGGAAAGATCCCAAAAGTTCCTCACCAAAAGGATAAAGGGGCTCAAAAATATGCCATACTGAAGAACATGCCCGACTGAAGAAACTCCAGCTCTATTCAGTCGCATACCGTCTGCTCAGAGGTGACCTGTGCCTGACATACAAGGCCATGTCCAACCCGGAATTAATGGACATGCTCCACCTCAAAAAATCCAAATCCACCAGAGCCACAAGAGCAAGAGACTTAAACCTCAACACGGATATAAATAGGACGTGCTGGAGGGACAGATTCATCACCCAGAGACTCCCTATGCTGTGGAACAGAATCCTGGTCCATGTGAGACAGAGCACCTTGCTGGCTCTGTTCAAGAGGAATCTTGACCAGTGGATGGGAGATCGTAGGTTTACTCCGGGGATCATCTCTGTATCACTGCTGGACAGAGGCACGGCAAACTAATGGGTATAGTATTCTTCAACCTAAGGGGTGGTGAAAGCCACACAACTCTGGCTAGGCTTATAAATGCCCTAGGGCAGATAGCCTAGTATGAACCTATGAACCTATGGAGAAAACTGGAAAAAGAACCAAAATACTGGGAGCAAATAATTAAAGAGGGAAAGGTAATAGAATGGGAAGAGGCCAAGAATTTATTTGGACTGCATTGTAGAGATTATCTTCCCTATCAAGGACTGATATCAGAGTATAGGCAAACAGAAAGAAATAGGGGATCCTAAGCAAAAGACTAGCACTGGTAGAGTTTTTATGTAGAACATAAGCCACTGTATATATAAAAAAAAAAAAAAAAAAAAAAGGAATAATTAGTACAGCATTTAAAATATTGCACGATAACTATAAGAATCAAATCAGAGGTTAGAAAGGATTGGGAAGAGAGATTGGACAAGCAATTCACAAAGAAACAATGGGGGTATATTTATGTCTCCCAAATATGCAACCAAGTGTAGAAGATTTAAGATCTTTGCTTCAAAGTGTTTACATAGGTATTTTCATACCTCAAGTAGACTTCAAAGAATTTTTCCTCAGATAGCAAATATTGGAGGTGTGACAGGGAAGAAAGAGGTAATTGAGAAAACATTTCCTGGGAGTGCAATGAGTTGGCAGAATTCAAAGATTCACAAAGAATATAGTAAAACCACAAAAAAACTAACCAGCAGGATGCGAACAATCCAAAGGACACCAATTTTTATTCAAAAATGTTAAGCGCTTTCCTCTCTATTACAGAGACTTCCTCAGATCAAAGAAACCACAATAACCCAACCAAATAAATAGCCACCTCTAATCAATCAATTAACATTTGCATAACAAACTAAAAGCAATATCACCAAATGTAAGATGGTTGGACAATTAAAGACAAAAGTTCCCAAGGGAACTTAAAAAACTTGTTACATAAACAGTAAATGCATTTGCCACAACTTTTTAGTAAAGAAAAAATAAATCTGTTAAAACCACAATAAAAAACATATCAAAAATGCATTCAGAATAACTTAAAAGTGCTTTTCATTGAAACATTCACATAACCTATCCTAAAATTTGATCTAGTTTTAAAACACTAGCAATGCTTATAGTCTCATTAATAGCTGGGTAACGAGAGGCGTTCAAAAACAACTGCCATCTCAATTCCATTAAATCCAAATGTATATCTAAAATGCCCCCTTGTTCATCCTTCACTAAGTGCTGTAAGACCAAAAATTTGAAATGGTGTGTCTGATTTTCTTTGATGTGTCTGAATAAGGCACTAGTCACCCTGCAATGTCTTATATCTCCCAAATGTTCACCAATTCTTAATTTTAATTTCCTACAAGTTTTTCCTATATAAAAAATGGGACACTCGACACTTGGCCATATATATAACATTATAACTATTACAATTATAATGGCCTCTAATATTGAGTGTTTTCCCATTTACCCTAACTTGTCCCTCAGTCTCCATTATATGTGGGCAGAAGGATCAATAATTACATTTAAAATTCCCCACTTTTCTGTTAATCTTGCTTTCATATCTTATTCCTTCCAAAATGTTCTTTATACATTTGTCCCTCCTAAACACAGATCTCATGTTCTTACCAACTTTTAACCCTACACTGGCATCAAATTGAAGGATCTCTCAGTTGTCATTTATTATGTCTATAACAGTATTAGCCATCCCATTGTATGTTAAAACAAGGGATGAGTTGCAGGTAGTCTTTTCAGTATTTGATCTACCACCACTTATAAAACCAAAACCCGAAATAGGTCTATAAAGGCCTTGGTTCCATTTATAAATTACCTCATGAGTAAGGTCTTCCAAAAGCCAATCTGGGTACCCCCTTTGTTTAAACATATATGCAATAAATTCCAATTCAGCCAGAAAGTCCACATCAGAGATAACCATCCTGGCTGCCCGCACCAATTGGCCTTTAACCACTGCCCTCTTTTGATGGTGCAGGTGCCAGCTCCCATAGTCCAAATAAGAATTAGAAAAAGTAGACTTCCTGTAAATCCTGGTCTCAAAAATCTTTTTTGACAGGTCAATCAAGAACTCAGCATCTAAATAAATAATGCTGTTCCTATTGTACGCATGAGTAAATTTTAAAAATTCAACAGTTTCATTTATGTATACCAAAAACTCATTTAAACTGTCTTCTGTGCCTTTCCAAATAAGAAACAAATTATCCAGGAAGTGGGTGTAATGTACAATGTTGGAACTGTACCGACTGCTCAACAAGTACTCCTGCACCCAATAAGACACGATGAGATTAGCAAAAATGGGGGCACAAGCAGTCCCAATTGCTACACCTTTCACTTGTTTGTAATACTGCCATTCAAACCAGATACAGTTATTCTTCAAAACCAGTTCCATAAGTGCACTCATTTTATTAATTTCATCTTGAATAAAAATATTTTTCTTATGAAGCTGCTGCTCTAACCAATGGATTCCTATATCGTGGGGGATTACAGTGAACAAATTCACCACATCAACAGTAACCATGATCATGTCCATCGTTGGCACAATCCCATTGAGCTTGTCTATAAATTGCCAAGAATCTTTACTGATATATCCAAAAGAACCAAGAGTTTTCTGCATTTCATGGGCTAAATACTTGGCAATAAAATATATTTTACAGCTTTTACCATCGACAATGGGTCTGAATTTTGGATTAACAAGCCCTTTGTGGATTTTTGGGATGCCAAAAATATTTGGCACCCTGGGAAATTCATTTTTAAGAAAGTGATATTCATCCACATCTATTTGGGCTTGATACACCATATCATCAAGTGCCAAGTCTATCATCCTATATGCCACCATAATCTCACTAAGGGAACTTTCCTCATAAGCATCGTCAAGCAAAATGTTGTTCATACCATCTAGATAGTCTCCCCTTGTCCATAATTACCACTCCATTACCCTTGTCAGGTTTCATAAACCTGACCATAGGGTCTTTAATCAATTCCAACATAAGCTATTTTTCTTCCCCAGTCAAATTTGAATAATCACCCATTCCATTATAAATATAATTTTTCCTTATTTCTTTTTCACACATTCTTTTAAATAATTCAACAGTTTTGTTTAAGGGAGGGTTCAAAGTACTGGTTTTTTTACATGTTTCCTAGAATCTCTTCAGATCAATAAGGGATTCTACCAGGTTTCCAGTTCTGCATGGAACGAAAGTGAATCCCTTAGCCAAAAAAATCAGCGTGTTTTATATTTATGGCCAACCTCAAATAGTTATAAATCTTAAAATCACCCTGACTATTGACTACTATATCAGGCCCTACCCCATCAATGTGTTGTTCCTGGTTGTCAAGACATTGTACTAAAATGTCTAACATGGTCCCACCATCATTGTAGTGACTGTTTGAGGCCACAACTTCATAAATCTGGTCATCATTAATTACAGCAGACGTTAACACATTTGATGTACATTCAACTACATTAGCATTACCATTGTTACAACTAATGTTCTTTTTTACTAAACTACAATAACCACATTCAGTATGACACGTTAAGTCCATCAGCAAACCTAAATTTGTCTCGTCATCCATATTTGGCTCTTCATTAACCAAAATGTAATCAATAGTAACAGCTGCCAGAGACCCATTATGCCCTACTCCAGAAGTCAAATAACCATTGTCACACTGAATACAATAGACTAACTTCACTTGAATGTATAACGCCATCATCTTTAGTTTTGGTGAAGTCATCAGAAACAATGGGACCAAAAAACGAACTTACTTGCTCAACACAGTTGGATTTTACCAGGGTGGTCGGTATCTCGGCCTCAACTGTGTTTTTTGTCCTGGAGCCCATGGGCCTCACTCCCTTAGTCACAAATTGCTGACGTCCTTTCCCAGAAAAAGATGAAGTGGAAGGAACCACTTTGTCCTGCAAATGGTCAGAACGCCTAACCTCATCCTCCATACCTGTTGATTATGCCCCTCATGGAAGTTCGCAGTGTCATTAGTCACTTCCTTTTCATTACTTAGCTTGTCACCATGCCCCTTTTGTTCATGCCCTCTCTTATGGATGTGTTGTGGATAACAATAAAGTGCTAAAGGATTTTGTCTGGTATTGGAAGGCAGCAAGAGTCAAGTTGGATAAGCAGATTCTTCCAACAGAACAAGGCAGTTTGGGATTACCCCATTTGAAGGGGTATTTCAGAGCTGCACAGTTAAGTCTCCTATATATAGCACAAGCAGAAGCCTATAATTCAAAGTGGATGATGATGAAACAGAGCAGAAGCTCAAGAAACAAGGAGAAACTGGAATTTTGGATGCAGATCATTAATGGAAATAACAATAACCATACAGAATACTATGTTTATAAAGTAGCAGAAAGTATTTTAAGAACTAAGCCAACACAGGAATGGAGAAGGGATATTCTGACAATAGGGATTAATGCAATTAGGGATATAGACAATAGGCAAGAGGGGATGGAATTCAATGTAGAAAACTGGAAAAAAGAACCAAGATACTGGGAGCAAATAATTAAAGAGGGAAAGGTAATAGAACGGGAAGAGGCCAAGAATTTATTTGGACTGCATTGTAGAGATTATCTTCCCTATCAAGGACTGATATCAGAGAATAGGCAAACAGAAAAAAATAGGGGATCCTAAGTGAAAGATTAGCTCTGGTAGAGTATTTATGTAGAATATAGAACATAAGCCACTGTAAAAAAAAAAAAAAAAAAAAAGGAATAATTAGAACAGCATTTAAAATATTGCATGATAACTATAAGAATCAAATCAGAGGTTAGAAAGGATTGGAAAGAGAGATTGGACAAGCAATTCACAAAGAAACAATGGGGGTAAATTTATGTCTCCCAAATATGCAACAAAGTATAGAAGATTTAAGATCTTTGCTTCAAAGTGTTTACATAGGTATTTTCATACCTCACGTAGACTTCAAAGAATTTTTCCTCAGATAGCAAATATTGGAGGTGTGATAGGGAAGAAAGAGGTAATCGGGAGCACATTTTCTAAGAGTGCAATGAGTTGGCAGAATTCAAAGATTCCCTGCAGATTACTATGGCAGACATACTGGGTGAGCAAATTGTAATTAAGGAGATTATTTTTTTTTTTTTTTGAGCTTTGGTATAGAATCGGAATTGCCTAGACATAGTAAGGCCTTGCTGAGTCTGATTATGGTGGCTGCCAAACAAGCAATTACTAGAAAATGGAAATCAAAGTCTAAACTAACTGTACTAGAAGTAGTGAATATAGTAACAAAGATAAAATAATTGGAAATGGGATCTTTAGAAAAGGGTAGGAGAGAATTGCATAGAAAAAATGGGAATTGTGGGAACAATATATGTAGAGGAGTAATGAGGTTTAAAAAGGCAGGATCTGAATGAGCTGTGTAATATCTGACTGACAATGACTGGATGGCTTATAAGAGATGTGTAATGTTTGCAATTAAAATTCTGTCAATATGGCTTGTTTTCATTTATATAAATGTATGACTTCCTATGCCACAAGTAACAGTTTAATAAAGATGTTTTTTGTTTAAAAAATATTGGATGAGGCTTAACGATCATGCAAAGATCTAGCAGCTAAAGAAAGCATAAAATAGAGCTTATCTGATGAATACAAGTGATGTGCAGCAAATTTCAGTAAGTTCATCAGACATAATTAACTATTAAATGCTGAAAAATCCTCTAATTCAGTGAGATTATGCAGCATGTAGATTTTCAGTAATCATTTAAATATTTGTGTGTGTCTGTCTGAATTGCAAAGCCACACCATTAGCTTTGCAAATCATTTATTTTATACCCTTCATTACCACTAGCAACAACACTGTCCAGGATGTGGATAAAAAAGGTGTATGAATCTTCTTTTCTGCTTACCAGATAATTGAGTTGCATTAAAATACCCAATTTACAGTGATTATACATATTCGTTGCCTTTGTATATTTATATTACTGTCTTAATCAAACTAGTTATCTTGCAGATGCTATAACTTACAATGCTCATCATTATGATCACTGCTCTAGTAACCTAAGTTATATGGGTTATATCCTGCATCAGATGTAATAGCCAACCAGCCAGCTTCCAAAGCTTCATGGCACCTTCCACATGACAAAACTCTTAACCAAAAGTGAAGTTTTGGTGCCAGGCCCTTCAGAGCTTATCTGTCATTCAGAACATCACTCCACTGTGGGCTTTCAAGGATCAGTCATCAGCTGACACTGTTCCTTTGCTGGGAAGATAAGTTCCCTTTGGGAGGACAAACCTTCCATTTTACTTTTTGCCACAGAAAACTTTCTGTAAAATAATTTCTTTTAAGCTGGGAAAAAGTTTTTGTTGATTCTCTTATGACTTTTATATGGCAGCATGCTTTTTTACTTTTGTGGTAAATGGTTGTCAAAAGTTATATAAACTACTTTTTATGTGGATAAAATGCTGTTATTTTACTTTTAGGGGCCGGAGAAAAATTTTAAAGAGCTCTTTATTTTTTTTTTCAGTAAAAAGTTACTTTTTTTGCTACTTTCCTGTTATATCAACTATTGCTGTTAAGCTTGCCTGGGATTCAAGCACCATTTTTGGCTTGACCACGGAATAACATACTAATTCCTTAGTTGGACCTTTTTCCAGACACCAAAAAAAAATTGTTAAGCAGCATTTGCCACCACAGCAAGTTATTAATTTGCCAAAACTGCAGGCAGTTGCCTGTGTTGTGGCCAAAGCTGGTTCCTCAGATCACTCAAAATTTCTTTGCATTCCTCTGGTGTAGTCCCTACAGCTACCATGGACCAAGGCTAGACACATCCTCTGTGACTGTTGATGTCCTCATAGTGGGCAAAGAAGTGTCAGCCATCTCAGTCTTTGGAGAAGGGACATGGAAAGTGCCACTTCTTCACCAGAATTTTGTGCATGTTCCTGATGAAGTTATTTACAATACTGTGTTTCTTCAGACATTCATGTCAAAAAGAAACATAAAGGTAAATGTGTGTTCTTTTGTATCAGTTACTCTGGAGAGGAGTAATTTATTTGGCATGGCTCAGGATCTGGTGCAGGCTCTTGACTCTTTTTATAAAAAGAAAAAAGGGCATTTTAGGTTTCCTTGAAAAAGTTCAAGAGATTGAACATGTAGTGAAATTTTATTCTCCTCAGATTTCTGATTCAGATTCTAAAAGGAGTAAGGTATCTGATTTTCCCTGTGAAGAATTTTCTCTCTCTGAGATGATTTCCATGATGAATCAGTTTTCAGTGGGAAAGTGGTGGAGGTTTCCCAATCCCTCAGAAAACATTATGATTTGCTACAAGTGGAATTTCCAGAACTCCAGTTTTAACTGCTTTGGAGGATGTTTTTGTCACAGCCCACAATTTCCTTACAGTCAGCCTTCTGCCCCTAAAAGCAGATATAAAGTTCCACTGATATTTAAGCTTGTATACATTAATCCCAGACCTGACCCAACAGTTCTTGCTTTAGTGAATCCAGCTGCTACTAAATGTTTTGTCAATTCTAATTCCTCTCATTTTGACAAGGATGGGAAGACTTTTGACAAGTTTGGGAAAATGGATGATTCTGCAACTTTAACTTTTAGAATTCTGAATTGTCAGGCTTGTATGCTAAAGCTTATCCTGGCTAAATGAAATTAAGAGGAATGTTATGTCATCAGTTTCCTCTTGTGAGGCGAAATCTGCTTTGTGTAATTTGGTTCCCTCTGTCTCACAAGTCACTACTCATTGTTTAAAAGTTGTCTATCACTCTGAATACTACCTCCAGGGCTGCTGCCACTGGAACAGCTTTGAGGAGTTTTTCCTAGCTGCTTTCTCAGAACCTCTCAGGAGATATCAAAAATGAAATTTTGAATACTCTCTTGGACAGAGATCTAGCTTTTGGGCCTTCTGCTGAAGGAATCATTAAAAGTGTGTGGTGGGAGAGGAAAACTGATTCAGGGACTCGCTCAAAATTTTTAGTAAGTTTTTCAAGGCAAGGGATTCTCTACCCCCTCATCTAACTTTAGGAAAAAGCAAAATAAACAGGCCCGGGGGGGGGGGGGGGTTCCAATAAGAAAGAAACTCCCCAGACCAAAGGACAGTCCACTAAATCAGAATAGCTACACGAGGTGACCTTTCCCCACCTCTAACCTTTGAAGTCCCCTAATCCTCCCCCAAAAAAATCTGCATCTCCATTTCCCTCTTTGGCAACATATTGTTTCAAACAAATGGGTCTTGAATGTGATCACTCTAGGCTACAGAGGGCAATGGGAGGCTTTCACTTTTTCCAGCATATTCATCCCCATACAAAGGAAATCTCTTTACTTGCCTCTTGTGTTACAACACATGTTATCTCAGGGTGTAAGAAAAGCTGTTCCTCCACCTCTGACAGAAAAATAGTTTTATTCAATAATGCTTTTGGTGTCAAAAAGAGAAGATTATTGGAGACTATTTTGGGATCTTTTCTTCCTGAACCAGTTTGTGAGAGTGTCCAAGTTCAAAATGCTTTCACTTCACAATATGTTATCCCTTCTTTCTCGTTTGAGTTTCTGAGAGACCTTATATTTAAAAAATGAATATCATTAAAATCCTATTTATCCAGATTTCACACATTTTTTTAAGATTGCATGCATCTGGATCATATTATCAATTCTCTGCCTTACCCTTTTTAGCTATCAATTGCTCCAACAGTGTTCACAAAGTGTCAAGCTCCAATGATAGTCCAATGAGACTGCAGGGTGTCCACATTTTCCTTTATTTACATGATTTGCTTAGATTTGCAGCCTTTTTCAGTGTCGGGAATCTGTCTTTTGGGAAAAGGATCTCCTACACAGACTGGATTGCAAGAGAAGATTATGAAGTCTTTTGACTCCTTTTCACAGGATAATATTTCAGGGTGCCTGCTGGACATCTCAGTACAAAGAGCTTTTCTTTCACAAAAATATCTACATTTACTTCTTGGGTTTTCTAGTCAGACAAGTCTCAGTGATAGGATTTCTCAGGATTTGTGGTCTTATGGCATCCATGCATCTTGTAACAACTCTTACAAGATTCCACATGAGAAAGATACAATAGTATCTGAAATCTCTATGATCCCAACATCCACTGACTTTTTAAATTTCATTCTAGGTATTTGTAAAAAGGGAGATCATGTGGTGGAGACATCAGATTTCTAAGAAACCAGGTCTCCCTTTCTATTCAACAGTCAATCACAGCAGATGCTTCAGACTTTGCTTGAGTACCATTTTAGGACCTTTGAAACAAAAAACACATAAATTTAAAAGAGATGCTTGCTTTCATAAAGGCCCTCAACTCTGAATCTTCTCTGGTCCCCAGGACCTCTTCAAGTGTTTACAGAAAACATCACAATGATGTGGTACATAATCAAGCAAGAGGGAAACAGATCTTACTCCATGTGCAGACTAGCCATTTTAGTATAGGATACAACTTTACAGCACAATCATTCTACAGGCATCTTACATCATATCAGAGCAAAACTATGTGGCAGATAAGCTGAGAAGGATGGGGGCAGACCCTCACAAACTGAAACTGAATCTGGGGTCTTACAAGATTTGATCAATCTGTGGGGAACACCTCATGTAGATATTTTTGCCTCCTCTATAAATAATCAACTGGCAACATTTTGTTCAAGACTCCATGGAAGAAGTCCTGGAAAATAGATGCCTTTCTTTTCCTTGGACAGGAATGTTCCCGGATGCCTTTCCACCGATTTCTAGAATAGTTCTAAAGATTCTAGAAGTAGTAACTTAGTCCTCAGTGTATCCTTTCAAAAAAGCACTATAAACAAGGGTTATCTGGACTCTTCTTCTTCCACCAGTTCTTGTAAGACATGGTAGTAGCTTCTCCCTCTTTCCCCCTTGTTTTTTGTCTTTTTTTTTTTTTTCTTGTGTGTGTCAGAGTGTGGACATGTATTTTTTTCTTTTCCTAGCATTGCCATCTCAGAGTTTAACCTACCTCCTTCAATCAGCATGAAAGCTCTGAGGGCATAGTGCCCAGACCTGAGTTTTAGCCAGCTCAGATGAGTTGGCTAATGGTTTGAGTGCATGGAAGGTGCCCTGACCCCTGCTCAAGGTCATTTGCTTTTAGCAGATTTTCTTCTGAAAGAATTACTGAGTTTGACTACTGCATCTGATTTATATTAATCAAATGAGACAATTTTTTTAAATTTATGTTTGAACAGTTGTGTGAGTTACTATTGTATAAAGAAGTACTTTGTGATGTGTCATTACTGAGGTCGCTCAAAGCACAGTGCAAAACCATGAGTAAAATATTTTAATAAATTTGGTTCTTGGTACAGTGGTTGGTTTTAGTGCCTCACAGCACTGGGTATTCCAATTACAGGTTGTGTATCTTGAGTGCACAGGCTAAGTCCCCCAAACTTGTGTCTTGTGGATTTTTTGATAGGGAGAACCCACATCCTCCCACATCCCAAAGATCTCAGGAGGAATGCTCAAAACTGTCCCTAGGAATGTGTTTATCCTAGGATAGATATGCAATTCGCCCACAACTGTTTCTTACATTATAACTGTTGCTTATCAGGATAGGCACCACCTCTCCCAGACTGTGAGTTGGACAAAAAAGAAACTGAAAATGGATGGATGGCTTTATAACTGTTCATGTTAATGACTTTTTCAGAAGAATATTTTATGCATAACTTCTTTTTCCAGATCAAGTCAAATGGATGGAATTTTTTAAATCAAGTCCTTACAAAACACTTACAATAATAGAGGAAAGGCTGGTTAAACTTTCTAACAAAAAAACAGTAGAGGATGTATTGCATAAAGCATAGGGATTAATGAGAACATAGAGGGCAGTGTTATGAAATGGACTAAATTGAACACAAGATGTTTTAAAGGCCACCACCAGTGATACACACGTCATGAATGGAGGGTGTGGGTGAGATTGCTATAATGGTTAAAGTCTTTACCTCACAGATACAAAGTACCGGGTTTGATTATGACCTCTGGTTATTGGCTGAGCTTGTAATAGTCTGCAGATTGATTGTATAATATCTAACAATGAACCTGTAAAGCTAAGGGAAGACAAAAAAAAAATGCATTTCCCCAATACAAATATTCAGAGTTAATAAAAGTCAGATCTAAATAATGTAGAGTTCATAATTATGTTTACAACAAAATTCGGTGAGTCACAAGACTACTGAGACAAACACTGATGAGTGATAAAACTGTGCTGCTCATGACTTTATAATAAATGTATAAAGGTTACTCAGAAAAGCTGGTCTAATGGTGCAGCTGCAAAAATTCTGCCTGGGCTGCCAGCAACCTTGAGTCCAGTAATGGATTTTGTCTGTTGATAGGGTTAGACAGGGGGGATAGGGTGAAATGGTGGATGGTTAGCTCCTCTCCTATCCTGCGGGGAATGGTTTGGGAAACCAAATGCCTTTATGACCTCTGGTGGAGACCAGGGACCTCACAAATCACGTAAGGTTAAACAAGAGATGGCTACAACATCCTGACATCATTGCACTCGCTGCTTCTACCACTAGGGTCACATGATCAACTGCTGTAAGGATAATAGCTCCCAGCACCATGCTCACAATTCTCCAAGGGATCCTTCACTCCCTATAACTAAATAAAATAAATCAAATAATTGATCTTAAAAATGAAAAACAAGGTATGGTGTATAGGAAGTTACTATAAGATCAACTTTTTGAGAATCAGGTGATGTACCCAGCAAAGGTCATGTCTGGGGTATCTGGAGAGGAGTCTTTGGGGGATTTAGCGCTAGGTGATGTGAAAGGTAGATGAATCAGTCAAAGTTAGTATGGGAATGCATGGTATGAAGTAAATAAATAAATAAACAAATGAATGCATGCCAGTCAGAAATTCCTAAGAGAAATACAACTTCCTAGATAATATTGTATTGGAATTCCTATAACTGTAGCAGCTTAGTCCTGCAGGGAGACAGTTTAAGTAACAACCTAGCAAATTATGGAAACCAGAAACAACATTCTGCCCTATGGAACAGAAGGAGGTAACCTTGACTGTGCCCTAGTCAGTGTGAGCACAGTTAACAGCCCTGGGAACTGATGAACAAGTTAGGAGGAATGGAAGTGAGCAACTGCAGCCTGCCCATGTCCGGGGGAAGAGTGGCAGTACAGACTTCTTGCTGCATATGAGTGTCACACAGACACCAAATTCAATAGCAACAGGGAATGGTCAATGATGGGTGCAACACTCTGCCAAGTAGAACTTTGCCCTTAAAAATAAGCATGCATGTTTGGGCCCAGCAATGTAGGCACTGTACTGGCAGAATGCCCACCGCCACTGAAAGGTTGGAGAAAGGGGAGCAATAAAAATTCTACTTACATGGATGATAGCTCGTTCTAACCATTTCTTCCCAAACTACCTACGCAGAAGGTACGCTGATGAAAAGAGAGGCATGACCGGAATGACCGGATAGTGGAGGGAGATAATAGTCAACAGATGGATGACCCAGAAAAAAATATTAAAACAAAGTGAGTCCTTTACTCCCAAAACATTGTGAGTTCTGATTCAAATGTGTAGAAATGTGCCTCTCTTTCTTTATTCTGGTGTCAGGAAAATGCCATGTTATCGTACATGGTACAGTTTTTGGTCCGTCAAAAGTAAGGCTGGATTTCCTATAGGGGAGACAGTAAGCTTACATCTCCAGTACAATGATACACACATGAAAGCAGGACGGCCATGTTACTGCAAAAATCTTGCTGAACTTGCCTAAATGTAATTCTGAAAATGCAACACCACAACTAGAAACCTATCTGGAGATTTATTAGTGCTGTTTCTCTAGTTCTTTAACATGGTTATAGTCACTCTTCTAGAAGTTAAATGTCATGCCAACCTGGGGAAAAATATTCAGAATCTGGATAAGACAGTCACAAAAATATTTGTTGAAAAATGGATATAGCCAGGCAACATCTCACATGAAAGCAAGGCATCTATCTCCATGTCTAAGTTCTTAATAAATACAAGAGTCAGAGAGGAAAATAAGTGGTCTCCTGGAAATTAGACGCATTCTCTATGTAACTGGGACTCAACAACAAGGGGGTGTACAGGTAGGCATTCTGCAACTCTAGGAAACAAATCCAGTATTTTTCTTTCATTGGAAAAGGGAAAAATGCATTATAATGGCAAGAACCATAGCTTTTACCACAGCATACATTCAATCAGACATTCATTTCAAGAATGAGCATTTTATTTAATCTTCTTTTAGGTACTGGAAAGAAAAAGAATCATATCCCAAATTTCAGGCTTTTAACAAAATTGTATTGTTTTCCTAAAGTCAATAATGCAAGTAAGATGAATCAGGACCCAAAGTTGTCAAGTCAAAAAGTGGACCCTCATTTTCTGCCAGTACAGTGACTGGAGTTGCATCATAACTTTTGGGAGCTGCAGATGATCGCCAATGGAAGGAAACAGTAACTGTAGGCAATTAATCAGGCCTTTAGGTAATAGAGTTGGGCCCATAAGTTTTGCCTTCAGAGTTCACCTTCACATTCCCAATATGTAAACCTAGCATTAAATACCCTTTTGATGAACATGTTGAACAGGAAGGACAGATTCTGCATCTAGTGAAGAAATCAGTGTTACACTAATATGTAATCCCTGGCAAACAATGACCATGCCACTGACTTATTTTACTGCCTACCACTGTCCTAAAAGCTGCAGAATCTTTATTTCTAAAATTATGGTTCTTCACTACTGCTGAAGACAGCCAGCCTTCCCCTAAAAGACATTTTACGGAGCGCTCTCAAGCAACAGGAAGTTTGGCAGCTAGTTAAAGAAACGGCTCCGTGCTGGTCAAAACTACTGCAGTGGAACACTACTGCTTGAAGAGGACCCTGTGGTTATCTTTCATGGGCTTTTCATTTATGAATGTTTCTGTTTGTTCTCTGCTGGGTCATATACATTTGGAACTATTACATTGCTCTGACTACTGCGGCTTTGGCTTGGATATCTGCAAAGGGATACAGTTTGGGTTAATGAGTTGTACTTAAGTGAAAAACTGCTTCACTGAAAAACTGGAAAAAAAAAGTTCTTACAAGACAGACAGAGAGAGAGACCTGGGCATTGCAAGAGGCATGCTGTTTAGTTTCCTCAACCCTGTACTCCTTCACTTAATAAAAATTACAGAGGTGACACAACCTTGAAGTAGGTTACCAATTCTAATGAAATGGTCTGTAGCTGTTTTAAATAAATCCTGAGTCACTATGGGTTTTGTAGTAACAATCCATGCTGCAGAACACTGATTCCCACCAGAATAGCATTTATTTTGCAGCATCATGGTTAAGCAGATAAGCTCTCTGCCTCACATTCCAACAGTCTAAAGTTTAACCCTGACATCTGGTATCTGTGCAGAGTCTGTACATTCTCATGTCTGCACTTTTTTTTCTGGTTTCCATCTTCCAAATCACTGTTGTTCTGGTGGTTAGTGCAGAGGATTAAGGTTACGTGCTGTTAATAAGTTGCTTTCTATAGTAAAGGGTTTGATTCCTCCACTCCCCATTTGCCTGCTGTGTGACTATGAGCAGATCACTTAACCAGACATGCTCTGGGGCAACTGGGCTAAGCCCCTCAATGGTCTCCCAGACTGTGTGTTAGTAACTACCTATGAAGATTTGCTACCAAGCTTGTTTAACTGTACAGTTAAGCAACAGTGTCTAACAGGGCTGGAAATATAGGCAAGTACATATAAAAGGAAATTTAGGAATAGTTCCTGAACAAGTACCACAGTAGTAGCCTTAGCCAGGACAGAATGCTTTTTCTGAACATGGTTTTGCCATCAAGTCAGTTTAAAGAGGGTTGAGATGGTTGTTCATAGACTCAATGGCCTTGGTCTTTCTTAAAGCTGATAGAGGGGTAGGCCAAGTGAACAAAAATGCACTTTATAACATTTTTATGTGTTTTATGTAGTATGAAATACAAATTTTCAAGTGCCCACAAATCTGTTAGTAATAGCAGAGTAAAAAAAAAAAAAAAAGAGGTTAATACTTGTTTAGAAAAAAACAAAAGATCCATGTAATTCTAGTCAGCTTCAGGATCTATGAAATGAAGAATTCTCACCATTTGTCTAAAGACCACAGAGTCCCCTGAAATATTATGTGGTTTATTGTGAGGCACTACACAATTTGTCAGAAAGCCTGGAAGATTAAAAAAGTTAGGGCTCCAGAGGTAATTCTGCATGTCAAAGAGTTCCTGCTCATGAACACCATGGGAGTGACTTCATTACAAGGGGAAGAAAGGCTTTCCCTAGGTCTGATAATACTGCTCATCTGAAGTTCAGCTACACTGTTGGACTGACCTGGAGTTTTAAAAGACTGTCATTAAATTGCTGGAGAGTGTAAGCTGCCTTGAATTAATGCATCCAACAATTAGGTATCCAGTTAAGCTAAGGCCCTGAGGCTGAGTAACATGACAGTCATGTACTTGATACAAACACTGAATGCTGAGGACAGCCAAATAGAAGGCAGGGGAACCATAAGTATCTTGAACTAATTTGGTAGTAGATGACCATTTTGTAACAACTGATTTTAAAAGTAAGGTAACAATTTAACAGATAAGTAGGTAAGAGAATGTGCAATTGTTTTCATATGTAGGCACTAGGCTAGCTGCCCTAGTGGGGCATTTTAAGCCTCGCCAATTCCCTTTCAAAGATGAAAAATCACCTCTGTTTAGTGTCTGTGAAGTGAACACCTAATCATTATACCAACCCCGGACCAAGATGCCAACAGTTGGTATCCTAGGATGTGCTCATTTTTCATTCATTTCTTATTTCTTGATTAACACCTTTTTGAACATCTAGATATTTTTCTAACAAAGTTTTATTAAACACCTTTTTAAATTATCACCTAAGACATAGGCTAACATACGTTAACAGAAAATAAAACATGTTACATTTTTTTCCTTTTACTTACATTATACATCACATATATTTTCTTTCTTTATAATGGTCATCAGTCCAGCATTACATAATTTGCTCAATTCATGTGTTCCCTTAAGCCTCACTCTTTTTGAACATTATTCTGCATGTATTGTTTCTAAAATTTCCATTTTTTTCTATGTAATTTGTTACCTCCCTTTGCTAAGGATCCCTCTTCCAATTATTTTCTGTCTTTTATAATATTCAATATTTCAAATACAGTAGGTTTATACTATGATTTCCATTTTCTAGTAATTGCTTTTTTGGTGGTCAACAGAATTAAACTTGACAAGGCCTTACTATGCCTAGGCAATTCAGAATCTATGTCCCAGCTTAAAACAATCATTTCTTAGTTATAACTATTTGCGCACTCAATATTTTTGACAGAGTATTCTGCAGGGAATTTTTACAATCTGTCAACTCATTACACTCTAGAACGTACTTTCCCCAGTTACATCTTTCTTTCCCATCACACCTCCAACATTTGCTATTTACCTGAGAACAAATTCTTTGAGGTCTGCTTGGGGTATAAAATACTTATGCAAACACTCCAAGCGACAATCCTAAGCCTCCTAAACTTTGGGAACACTTGGAAGCCATACATGTCCTCCCATTGCTCTCTCTCTAAAAGTTTTTTTATAGTCTCTCTTCCCAATCTTTTCTAACCACATCTGACTGATTGTTATAGTTGTCATGTAATATTTTATATGCCCTACAAATTATCCCTCCTAGGAAAGGCAGTCTCCCACTCTATTATCTTTCCCTCTCTAGTTGTTTGCTCCCAGTACCTTGGTACCTTTGCCAGTTTTCTTCAGTAAATTCCAGGCCTCCCTTTCTTATTCTCTGCACCCCTACTTGCAGTCATCCATATTAGCAAATTCTCCTTTTTCCATTCTCATGTTGGATTAGCTCTTAGAATACTTTCTGATACTTTATGAATATAATATTCTGTATGATTGTTGTTATTCTATTTAAGGATCTGCATCCAAAATCCAACTCTCTCTTCATTTCTTGAACTTCTCCCCTCCTTTATAATCATCATCCCTTTCCATTTTGAATTGTAACATTCTGCTTATATTATAGCTCTAAAACATCTGTTCAAATCAGGTAATCCTAAACCACCTTGTCCTATTATAAGGATCAGCTTATCCCACTTAATTCTTGTCCTCTTCTCTTTCCAGGCAAATTCCTTCTTTATTAATCACTGTCCATAATTTCTCCTCTGGTTAATAAAAATATGTTTGACCCATATATAAAACTAAAAGGACTAAAAATATTTTTACTTTTTGGATCTTACTATCCATATAAATAAAATAAAAGCATCCAGTTTCTCAGTTTTCATATTATCTTTTGTCAAGTCTCTTCCTATATATCCTTACCTACCATAATAGAAGGATGTTTAATTTACACTCAAATACACCATCTTATCGTGTCCCCATAAATGTGGGTATTGCTGAATCAAGTCACGTATAGGTACATAATTTATGGCTATAGGCTTTGTTTTATTTTCATTCATTTTATACCCTGAAAAGGCATGAACCTGTCTCAAGTTGTTACACAGCACTGAGATATCCTTTTCTGGATTTATCAGCTATAAAATAATATCATCTATAAGTAAAGCCAACTTTTCTTGATTACCATACAAATTATATCCCTGCATTTCTGAGTCCCTCATTATCTTTACCAATGGTTCTAAATATAATGCAAATAACAAAGGGGAAAGATGACACCCCTATTTAGTTCCAACTCTTCAAATAAAAATTATCAAAAAGTACCCCCTACACTTTAATTAATAATCTTCCTCCAAGCCTTCATATATTCTCCAAATTAACCTTATTGTAACAAGGGATGTAAATGTTTCCATTGTCTTACTTAAAATAAATAACAGCTTACTCTATGCTTTCTCTGCATAAACACATGCTAACAACAGTGTTATTTCTTATATTCTATTTCCCTCTGGAACATAATTGTTCTATTAACGTTGTCAAATGTTTGTCTCCCTTCCACAAATCACATTTTTAAACACCTTTATTAAATTACTACTTGTGACACAGGCAAAGTAATCAAACCATATTAACAAGTTCACATTTACAAACATTATACATCACATATATTGTTATATATCCTATAATTTATGCCATGTTACATAACTTATTCTATCTCTTTCCTCCAAAACATTTTTTGCATGTATCGGTTCTACAGTTTCCATTTTTTTCCAAGCAATTTACTTCTATCTTTTTCTAAAGACCTCTCTTCCTGTTCTTTTATCTTGGTTACAATATTCACTACTTCAAGCAGAGTTGGTTTAGATTTTGCATTCCGTTTTCTAGTAATTGCTTTTTTGACAGCCACCAGGATTAAACTTAACAAGGCCTTACTATGTCTAGGCAATTCAGATATTGTATCCCAGCTAAAAAAAGTATTTTCCTTAGTTACACTCATTTGCTCACCCAGTATTTCTGACAGAGTACTTTGTAGAAAATTTTTAAAGTTTGTCAACTTTACACTCCCAAAGCATAAGATCCTAGTTACCTCTTTCTTCCCAATCACACCTCCAACATTCGCCATCTACCTGTTGAAAAATTCTTTGGAATCTGCTTGGGGTATTAAAGTATCTATGCAAACACTTCCAGGGAAAAATCCTAAATCTTCTAGATTTTGTTGCATATTTGGCAGCAATACATATGTCCTCCCACTTCTCTCTGTGAATTGTATTTCTTCCCAGTCCTTTCTGACCTCTCCTGATTCCTAACTAAAAACTCAACCAGTGCAGGTCTTTTATTTAGGATTCACCTGTCCCTTTCTCTCTGTCTATACTCTGATATTAATTCCAAACACTAGCCTGCAATCCAAATGTCTTCATGGCTTCTTCCCATTCGATTACTTTCCTTTTCTTATTATTTGTTTTCAATGCCTTAGTTCTTTGCCATCTTCCTCCAGTAAACTCCAGACCCCTTTTGTCTATTCCCTGTACCCCTGATGGCAGTCATGCCTATCAGCAGAATCTCCTTTCTCCATTCCCATGATGGCTTAATTCTTAGTACATATGCAAATATTGTGTTATCCAAATGGGAGGAGAAATTTATTTTAAATTCCAAATTTCAGGAATTCTGGATATTATACTGCAGATTTTTGGATGACATAGTTATCCTCTGGACTGGTGGATAGGACAAATTTATAGAATGTATGGATTATTTAAATAAAACCACTAGCTTCTTGAGATTTACTTATAATGTTACCCCTGATAGTTTACAATATCTAGATGTGGAGATATATAAAATTAATCAAACATTTGAAACTAAAGTGTTTCGAAAAAGTACTTTTTGTAATTCCTTCCTACATTATGATAGCACCTGCCCCTTACATTGTAAAAGGAACATAGTAAAGGGGCAATTTGTTAGGGGCTCTCGAATGACTAGCTTGGATATAAATTTTTCAAAAGTATGTGATCTGTTAGAGAAAATGTTTTTAGACAGAGGTTACCCAAAATGTTTGTAAATAAAATAAGGAATGAAGTGGAAAAAGGTAGACTAGATAGGTTTAAACCTATTAAAGGTATGGGGTACAATAAAACTATCCAAGAGGAAGGAAATAAGTATGAAAATCCATCTGAGGGGTTTCAAAGAGGTCTAGTGGTAGAATTTAATGCTACTAATTATAAGGTGAGGGATATACTACAGAGGGAATGGGAAAAACTAGCATCGCTTACAGATATTGAGGAAATATCTAAAATAAGTCCAAAGGTGATATATAAAAATTCCCATAGTATAAGAAAAATCCTGGAAAATAATTATAGAATTATTAGTAGGTCAAGTATTAATTCAGTACCAACAGGAAACAGAAGAATAGGGACATACAAATGTGGAAGATGTAACCAATGCCCCTATATTATAAATGAAGGTGAAATTTATCTTGAGAGTAGGAAGAGATGGATTAGAAGTAAGGGTTTTTATTGTTGTGATACTAAAGGGGTGGTATACCTTGTGATATGTCAAAAATGTCAATCATTTTACGTAGGTAAAATGGAAAGAACATTAAGAAAAAGAATATACGAGCATACCTACGATATTTCCAAAGCAAAAGACACTAATGCACTTTACAAACATTCCAGAGTTTGTGTAGGATATCATTTTCATTTTTTTGTATTAGAACAAATTAGGCAAGATATCAGAGGGGGTCCCTGGGAGGAAATTTTAGAAAGTAAAGAATTATGGTGGCAAGTTACCCGGGATGCGGGGAAAAAAAACAGGTCTTAATGACTTTTTAACAATAGTAGCATTATTAAAATTAACAGCTAGTAGAATTTAATGGTAATTATGAATTCCTACACTAGAGGAAGCCAGCCATTATTAAGTTTTATATGCAGTTTTAGGTTCATAGGTTCATACTAGGCTATCTGCCCGAGGGCATTTACAAGCCTAGCCCATAGTTTTGTGGCTTACGCCACCCCTTTAGTATGGGGAACTATACCCATTATTTTGCTGTGCCTCTGCCGAGCAGTGACACTGAGGTAATCCCTGGGGTATATCTGCGATCTCCCATCCATTGGTCAAGATTTCTCTTGAACAAGGCCAGCGAGGTGCTCTGCCTCACATATACCGGGATTTTGTTCCACAGCATAGGGAGTCTTTGGGTGATGAATCTATCCCTCCAGCACGCCCTATTAATAGCCGTGTCTAGGTTTAAGTCTCCCGCCCTTGTGGCTCTGACGGATCTAGATTTTTTGAGGTGAAGCATATTCATCAAATCTGGGTTTGACATGGCCTTGTATGTTAGGCAAAGGTCACCTCTGAGCAAGCGGTGGCGACTGAATAGAGCTGGAGTTCTTTCAGTCGGGCAGCATAGGACAGATGTTTGAGACCCTTTATCCTTTTGGTGAGGAACTTTTGTGGCCTCTCCAGCTGCTGCAAGTGTCGGGTCAGATACATTCCGAATGGGGCATTGTACTCAATCATTGGTCTGATGAGTGATGAGTATAGGGAGACTATGACCTCCCTTGATCTAGATGAGAATCCCTTCATGATAAGGTGGGCAATGTAGAAGGTCTTCCTAACTACTTTAGCTACATGGGTGTCGAATGACAGACTACTATCAACCTGGGTCCCCAGGTCCCTGATAACTTCTTCTGTGCTCAGTGGATTGCCACCTATTTGGTAGCTAGGGTAACCTTTATTTTCTCGAAGGGTATGACTATGCATTTTTGGCATTTAACTTTAGGCCATGGCTCTGGCACCAGTTATCCGTTTCTGTGAGACCCTTCTGAAGGATATCTGTGTCAGATGTGTTTTCTACTATGGCCCAGTTTGCAGTCATCTGCAAACTTTGTCAGCCATAACCCTCCTGTGTTTGCTTGTACTTGGAAAAGTAGATGCCAAACAAGAGTGGGCCCAGGACTGAGCCCTGTGGTACACCACTTGTGACAGGCTTTGAGTCTGACATGGCGCCAGCAACTCTGACCCTGTGGGTTCTGTCACTCAGCCAGTTTGCAACCCATCTTGTGATGTATGGGTTAACATTTAAGCTGATGAGTTTTTCAATGATACCCGAGTGGGGTATTGTATCGAAGGCCTTCGCCAGATCGAGGTAGGCTGTATGGACTGCCTTTCCCTCATCAATGGCTTTGGTGACTGTTTCAAAAAAGTCAACCAAGTTTAGAAGGCATGATCTGCCTTTGACAAAGCCAAACTGGGATGGATCCAAAGTCTGCAAATTCCCTATGTCTTTATTTATGAGGTCCATTATGATCCTCTCCATGGCTTTGCAGATAAGGCTTGTCAAGCTAATGGGCCGGTAATTTCCAGGGTCGGTGGAGGCACCGCCTTTGTGAAGTGGGACTACAGTTGCAGTGCGCCACTCCCTGGGTACATGTCCAGAGGTAAGACTATGATTAAACAGCTGTCCTAGCTGTGGGTTTAATTCCTCGTTGAGTTTGTGGAGCACACAGCCTGGGACACCATCAGGTCCCATGGATGCTGTGTTTTTTTGCTTTGGAGAGAGCAGTTTTCACTTGGGCGTTGGAGATGTTTGGGGGGCTGCAATCGCTTGGTATAGATATCTCTCCTTTTGGGGGAGGGAGAAGTTTGCACTGAACCTGTCAGCCAGTATGTTGGCAATGTCTGTAGGATCAGTAATCTTCACATCATTTTGAACTAGTTCTGAACATATCTGGGAGTTTCCTCCCAGGTTTCTAACATAGCTAAAGAAGGCCTTATGATTGTCTTTTAAGTCTTTAGCTATTTTTCTCTCAAAATTTGCTTTGGATGATTTTATGAGAGCTCTTAGTTTTTTACTTATAGTGATCAAGGGTGTCTTACCTTTTAAGGATTTTGCTCTATCTTGTAGTAGCTTCCTCCTTTTGTTGTAGAGTTTGTTTATGGCTGGGGTCCACCAGACTGGACGCTTGCCTTTGGTACAAAGAGTCTTTGTTTTGCTTGGGATTGCCTTATCCATGCAGTCCTGCAGGTGCTGGTAGAAGGCATTTGTAAGTGATTCAGCGGCTTGAGTACTGTTTTCCGCCGGCTCGGGGGACTTAAAGGAGACCACACTAGTCTTTAGAAGTGTGAAGTCGGCTTTCGAGAAGTTCTTTACTGTGGTCTTTTTTATTTCAGGTGGGGGTGGGATGAGGACCTCCAGCGAGATTAGTTTGTGATCTGATCTCACCAGTGAGGGGTATACTTCCGGTGTTGAACATTGTGCTCCCATGTTCGTGATGATGAGATCAAGTATGTTTTCTCCTCTTGTGGGGATGGTGACTAGTTGTTCCATGGCATTTGAGTTTATGAATTCCAGGAACTTTTGGGCTAGGGTGTTTGGGCTTGAGTAGTGTTCCCAGTCTATATTAGGGTAATTGAAGTCACCTAGTATGATGGTGTTTGGTGATACATTTATCCCCTCTAGTGTTTTCAGGAAGGCCATGTGAGGTTCCTGAGTTTGTGAGGGTGGCCTGTAACATGCTACAATTTGCAGAGCAGTCTTGCCTATGGTTAATTGCACCTGGATGGTCTCCAATGCATCGTGCGTTGCCACCAGTCTTGAGGTGTGGGTGTCCTTGATGAATATGGATACCCCCCCTCCTTTCTTGGTATTGTCCGGATTTTGGGGCCGGAACGCATGATATGAGGTAAAACCTGATAGTGCTGGGGTGCTCTCAGGAGCCTTGAACCAGGTTTCTGTCACAGCACAGACATCAATGTTCTCCATACTGAGAAGGGCCTCGAGTGCATGCATTTTGAGATTTAGACTTCTGGCATTGAGCAGCATTACCCTTAGTTTTTTTCCTTTTTTGTGTTCCAGGGTGGTAGGTTTACAATTTGAGCCTTGCCTAAAAAAGGCACTATGGGGGTGGCAAGAGCCTTTACCAATATCCGGAATCCCAGGGGTGACAGGTGCAAGCCGTCCCTTGTGAAGCAGCGTGGCTTGTCCAGCATGTCATCCCAGGCAGACAGACATTGGATCCCCTTTGAATGACACCAGAGTTTAAGCCAATTGTTAAAGCTGATCATCTTATCTCCGTATTGTGGCATCATTCTTGGTGAAGGTAGGATACTGCTCAAGGTCAGGGTCATACCTGCCTGGGCTACATAATCAGAGAGCTCCTCAATGTCTCTTTTCATGTAGTCCAAGGAGGTACGTCTCAGGTCGTTTACACCAGCATGGACAATGACTGAGTCGTATTTGTACCTGCTGTTGAGAGACCCGAGTGCTTGCGTTATGTGGCGGATTCTAGCGCCCAACAGGCAGCTTACTGTGACCTTCTCCTTACTCAGTCTGGTGAGCAGGACGTCAGTGTGTCTCACTATGGAGTCACCAATGACTAGTGTGTCTGGCATTGTGTTTGGCCTTAAGGGCTGTGACTGTTTGACACTCTGACTGTGAGGTCTATGTGTTGCAGGTGTTGTGTTCTGAGGTGGTGGTTGTTTGGGTGTCTGCTTTGGTGGCCTCTGCTGTTTTGGTAGATTTTTGATCAGAGCCTCCGAGTATGTCTTTGTGTGTTTATGTATATGATTTGAGGTTGTGATGGTACTATGTGAGACTGGGTCTATAGTGTGTGTGGTAACCTTTTCCTCCTGACTGGTCTTGCCAGTCCTATGTTGAGAGCTCAGCCTCCAGTTTGGCCGTATAGTTGCATCTCTCGCATGTATTTGTGTTTTGTGGGAGGAGGAGAGGGTTGTCTGTGTACATGAGGCAATTGTAACATTGCCTCAATATTCCCAGGTTCACCAGCTGAGCAGGAGAGGACACTAGCAACTGATCCCTCGACATGCTAGAAGGACTAGACAAAAAAACTTTAAAAGAGATTCCGGGGGACGTGGGTGACCGAGAAATGGGGGTTTGCCTTTTTGGGGTGCTATCTATAAGAGTGCCGTATCAAGGTGATAAGTACTGTAGGAGCAAGTGCTAGGTTTTTATTCATGCATATTCATATTTATTTGATGGTTTTATGTATTTATTTATTTATAAATGGAATGTAACATATGAATGTTTTTTTATGTTTATATATGTTTTTAAAATAATTTTATTAAATAGATAAGTACTGAGTAGTAAGGAAATGTATTAAATGTTGATTCATGAATATTTATGAGCCCAGAGAGTATATTGGTTTGCCCATTTAAATGTTTTGTCAACATTTCATTGGTTAATTGATTTTAATTTGGATATATAAGGGATGAATGGTATTAATTTTGATGTATCTGATGAAGTCCGAGTATAGAGGACGAAAACGCGTATTTGCTGTGTTATTTAAAAGCGTTAATGCTTTATAGTCTTGTTGTCAATAAATCGAGTGGATATTAATTTTTGGGTTTCCTGTTTTGGCTCGATGCACTCTTTTCTGGATTTATTAGTGATTTTGGAGTGCCTTCGCTTGGTTATAATTCTTAGTACACTTTCTGCTACTTTATGAATATAATATTCTGTATGAATGTCATTCTCCTTAAGGATATGCATCCAAAATCCCATCCTTTCCTTGTTTCGTGAATTACCTTCTCATGTCATCATTCTCCCTTTCCACTTTGAATTGTAGCTTTCTGCTGGTCTTCTGTATAAGAGCCTTAACTTTGTAGCTCTAAAATAACACTTAATTCTAAACCTCTTTGTTCTGTTGGGAGTATACTTATCCCACTTGACTCGTCCTCTTCCCCTCCCAAATAAAATCCTTCAGCACTATTAATTCTTGTCCAGAACTTGTCCCCTGGTTGATAAAAACCTGTATAGAAAACTAAACGGACTACAATTTTTTTATTGCTTAGATCTTTATATCCATATTCATAGGTAACAGGTTCCAGTTTCTCAGATTTTGTATTGTTTGTTTAATCTCTTCTCAGATATTTTTAATAGTGGTCATAGCCAAATCATTTTAAATCCATACTCCTAAATACTTAATTTTATCATATCCCCTTAAATATGGGTATTGCTGGACCAATTCATGTATAGCTACATAGTTTATAACCAACTGTCTCAGAATATTCTATAACATGTTGATGTCCCTTTCTGGTTCCTATGTTCAGACACAACTTACCAGAGAGGAAACCTCCCACTTAGATTTTTGCCTTTGATCCCTTGTATATCCTTCTAATTAACCTTACTATTATATCAGGAAATGCAAATGCTTCCATTGCCCTACTCATAAAATCCCAGCTTACTCTGTCAAATGCTTTCTCTGCATCAAGACCCACCAACAACAGTGGTATTTTCTTACATTCTGCTTCCCTCTGGATCATCGTTTCCTTAATGTTGTGAAATGTTTGCCTCCCTTCCACAAAACCACATTGGTGTACATATAATTTTTGACATCATCTTTGCCATTCTTTTAGCCATTATAGACAGAAGCACATTATAATCTTGGTTTAAAACTGAAAAGGCCCTATATGATGCTATGTCAGATGGGTCTTTACATCTTTATAGGTTCATAGGTTCATACTAGGCTATCTGCCCTAGGGCATTTATAAGCCTAGCCAGAATGTGTTTGGCTTTCACCACCCATTTTAAATTAATTTTGCTATGCCCTTTTTCGAGGTTAGTATACTGTGCCTCTGTCTAACAGTGACACAGAAGTGATACCCAGATTAAACCTACAATCTCCCATCCACTCATCAAGATTCCTCTTGAAGAGAGTCAATGAGGGACTCTGCCTAACCTGGACTGGGATTTTATTCCAGAGTGAAGGGAGCCTCTGGGTTATGAATCTGTCCCTCCAGCATGTCCTATTTATTTCAGTGCTGAGGTTCAAGTCTCTCGAGCACGTAGCTCGATGGGATTTGGATTTTCTGAGGTGCAGCATGTCCATTAATTCCGGGTTGGACATGGCTTTATACGTCAGGCACAGATCGCTCCTGAACAGGCTTCATTACAGCTATCACAGTTTTTTTCCAGGTTGTGTCTCCCCTCCTTTTAAAATACTGTTAAGCAAAACCTTCTTATCTTCATCACTTTCTTCCTTCTTAGTTTCAAAACTTCCACTGGAATACCATTTATTCCTGAAGACTTTCTTGCAGATTGGTTATTCATCAACATTTTTATCTCATCTCTACCTATATTAACAGTTAGTTGTTGAGCCTCATCTACCTCTAATTTTGGCATATTTGTGTCTTCCATATTTATACCTCATTTTTTGTTGAACAAACTTCTATATTTCCTCCTTAGCCTGTTCTGCATCAAAAAATGACTTTGATCTGTCTGTTCCTTCCAGCTTCTCTGGTACAGCAGAAAATCTCAGGTTTTCCCTACATGGTCTATCCTCCAATTTTATTAATTTTTGAAACATCTCTTCTTGAGCAGTCTCAAGAAGAGATGTTTCAAAAAAAATTAACCCGTGGTGGTGGTGGTGCTGCGGTCCCGTTCGATTCTCAGCTAGAGCGTCTTCTGCGTGGAGACATGCGTGAATGGGTGTACCTTCTTTGAAGGCTGTGCATCAGGGCAGGTAAAAATCAACTACCAATCATTAGCGGATTGGAGTTCCGCTGTGGCGACCCCTAACCGGGAAAAGCCGAAAGACACAACTCCTCATCTTGAGCAGTCTCATGCTCAGCCAGCCTTTTCTTAACTTCAAACGCATAAAGAATTTTTACAGTTTTATCACCTCATCTGAATATCTGTTCAGGACTTCTTCCATTTTCTCCAGACTTTTATTTAAATTGATATACTCCCTTCAGAGTTTCATTTATTTTAATCAGCTCTGAGCATATTTGACTTATTTTTCCTCTAGATTACAGGAAGCCATGTCTTGTACCAAAGCTGGGGCATGGATTCTTCAAAATCAATGTTTTCTCTTCATCTTTTCTACTTGATTTTCTTTCTGGCTCTCAGTTTTTTATTTGCAGCATCCAGGCAGTGTATTTAATAGCCAGTAACTGAACTTTACTCGGGTTGACAGTATCACTGGCTGTTTCTCAGTTTCTGTTTTCACACTGGTAGAGCTGAAGCTAAGCTGTTGATCAGTGTGTGTGGCCATCTTGGAGGTGGCAGAAACAGAACATTCTTTGGCTGAACAAGTTGGTAGATAAGAGTTTACTTGTTAAAATAACATTTTTATTACAAATCTGGTAACCCTCTATCTGTGTATAAGAGTTTGAATGGTGTACATGTGGAAGTTATAACAGTCAAACTATTCTGCTGGATGCTGTCATCTCTGAATTTATGCCTTAACCACTAGCTGTCATGCCATGATTAATAAAGAATCTGATTCTGGTAGCATTTTTTTATTTTTTTTTTACTTTATATTTATTAAGTTGTCTCCACACCAGTGCAGCAATACCCAAATGTCTTAATCTGGGCTTTCCTCTGTGGGTCATTTGGACATATTTTGCGAGTCCTGTACAATAACAAAGCCAGTACATTTACTGTGCAATGTTACTTAAGTATATGCTATTGTGGTATGTAAGGGAAGCTTGGTTGAATCTGCTGAGCTAACAGTTTTACTTAGTTTCTCTTTATTGCATTTATACTCATATGTTGTCTAACAAATACAAGAGCGTATTTTCAGGAAAGGTAGGAAAATGGGGTAGTTAGCTAAACTGAGCAGTATGGCATGGTACATTAGCTGAGAATGTGGAATAGTCAAGCAGGTCTGCTGAATGCATCTGCTTTATTTACATGTCTTTTAGTGCAACCTTTACACTGGTTCACTTCAGAAGCCCTACTTGACAGGATTAATTAGTAGGTAAGTAATTAAATGCAACACTGGACGAGGGTGTCTGCTCACACACATTACATTTGGTGCTTCACCAGATGTATATCTGTACATGCTATGCATTAAAAAATAAATTTGCATTTTAGCTTCTCAGATGAATTCCTGGAGCTTGCTTACTCACTAAAGTGTCCAGAACATTACAGACACATTATGATGACTTCCAGACAAGTCTTTATGGAAGCATGCTCCATTACTTGAATGGCGTGCACACTTATATAAGCCTGTTGTGCAACAGTATGCTCCATTCGAATAAACGAACATGCCACCAATAAACACTTGCTAAAATATTATCACACTGCTCAGAACAGAGGAACACACAAGAAATCCCATGAATGCATTTTAAAAGTTAGTGAATTGTGCAAAAAATTTTTTAATGCATGTCATGCACAGATGTGTTCTCGAGGGCACTAACCACCACACGAGTGGCAGCAGTCATCTTCATGTTGGCTTTTTATGTTATAAGAAGTCAGTAATGTTGACACCAAAAGCAATGATTGCTTGAATATAGTACTGGTTTTAAGACCCAGGTCCCATTGCTGCTATACATTTTGTAACTTGAAGTACAATTGTTTCAGTGGCCTTCTGTAATGCTTACTTCCATGATGCCACAGAGAGGAATCTCAAAACTTTGACTATCAAAACTGTAAATTATAACTTAATACTTACACTGCCATAAAGTTGGGGGATACAAGTTACACTTTTGTAGGCTACATTGTTAGTCTGAGTACAAGTGTAAAACTCCTGGCTACATTCCTAAACATAAGCAGCACTTTGGTGTTGTTTGTCATACAGTGTGCTGCTGTTTTATGAATGGCATTATGTTCTTCCAACATATAATCCCATTTAAGATCCATACTTCATTTGATAGTAGAATATATGGTGGCAGTGGTTATCTGGGTTTATTTGTCAAGAACAACATTCATTAGTTCAAATCATCCTTATTTAAGTCAGTAAGAGAACTAACCAAGGGATTTAAGTTAAGATGATATCTATTTTCTTTATTAACTTAGCATATTAGAGATATTTCTTTCATTCAGGTTCACAATCAGAAACAAACTATATGACTGTATAAATCTTTTATTTTTAATTACCTTAATAAATTAGTATAATACATTGTAGTTAATTTAATCTGTCTCTCTAGATTTTGAGTGGAAAACTGAATTAAGGGACTGTCATGACTCCTTTTACAACCCAGCTCAATGCGTTCTTAAAGCAAATGTGTACATTACTCGTTATAGACATTAAGTACAAAGAACATTTTGTGCTGCCTCCCTAGGTTGTTGTGTCTTTCAGCTTTTCCTGGTTAGGGGTCGCCACAGTGGAACTCCGGTCCACTAATGATTGGCAGACGATTTTTACGTGCCGAGTTGCCAGCCCTGACGCACAACCTTCAACGAAGGTACGCCCATTCACGCATGTCTCCACACAGAAGACCGTCTAGCTGAGAATCGAACAGAGCAACGTCTTCCTGTGAGGTGACAATGCTACTGCAGCACCACAACCGCAGTTTTAGGTGCACTGTCATAATAAATGTTTTTGTTTTACAGCATTATCAAAGCTTTTTGAACTGATCCTTACAGCAGACTTACTGTACTGTGTAATCTTTACCACATCATGACATATCCAACTTTTAGTGTACCTACATTCTACAAACTTACTTCTTTGCCTTATGTATTATAGTACATCTGTTCAGTAATGCATGTGTATGCCTTCTATATTACAACCTTCTGACAGCAATTTGCTTTGCAACATACCAGTTTTTATTCTTCAATACATATCTGCCAAGCAATTAAGGGTTTTTACACTGCCTCAAAGTCCTACTGTACAAAACAAGCATTTACTATTCTATGTGAATAGTTGTTATTGTACTGTTATGAGTGAAATAAGACAGCTAGTATAAAAATTGGAGAGGATGTTGAATCCCCCCCCCCCCCCGGTGTCTCTTCTATTGCTCCAATGGTTCCCTACCTCTAACTTCACCCAAGTGACCTATACATTCCAACTTCCAGGGCAGGAACTGAAACGCTACAGGATGAGCTCACCAACTCCTCTCCCCAGCACAGGATACACCTGCCCCCCCGGGTACAGCAAGAGTACTACAGCCTATTCATTCCCTGGTTCTGAACTTACTTGCTCTACTCCCCTTACAGGTGAGAGTCAGGTAGACCTAACAGCATCCCCGTGGTGGCAACTGCTACCACCCTGGACTTGTAGCATGAGATGTATAAGCATTTACTAGCCACTTACGCTCATCCTCCTCACCGGGTCCTCTGGTTTTCTGGGGCAAGGTCATGTCTTCATCCCTCTACACCAAAATTTAAAATACTGTTTTAACATTTTTCAACAAATTGCAAAATATACAACATAAGCATATGGACTTCTTTAAGTAAGTTGTACAGGTAGATGCACTTAGTCCAAAGTACTTAACCTTTTTCATTCATTTAATGGTTGCTTCTCACTCCTGCAGTCTTTGATCAGGATGCTGGCGTTTTGCAACTTTTATATATTAATAAATTATTACATGTATACACTTTCAAATGTCATTACCCTGCAACATGGCATTGATGGCAGCAAAGAATGAGTGATACTTCCTACGTGACATCTTATAGGGAGCAAAAATTTATGACATACTTCCTATGGGCTTTAATTTTGAAACAAGTGTGAGCCTTGGAATTATAAAAAAAAGTATGAAAATGCAAGAGAACAGCAAATGTCAGGCAACACTGTTCTCCTTTAAAGTTTTTTTTGTTTTTTTTTTTTTGCAGGGCTGAAACCCTTCCACACACCCTGAACATACATACATATAACAACTCTGAAACTGTCATAACTCAAAGAAAAGGGAATATTCCCAGAAATGCCAGTCTCAAATTTAGTATATGTAAATGCACAATTTTTTGTCATTTAGTCTCTCAGTTCCAGGACTCTGCACTATCTTCCTATTTAACACCTGATAGCTAGGAGTCCTGCTGAGATTTTTTTTAAGCTGAATTTAATGGAGCAATCCCATCTCTGCTAACAGCAGCAGATTTAATTATGCTTGGCAAGTCTTTGTCACCCTTCCTTTCCTCCCTTTATTTTCAGTGTTGACTGATGCCAACACCGATCACTTGTGCTAGAGAAGAGACATTTTATGACTATTAATAGCCAAATGTCAGTTTGCTTTCTTTCCTGACACTAGTGCCAAGCTTTAAAAAGCCCTTTCGTAGAGTGCATGTAGTGAGGTCATTTGCAGTTTTTTTTTTGTTAAAAAAGAGAGCTGGTTATGAGGGAGAATGAAAAGAAACAAATATTTTTTCTCCTATTTTGTTTTACGGAGTTGCATTAACTTGCGTTCCTGTCTGCTGCTGCTCTTTAAAGCAGCAACATTATACTCTCAATAATGCTGTTGGTGCAAGTTGGCACATATTCCAAAAGAGGCAGTGAATCTTGAGTCTGTCATGGAAACTCGGGGTTGAGGGGAGGGTAATAGCTATTTGGAACAGTAAATAAGACACTGAATTGTGGGGAGGTGAGTGGGAGTATATTTGGTTGTGTCCTTGACTTGCATTTTAATAATGCCTTGGACAATCAAGCCCATTTCACTAAATTGGTGATTAGCAAATTTATTATTAACTTGCTCTGAGGCTTTATGACCAGAGTTATATTTGCAGTGGTGTTGCAGGACTGAAGCTGTCTGCATGGGAGATTGAGTTTTCCTTCCACCACATAAAAACATATTTGCTAACTCCTGAAGCACACATGTAAAAAGACTAGCTGACATAAATCATATTCTTCTGCGACAAGGTAAAGCATGACTAACACAAGTACTTTGAGGGGGTGTTCCGCTAATGAGTGGGGAATAAGCTTCAGGAAATTAGAATACACCAGTGGGGGACACAAATTAACCCTTGTCTAAGGCATCACCTTCACCTAAAGTTAGCCCTGAAGAATACACTAAATTGTAAACTAGTCCAGCTTAGAAGAAAATTCATCTACATACGAATGGAGAAGTTATGAAGACATAGGAGCACAGCAGAAGGGTAAAAAAAAAAAAAAAAAAAAAACCACCACTACTGCAGAATGCTTCCTTACAAATTAAATTAGAAGGTGAGTGAATATATGATATATGACTTTGGAAGCTTTCTGCAAAAGTGGGGAGGAATCTCAAACAATGAAAAATTGATCTGTTTTATTTATTTTTTTATTCATGCTTTGTTAACTAGGTTAGACGCAACTAGGCAAGCGGTCTCTTCAAGGATGACCCAAGATGGAATTCACATTGACTAGGGGAAATTTGGCTTGGACACCAGGGAGATTTCCCTACTCTTTTTGATAAATATCATGGGATCTTTTACATTCACCCAAGCTACCACCAACTCAGGCAGATGTACTCTAAGTTTAACATCTCTTCTGCAGGATGGCTCACTTAGGAGTGCAGTACCTCCACTGCTGTAGTGGAATGTCAGGAATGGAAAATGAATCCAAGTACCTGGAGTGGGAATAGAATTCACAGCCTTCTGGTCTTCCAGCAGCTAGCACTAACCTTGTGCCCCCTACCTCTTGACAGGTAAGGGACATAAGAAGGCCTAAAGACAAAGGCTCAGAAGACAGATTCCTTCTGAATAACTGCGGTATCAATGGAGGTTTGACTCCAGGAATCACAGTTCAAATAATAATGCTATGTGAAGGTGGGAGCCAATGACCATGTGGCCATTGCAAAAAGGTTAGCAATGGAGACACTTTAGAAACAAGAACTAGGATTAGCTATTACCTTGGTGGAATGGCCAGACAGCAGCATTTTTCAACAGAAAGTTTACCACCTCAGTGGCAAAACACAACACTCAGCAATTCACTTGGAAAGGGTTTGTTTAACAATTGCTTGTCGCTCTATCTTCCTGAGCTTTTGTACTCTAGTCATGTAAAGCCATACTTTGCAGTACACAGCCAAACTACCTGGATGTTGTCCCCACAAACAAAACAGGGAAATTAATAAACTCTGATCAAGGACAATGACAATTTTGAAACTATATTCAGGAGAAAACATGGATCAATGGACATCAGATCCTCATGAAAGTAATTATGTTCCCTAAATACAATTACTTTCAGATATGGGATTCTGTGAGTAGAGGTGCCAGCCAGCTAACAACACAGCTTTCCATGCCACAAAGTTCAGAAACAATGAACTAGTAAACTAGTGAGTTTAAAGGGGGATATACAAACTTACTAATCAATAAGCTTAAATCCCATGGATGGGGGGGGGGGTTCTTAAGAGGTGGGTAAAGCTCAGAGCTGTCAGCATGTTCATTTCCGTCAGGATGAGAAAATTTGTCAAGGCGATGCCCAGTCTTTATTGCCTACCACACATGCATAACCTTCCTTTACAGTGGTTATGAGTTACTGTCACCTTGTTTCTTCACACACCAACACATGGTCAGATTTTCTAAGTGGAACAGGAAAGGGTCTAGTTTTAACCGTTTCAAAACAGGGTGAGAAATGCACCACTTTTGGCTCCAGCTATTTTTTGTGGATCCTCTTTGTTGTGGGATCCACCTTCATGGAACCATGAAGCAGTTGAGAGCCTCTCAACCTGCTAGCAAAGCATTCATCATCAGATCAATGCAACAGGTTCTGTTGTACGAAATAAAGGACCATAATGAGATTGGTGGAAGCCATGCATCACTCTAGTTTAAAATGAAGGCTCAAACATCAGGAGGAGGCTAATGCCACCTCAATGGTCACTGCACAAGTTGCATCCTTAGGTGTGGGACTGCACCATAAAAACTGTGGTCACAATAAATCTCAAGAATTGCAGGGAAGTTACCATCTGCAGCATCTTCATCTAGATTGCAAGACTGTGATCTACTGTACCCCTCTCTATGGGTGGGAATAACCTACAGAAAAAAAGAAGTCCCTACAGTTCCTCTAAGAAGGTAACCCATAGAAGCAGGTTCACAGATAGCACTTCAATCAGTTTGTACAGACCTCCAAGTCTGTAACAATGGCAGCACCCAATGCAAGAATGTTACAAAGAATTCTCTATGCAGCCATAACCAACCAGTCATCCAGGTAAGAGAACATGTTTGGGCACAGAACAGAGACTTAAAACATGTAATTAGTTCATCAATAGTGCAGCTAAACAGTTTTGTACAGAACAAAGGTAACACAAGATATGCTACAGTACAGCTCCTCCACTGGCAAATAAACTATTTGTCTACACTTAAAGCAAACTATTACAACCATTTAATGAAGGTACCTTTCCTAAGAAAGGCCTAACTTTGCACCTTAGATTGATGAAAAAAGTTCCATTAACATGGTACCCACCCAAAAAGAATCTATCACCACCAGAAATCAGGAAAGAAAGTAAGTATACAGTTATCAAGGTGAACTTTTCCAAGATATAACTTACGTTCCATGGTGGAATGATTTTCTTTTTTCGTGGTTACAAATGCAGCATATCTTAAACGTTTAACTAGCAACTAGGAGTAGGGTTGGTGGGCCTAGTGGCAGACATGCGAAGATGTCCGATACATTTACCATACCTGATGCATATATTAGGCCCATTTTGTAGAGGTGTGACAGACAGGTGAGAACCCCTGTTCTGTGTTAAGAGGTTCGCATGCTGAGCTACAGGACTAAATTTGTTTTTACTAGGCCCAGCAGAAGGATGAAGCAATGCTGCCTTGGTCAAAATGAAACTACTAATAACATTTCTGGTCTGTCTTGTTTCACTTTCAGTAATACTCTACAGATCAAGGGTGTTGAAGGATAAACATATAGAAACAGACTTCCCCAGTTTATGCAGAAGGCATCTGCTGCCCAGGCTCCCAACTGCTGGTATTCAAGCACTGTATTTGCTCAGATTTCTGGGAACCAAAAAAGTCTACTGCTGGCACACCCCACATGTGACTATATCCATAAATAAACCTATACTTACAATCCATTCGTAGAGATCCCTTATGTCTTCTCCAGGGACTGGATACAAGTTGCACGGAGGATCAAACCTAAATACTAGGCCATCTCTCATGCTTGCACTGCTAGCTTATACAGCAGGTACAAGTGAGTACCTCTCTTTTTATTGAAATACTACATCACTATGGTGCTGTCTATCTGCATATGCAACTTTCCCTGCTACCAAATGGACTTGAATGTTCTCATACCCAATATGTTGAGATGTTTTCTGTAAACCTTGTCACAAGTTCCTTGAATCATTAGGTCTGCAACATAGGCTACCCAAACTGAATCATAGGCTCTGTAGTGAAGGCCCAAGATCCTGAGGTTAATGTGAATGAGACTCCAAGGTTGACATGACCTTGGTCTACCCACAAAAGTTCTTTTCTGATGGATAGTAATAGAATGGACACTGCAGGGACTCAGGCATGTTAGCACGACCTCTTTCTTGAACTATTTTAATTTTCTCATGTGCAATCTTTCCAGGGAAACATTAGAATGAAATAGGCAATGCAGTCCAAGACCGTGAGGAACTCACTTGCAGAGATATGGTTCTACTTGAAAAATGTCTTGAAATACTGAGACGTAAAGAGAACCTTTTCAGAAGGAAGGAGGGAAGGCTATTTGTTGTCCCCTGACCAGAAATGCTCCCAGAAAAAACACTTGTATCATGGGTGAAAGATGCAACTTAGGGTAACTTCAGCAAAGAATGAAGCACTGGAAACATCTCAGATTGTTAGAGCCTTTTGGATTCTCTTCATGGGTGCTGCCTGGATAGGGGAAAAGTCCACGTATGAGTAAACATGAATGCCCCAAGTTCACGTATGAGTAAACATGAATGCCCTTTGTTCTACAATTAGTGAAAACAGGCACTACATAAAGACCCTGGAAGTAGCAGACAAACCAAAGGGTTATGAGGTGAATTGGTAGTGAAATCCTCTGCTTTGAACCTGAAGAATAATCTGTTTATTCTGGTTATGGGGATGTGGAGGAGGGTATCCTTTTGTTACAGAGTGACCATGTACACTTGCAGAAGTAAAAGTAGAAAGCACAACAGGGTTAGCAATTTGAACTTTGAAATAGTAAGAAACTTGTTTAATCCTGACTGGCCCAAAATGGGTCTACAAATCCCTTCTTTTTTTTTGGGACCTGAAAAAAATGTCTGGAAAAAATATAACATCCTCCTTTAATAGCACCTGCTGCGTGGCTTCCTGGGATACATCTCTTAATAGGGGTGGAGGAGTAAGATGCATTTGATCTTTAGGAACTGGTGGATTGCCTAGGGATTTTGGCTTTTTTGACAATGCTCTCTGTGCCTCAGTTTCATTATTTGCAGACCACACTTGTCCTAAGTAAAGGTCTCCCATTACTGTATGAATTGGGATTGTCGGCCTCCTATTTTTAATGGTGATACTAAATGAGTCACAAGTAGTTGTGGGGTGAGGGTAGTCTTGGTGGTTTGGTTGGGCTTTGGATTTGTTTGGTTGGGGTGGGATTTGGGGGGTTGGCTGGGTAAAGAGCTTTGCCAAGTTATAAAACTGTGTCATGGCCCTCCAGGTTTCCTCCTGGAGTCTGCTTAATATTTTTCCTTGTACTGGCTCCCTCTTACTCTTCTGTGCCTCATCTCTATTACTTCCAACACAAAGGCCTGCTTTAAGTGAGACAGCTCCATATCTGTATTTTGGTGCAGAGTGATGAAGATTCTTGTCTAACAGCATGTTTTTTTTTTCTCTCATTTTCCACCAGCCTCTTAAATGCCTTCTCTATAGGGGTCCAAATGGAAGCTCATTGTCCAGAAGTGCTTGGGAGTTCTGTCTCTATGTGCTCAGGCAGGAGCTGTGTCCTCACCAGGTCATGTCCCTAACCACAGAACCCATGGTAGCTGTTCTATGTGGTACTCTCACTGCATTACAACTGCATTTCATGGAGTTCTGGGCAACTCGGAAATTCAGAATGTACAGGGCCATGCAACACCCATTTTAGGTCATCATCTATACCCTCTGGCTTCTGGAGGGTTCTGTGTCAACTGGTTAAAGGGTGCTTCTGAACTTTCAGCAAGTGAGACTAGTACTTAACTCATTCACTCCAGTGGAGCTCAGGAAGTTTGCATTTTAACTTCCAATAGGCGGAGCCTAAGCCTTTTGATAGTATCAAATTATGTCCTCACATTTCAAACAAACATTCATATCTCTGAAACCATAGGGATTATGAAAGTATAAATGGCAAACTCTTCAGCATAAACTCTTTTATAGTGGTAGCATTCTTTAGGTTCTAGGTCTTAAACCAACTTTTATAAGTCACAGTAAGTAAACACAGTAACTATTAGATTTGTAATATTTCGTAAACAGATATTTAGAAAAATGTGAACATTTTATCTAAATAAATTAATATCATAAAAACAACAGGTAATATCTCTATTTATCTGCACTAGACAGAATTCAAATATTAATGCAGTTCAGTTTGCCATTGTGTAAGATTTAAGAGGAAATTGTTTAAAACCTTGTACACAGCATGGTTTTGGAATTACTGAAGCAAACATGAACAAGAAATATTTGACGCCTCATGTTATAAGCTGGTGGCTTGAGAACCAACCATCAAACTACCCATCACACTTGCAGGGTAGTTAGCTATCCAAAAAAATTGTTGTACACAATATGCTTGTTGATGTCTGTGTGGTCTTAAGTGTCCTTCAGAGTAAGACAGAAATGGAAGAATCCTTTGCCTTTCTCCAAAGGAGGAAGATTCATAGGCTTTTTTGTGAAGAATAGTCTGAGCCAATTTGAAAAGCTTTTGGGAGACTAAATCGACCATGAGTGGATATCAGGAAGGACCAACCATGACCATGTCTAGCAGCCAGTATCCTCTGCGGTGGCCCTCCACATTGGTATAGGTCTGGGCAGCCAGGTTCAAGCAATCTTGGAAGCCCATAATGACTGTATAGCTGAACTAATGGAACTGTCCCATTTTAGGACTTATCTACCACTGCTGAGGAAGGTAACAATGCGTGACATTTGGTAGGATTCCTTGTCTAATGGATAAGGGATTTGTCATTCTGGAGAATAGGGTGGACTTGAAGAAATATCAGGGTGTGGGGAAGGGAATCAAAAAAAAACTCCATAGCAAACACCCATTTCCACTTTTGCAGGTTCTCCAACAAATCTTAACAAACCTCACTAAACAGAACATAACCCTGGAAAGGGTATTAAGAATGCCCTGACATGAATCATCTTCAAAAGAAAACCATTTTAGCCATCCCATCTAGTATGGGCACATTTCTGAACCTGCTACTGTAACCATAGTATCAGCAAAGTCAAGATCTAGCAGGTTAAATAGAAGTACACTCCAGAGGTTGTAGCAAAAGTCTTTTCCAGACCCTCTCTGACCAAAGAATCATATAGCTCTTTCAGCTTTTCCAGTGCTTAGCAAACTAGGAAAGAATAGAAACTGAAGAAGTAAGAGAAACAGTTCAGAGACCTATGCTCCAGTGGGTGGCAAAGAACACCACCCACATACCTACCCTATCCAGTGCTTTAGATTCACCTTTCTGGCAACAAGATGAAAAAATGCTGTGGTCACTAGAACTAATGTTACATCAACAAAATCACAAAGTTGTTTACATTTTGAACCTTTGGCTGTCATTCCACTCAGTCACAGACATGAAGAAAGCATCACCCTTCTTACAATTAAGGGAAGCAGAAGTTGGATGTTTCCTGTCTGCAAAAATTTTTATTTCTATGTGCCCCTCCCAATGGCTGGAAACCATTAAGCCACCTCCAGTCGAATGTGAGGCCATTCATTCCCCAGTACTTTGGCACTCACAACTCAGGGGTGACAGACATCCAAAGGGGCCATCATCAGAGCTTTATGCTCTATGGCACAGATCTAGGCTCATAGGCTGTAAAAGGAATATCCACAACAACAGAGATTCTCATCCTTCTTACCAGACAGTAAAAAAAGCATTTCAAAGGGAAGGTAGAACAGCATCATGCAATTCTATTATGGAATTCAGTAGAATATATGCCCCCCCAAAGAAGGGGCCATTAGTCATCTTCTGGGAGCTCTATGAAGGGTAAGTCTCAATTTTTTTTTCTGTCTTGGAGACAAGGACCTCTAGATCCTCTGAATCCATTTACCTATTCAATGAATGAGACAGAGAAAGAGAGAGAGAGAGACCACCTTTTATACTATTAGCTTGGGGGAGATATGACCTGGATGTGTCAAGAAAAGGAGAAGCAAGTGATGGAAGTTGGACAACTACATCTTGTTAACTGGTGAAGTGTATGCTTGAAAGGGCATTTTAACTTTAGTGGCTTGCAGAAAAACTAATAATGGCAAAAAGTCTATGCTCCCTAATAGCATACTCTCACACCAGTGAAGACAGGTCTCCCGGGCATCACACAACTAAATCCAAGTGATTTAAGACCGTTCTCCTCTATCCTGGCTGTTGAGTTCTGCATCACTAGGCAGGGAGTTGAGTCTTGCATGACCTGAAGAAGGTGGTGGTTGAATGAAGTGGAAAGAAGACTACTACTAGTGCAGGGGGACTTAACAGACCAAGTCACATAGGAAAGGTATGCAATGGTACTGCTCCAGATTCTCTTGTATCAGATATGGATATTCTAAGATATACCTTCCAAGATGGTCACACTTCACATACTCCTGTTGACTGATAACAGGTGTGAAACTCAACTTCTCTTTAGATGGGGGTGGAACACACGACTCAAAGCTGCCTCAAAGATGCACTTAGGAATAACAGGATGGGACTAATGTCTGACCTCAGAAATCTCTTACCTTCACATTTAGCACCAGCATGAGTTGTGTGGACAACTCTACTGATTTCTGCAATACGTACTTTCCACAACTTCAACCTTCTCAGGGAGAGAATGCAGGTGGGCTTGAGCATCATAATTCATTTCCTGAGAGTGACTAAGTTGAAGTACTTGAACTACACTAACGCTCCAAAGATTTTAGTACTTTATGCAGTGAACATGGGAACTTTTGCAAGACAAACATTAGGTCAGTACACTCTCCTAGCTTGACATGTGACGTCATTGCATGTACCAGCAGGAAGCTGTCATGCACCCAAGGAAGGTAAAAAAATTCAAGAAAATGATCAGATGGGAATATAAAAAGTAGAAATCTCAAAGGCTTCTGAGGATGGATCTTCAAGGCCCAGAGAGCATATCCCCACTGCTTCTTCCTTTGTGAACAGGCAATATGGAGAACAAAGACAATACAAACTTTTTCTAGGAGATTTAATAAGCTGAGACCATGGGTTTCTTAGGGATGAGGAATAAGTAGTAGTAGAAAGTCATCTATACTATTGTATGGGAAACCAGACAACAAGCTCTCTTACCACCGTAAGTTTCTGAAGGTACACAGGTAACTCACCTTTACCAGAAAGGCTCATCCAGACTCTGCTACACTTTGCTGTGAAGGAAAGGTTAGTTTGCTTATATTTTTTTGTATTACTGTATTGCCTTTCTATATTTTGAATACTGTAATTTGTTTTCTTTACCTTGTGTTTTGCTTGCATTCTGTTTTAACAGCATATTAAAACTTCAAAAGAGACCACAGCTCTCTCTGTTCTGAGTCAGGCAGAATTTTTCCTGCCCTCCCACCCATTTAAGTTGTCTTGTTAAATACCACTGTCTTTCTAGTTGCCCGCCTCTTATGTTAATCTGACCATATATCTCATTTCTCTCTACTTTCACTGGCTTATGTGAGTAATCACAAAATCATCATTTTGAAATCCCACCCTTCAATTATTTAAATTTATTGGCCATCCTACAGTATTTCATAGTACCAAATTACAAAAGTGACCACCCCTTTCAATCCATCTTGCTGTTTTAAAAATAGTAACTCTCCACTAAACCTTAACTTTTTAAATAGGTAAAACTCAAGTTACCTACTTTCACATCTAACTTCTGTAGTGCACACTGCAGAGTGCATTCTTTTCAATCTTACCTTTAAGCATCCCTGTGACTAGCACTTTCTCTAATACCTGCTGGAAAGCACTAGGAAGCCTTAAACTCATACAAACACTGAACTCTCCTTGTTAATAAGGAGAAATTAATAGTAGGCACTAAACAGCCTATAATTGCAAAGTACCTTGCTAAGGAAACAGCTCCTGTACTTTACAAAGAAAAAAAAAGCCCCAAACCAGGCATGTCCAAGGGTCAGCTTTCAGTGATTTCTCCTGTCCACCTGGTGAATCTGGGCATACTGGGGCAATGCAGCAATTGCCTCATGTACACTGACAACCCTCTCCTCCCAACACTACAACCTGCGAGAGATGCACTTACATAGCCAAAATGGAAGCAAAGCTCTCTCCACCCAAGATTGTGCTAAACAGTCAAGAGGAGAAGGTTAACACCCACACTACACCTCAAGCAACACATAGCCCTTCTAAACCCGCACCACCAACACCCACATATAGCAACACTAAATCCACATATGCAGAGGCCCTTAACTGTAACCTGCCCAAGCAACAAAGACCTCTGAAGCTGAAACGCAAACAAACACCAATCACAACCAATGTGTCACATAGTTCACAACACCAGTGTGCCACCCAGCAACAGCCCCTAAGGCAAGACAATGTACCTAACACTTTAGTCATAGGTGACTCTATAGTCCGGCACACTGATGTCCCTCTCACCAGGTTGAATAAGGAGAAAATTACAGTCAGCTGCCTGTCGGGTGCCAGGATTCGCCACATAATGCATGCACTCAAGTCACTCCACAACAAGTACAAATATGACTCTGTCATTGTCCATGTTGGAGTGAATGACTTGAGACGTACCTCCCTGGATTACATGAAAAGAGACATGAAAGAGCTCTCGGATCATGTGGCCCAGGCAGGTATGACCATAGCCCTGAGTAGCATCCTGCCTTCGCCCAGAATGATACCACAATATAAGGATAAAATGATTGACTTCAACAATTGGCTAAGCTTATGGTGTCATTCAAAGGGGATCCAGTATCTGTCTGCCTGGGATGACATGATTGACAGACCACGATGCTTTGCCAGAGATGGTCTGCACCTGTCGCCCCTGGGATTCAGGTTACTGGCTAAGGCTCTTGCCACCCCTATAGTGCCTTTTTAGGCAAACTTCAAAGGACAAAACCACCACCGTAACAGGTACAAGCATGCAAAATCTGAAGGTAATGCTACTCAATGCTAGAAGTCTAAACCTCAAAATGCACTCTCTCGAGGCACTCCTAAAAATGGAGAACATCGATATCTGTGCAGTAACTGAGACCTGGTTCAAGGCTCCAGAGAGCACCCCTGCAATACCAGGCTACAACTCTTACCACACTTTTCGGCCACCAAACCAGGACCGAAACACTAAAGGTGGAGGAGTGTCAATATTCACCAAGGATATTCATACCACCAGGCTAGTTGGCCAACACAATGTGTCTGAAATTCTCCAAGTGCAACTAACACTAGGTAAGACTGCAATCCAAATTGTAGCTTGCTACAGATCCCCCACCATACCCCAAGATTCTCACTACACCTTTTTAAACATACTGGAAAATATTAAGATAGAACCAAACACCCTAATACTGGGTGATTTTAACTACCCTGCCATTAACTGGGAAAACTACTCATGTCCCAACACCTTTGCAGCGGTTCTTGGAATTCATAAATTCCAACGCCCTGGATCAACTAATCCATAGTCCCACCAGGGGCTCCAATATCCTAGACCTGGTCATTACCAACATGGCAAATCAATGCTCCATACCTATGGTCACCCCTCGTTAGTCAGGTCTGACCATAAGCTAATCACCCTTAACATCCACATCCCACCCCACCCCAGTAAAGACACCACCATAAAAACTTCTCCAACGCCAACTTCATGCTACTCAAGTCAGCAGTGACAAACTTCATGACACCCATGCAGGCGGGAACTGAAAGTTCAACTGCTGAATCCTACACTAAGGCACTGTACGAGCACATCCACTCATGCATGAATCGTGCCATCCCAAATAGAACCAAAATGCTCTCATCCAAAAAGGAAGCCAATCTGGTGGCCCCCTGCCATAAACAAACTTTACAACAAAAGGAAGAAACGTTTGCAGAAAAGAGGAAAATCCCAGGATGCAAAAAACTCCCTTACTAGCCTCAGTAAGAAACTGAGATGCCTCATAAAATCCTCCAAAGCTAGTTATGAAAATAAAATTGCCAAAGATTCCAAAGACAACCACAAAGCATTCTATAACTATGTCAAGAATCTAAATGGCAATGCTCAGATCTGCTCTGAGCTAAAACAGAATGGCAATAAATATACTGATCCAAAGGATATTGCCAATATCCTGGCAGATCGATTCGATTTAGTGCCAACTTCACCCCCCTCTCACCCCCTAAATGGCCCATCTCAATACCGGAAGATTGCCAAATTCCAGTAATAATGGCCACACAGGTACAAAACGCACTCTCTAAAGCCAAGAATACAGCATCCATGGGACCAGATGACATCCCGGGCTGTGTACTACATGAACTACAATATGAACTGGCACCTCACCTAAGTGTCATGTTTAATCATAGCCTCACCTCAGGTTTCGTGCCCACTGAGCGGCGCAGAGCTACAGTTATCCCAATCCACAAGGGGGGATCCACCTTGGATCCCGGAAACTACCGTCCCATCAGTCTGACAAGCCTTATCTGCAAAGCCATGGAGCGTATTATCATGGAACTTATAAACAAAGACATCGGCAACCTTCAAACACTGGACCCCACCCAGTTTGGGTTTGTGAAGGGCCGATCTTGTCTCCTGAACCTGATTGACTTCTTTGAATCAGTCTCCAGAGCCATGGACAAGGGTAAGGTGGTCCACACAGCCTATCTACACCTTGCCAAGGCCTTTGACACCATCCCCCACTCTGGAATCATAGATAAACTTACTAAGTTGGGTATTAATCCCTATGTCACCCAATGGGTTGCTAAATGGCTTACTGATAGAACCCACACTGTAAAAGTAGCCGACTCCAAATCCAGCTCCAGACAAGTGACAAGTGGAGTACCTCAGGGTTCAGTCCTGGGGCGCTCTTGTTTGGCATCTACTTCTCTGAAGTACAGGTCAACACTAAGGGACTCTGGCTAACAAAGTTTGCAGATGACTGCAAACTGGGAGCCATTATTGAATCCCCAAATGATGTGGATACTCTACAAAAGGGCCTTACAGAAACAGATGCTTGGTGCCAGAGCCATGGGCTCAAGCTCAATGCCAAGAAATGTATTGTTATCCCCTTTGGGAAAAAACATGTATCCATGAATTACCATATAGGTGGCAGTACACTAAACACAAAGGGTGATAAGAGACTTAGGGACACAGGTGGACAGTGGTCTCAACTTCGATAACCACATCGCCACAACAGTCAGGAAATCCTTCTATGTGGCACACCTCATCACGAAGGCTTTTCATCCAGGAAAAAGGAGGTCATTGTCCCACTGTACTCATCCCTCATTAGACCCATTATAGAATACAATGCCCCATTTGGTATGTACCTCTCAAGACATCTGCAACAACTGGAAAGGCCTCAGATATACCTCACTAAAAGAATCACAGGCCTAAAGCAGATGCCCTACGCTGACCGCCTTAAAAAACTCCAGCTATACTCTGTCGCATATCGTCTACTCAGAGGCGATCTCTGCTTAACATACAAGGCAATGTCAAACCCAGAGCTGTTGGACATGCTACACTTAAAGAAATCCCAATCCCTCAGAGCTACATGCTCCAGGGATCTAAACCTTGTCATCACAATAAACAAAACATGCTGGAGGGATAGGTTCCTGACCCAGAGACTCCCCAGACTCTGGAATAGATTGCCCATACATGTCAAGCAGAGTGCCTCTTTGGACCTCTTCAAGAGGAACCTTGACGTTTGGATGGGAGAAAGGAAATTCACCCCAGGGATCACGTCAGTCGCCCTGCTAGACAGGGGTCTAGGAAAGTAAATAATGTGGGAAGAAACAGCCAGGGAATTGTTATGGCTAGGCTTGTATAGGCCCTAGGGCTGATAGCCTAGTACCAACCTATGAACCTTGACAATATTGTGTTCACTACTCTTCCTGAAACATTTTGTTTTATTGCAACCCAAACAGATCATCATCAAAAGTGGCATCCACTACACCTATTCTCAGATCCTTAGTAAAATATGTAAAGATACAGTCTACTACGTCAACACCCAAGAATGCCAGCTTGCTTGCAGTAACAATATAATCATATGTACATCAAAGATAAAAGCAAATCTGTATATTTATAGTTATGTGAAGCTCTATGACAGCCCTGGCAGATGAGTCTAGTTAAGTCCTGCACTGCTATTACAGTCTGAGCAAAAACAAACCTCTGGTAACAGATTATGTTAGACAATTTAATACTCTTTCTAACAAGGCCAAGGATACAAATACTGATTTACCCAGTAAGCCATGTTCAGTGTGTGAGCTATTAAATGGTATGGGGTGGTGTACTTTCTACAACTGAAATTACAACACAGTCAGCTGTTGGTTTCTTGTCCTAGTCACGATGGAATTCAGAGGCCTGATATTCTGCAGACTCACTAAGAACTGCTAGGCTGAACAAATAATGAAATCCACTTCTTTAAGACGATATCTTTTTGGAGCTTGACATGTGAAGAAAATGCAAAGTCTTCTCTCAACTGCCCAAAGAATATCATCAAAACAGAGGGAAGTCTCGACGACTTCTCACTGGCCTGCATTGGATGGGCTTTTTTTTTTAATCTTCACTCTACTAACAATCTAATCGCCTACTGGCCGTCAATAACCCTTTTGTCCTCCTCTCCTGCTTCAGTACACCAAAATACACCATGAAAAGAGTCATCCCTCTGGTAAGGGATGAAGCAGTTGCCTTACTGCCACCCCACTTAATATACAGAAGTGTAATTACAACAGGGCAGAAGGGGCAGGCAGCCCACAGTCAAGGTGTTAGGCGGCATGATCCCAGTCACTGATCAGGAGTCATTGCAATACTGGAACTCGGGAATGAATGCCAATACTGTAATTGCTGTCATGACCGAAAAGCTTAGTGGGTGGTATTGGGAGTGTAGCAAACCACTTGCTACGTAGTTGTAGCAAGCAATCTATAACAATTTAAAGCAGAAGACTTTTTTTGTCCTAAACTCAGAAAGAGGACCTTTTTTGTTTCCACTCTTTAATGTAAGATTTGAGTGGTATGAGGGGCACCAGATGAGGAACGGACCTTGCTCCTCAGTGTATAGTTAAAGAATGCCAGCTCAGGGAATGGATCTTTTTTTTGTCTCAGTTTACAGTTGAGCAGTGAAAGATCTGGGAACTGTACCAGGTACTTTATGAGCAAGCTAAAGCTCTGCTGACATGCTGGAGAAAGCAGATGAAGTTTGGTAACACAATACGGTCCAGCTTACAAAACGGTACATTTTTCTTTAATGCGCAACTCTTCCAGTAGGGCTGTAGGCTTAAGAATGAAAAACATCTCTTCGAGCTTCCATCTGCTATCTTCAAGCAAGCCAAGCCAAATGTAATATGTAGATGGAGCTAGCCTCTGGTCACCCACAGATGATGCCTCTGCAAAACAAAGCCCCACACCCTCACACTAATGGGCAGTAGGTGATCTGTCACTCAAACTTACTTCTCCTGGCTGGCTGATTATATGTTGAATTCATTATTCAAACTCTTATCAAATGCAGTGTAGTTGGGGCTGAAGCCTCTATGGGGGGAAAAATGCCCCAGAAAGGAATTTTTAAGAACACAGCCACTGTTGGCTCATTTAGTACCTAGTGCCGTTCCATAATCTGGTGACCCTTTACTCAAGTTGAGTATGAAGGGGAAAAAAAAAGAAAAGTCCATTACCTGAGTGCTCCTTCCTTATTTAGTGTTCCTTCCTTCACTAACAAGTAGCCAAATCTCGGTGCCCCTCAAGTTGACAGCAAATTAAAAAAAATGATCTTCTAACTGCAGCAAACCAGATGCTACGTTCACAGCATCCAGTTTGCTACATGTTATACTACACAGAAAACAAGCAGTCCTGTTAGTCAGTACACAGTTATTTCATTTTTGGACTGGCATTTCAGGAATGCTGATATGGAAATAAATGCCACCACAGCACTACAAACAATCTGCATCTTCTGATAGTACCCCCTTAACATAGTGTGCTCGGAGAAGCTGTCCCTTTGCCCAACCATAGCTTCTCTTCTGTTGACAAAGACAAATTACTCTTCTAAGAGGAAATAAAATGAGGAAGAGGGGATGAAAGATAAATGGCAACAGCTCTTCCTTTTAAAACACTGTAGGAAGTTATCTAAACAGTATGACGGTAGGAGCTTCAACAGCAGGATCTAACTGCATAACCAATGTATGTTGCAATGATATGAGGCTGCCGCAAAAAGGCTGTATAACCTTCTCTAGTGGCATCAACAGTACTCTTATTACGTGTTGTGGCGATGATAAAACTTCTGCATGAAGATCACAGACAGAAGAACCTTCTGTGATGCGTAGTAGTTGGAGGGGCCTGCTAAATTACCACAATTATGACTACCTGATGATCACCATAAGTACCTGAAGAACAATATAAAGAAATATTGTACTGTACTGGTGGCGAAATGAGGGTGCTATGTTCTTAGCCAGCTACAATATACATCACCGCCAGCAGTACAGTCAGAGGCAGTGCTTGTGCTACGACCCCAAAAATCAGTACAGGAACAAATAATAACCAAGGAGAAAGACAAATATTCTGTCTGTGACATTAGAACCAAGTTAAACACAATAAACAAAACTGGGCAAATGTCACAGAGTAAACGAGGCTAGACAAAGTTGCAAAGAAACTTTTTTAGTATTTTAAAGATCATCACAAATTTTGTAACATGACATTTCTTTTTCTTATATTTTCTCTACTTGTTTCTCAGTACATATTGTCTAATATTCTATATTTCCTTCTCAGACAATCAACATTTCTCATTTTTCTCAAGTGAAAAAGCAAACATGATCTATTACTTTCCATTTTCTTTTACTGTTTTGAGACACAAATATTCAAATGTGCACTTGTCTTCTGCAATTGGGGCCTATGGCTGTACACACTTTGCATTTTTTAATCAAAGCAGTACACTCTGCTATAATTTGTCTTCTGTATGGGCATTTAACAGACTTCAGTGATAAAGTGTACCAATAAAAGAATGGAAAGACAGAAGGGGCATAGTAATGCAGTCAAATTACTTGAAAATAATCATCTATGACAGCTCTTCAAGTAAGACAAAGTCTATGCACATCTTTCTAAACAGTGTATTAATGATGTATACTGCTCATGAAGACTGGTACACTAGTCTGGGTCAGATTCCAAAAGAGTTGCTGTCAGTGTAATTCTGCCCTGATTCCAGAATACTTTCTCTTAGTATAAGTGACTTACTGCAGTGCAAGGCCTGTCTATAAACAGACAGACAACAGGGTCCAGAGTCCAAAAGACTTGCTCTCACAGTTTAAATGGTCCCAGTTCAAGCACTGCCTGAGTCCCTGATGCTGGAGGAAGAGGGTGAAGTCTCTAAAATGTTTGAAAAAAAAATGCCAAGGGACTCTATTAATGTTCCTTTGGTTGGAACAGGTCACTTATGTGTACCAGTAATGTGCAGAATGCATGCTCTAAGTCAAGACTGCAACACAAGTGCAAATGAATTTTGGATGTAGCAGTGTTTTTTTCTCTACTCAGTATGTTATTTATAATAATATTAATGAGAGCCGTTTCACATGCAGCTTTACTGTAGATGCCAGAGTTTGATAGAGTCAAAACATGAAAACCTGTGCTTAACTTACTATTAAAAATAAATATAAAAAAACTCAAGTACTAAAATATCTGCTGTCTCTCAAGCACCCTGATGTACAACTCCTAAGGCCACCAAAAAATGGGACAGAATGTGCTGTTTTTAGGCCTTAAATGCCTCTTGAAAAATGCTGTTTTTGCAGCAGCAGGTTAAAGAAGCAGAGTCTGATGGATCATTCTTCTACAAGAAGTGTTTTGGTTCACTGGCACACAACCCATTACAGTCATCAGCAACTCGACTATAATTTGCTTTCTACAAACCCTTATGATTTCACAGGCCACAACAAGGCCTAAGTTAATGGTGTAGCTGGCGTAGTAGGTGTGCATACAACAGAGGTACTTGATAACATTAGAACTCTGACAACCTCTACCAGCAACAGAGGTATAAATGGCCAGGTTTTGATCCTGACGCTATGGCATGTGGCTGGCTGACAGTAACTGACAGTGAAAGCATTATGGCTGACAACCATGTGAACACCCATAATCTACAAACAACAGTAGGTTTGGTAGTTTTCTGTCAACAGATGAGCTAATGATTAGTTTATACCACTCAAAGACTGCTTGTGATACTTCATGCACAGCCCTGAAGTTAGCAAGTCTTTGGTGCAGATGAAGATCTTAACAGAGAGAACTTTTCACGGAAGACTATGCAGGCTCTGGTAACAGCCCAAAGCCATGGTCCTTTGAGCTTGAGAAGCGTGACTCCAAGTCCTTATTCAGCTTTGAAGAAGAGAGCAAACCACAGAATCCTTAAGGCTACCATATTTTCTTTGTTGTCAAAACACCTCAGCTTTTGCTCAGACTCTAGTAAAACTGGATAGCAAGTAATGCAAAATACCCTATGGTTAAGAGGTCATATTGCAAACAAAGGGTTTGCATTTATTCCCTGCAACAGATTTTCACAGCCAAAGAGACAATAATACTTCTCAGTGGTTCAGACACAGGCAGCAAGGAATGTATCATAGAGAATGGAAAAAGCAAGATAAACATAAATAAGATTTCAGCAATCTTTACTAATATTCTACAAACTGTTTTGCCTAACAAAACCAACTTGCTCTCCTGGACAGTGAGAAAGAATAGAACTCTGCTGTCCAACACGAAGAAAAACAGAGGGAAAGGGAACAGATGAACAACAACTGGATTGGATGGATTCTCTACATTAATCACTAGCTGACCACGACTGTCTTGAAAAAGGAAAAAAAAAATGCATGCATTCTTTCTCTTTGGATTCTATCGATAATTACACAATATCAATATGAGCAAACTATGGCTCTTTAGCACGCAAATGCTCCTATGGTGACAGTTACAACTGCAAGCTGTTAAGAGATACTTGGTTCATAGAGTCATCACCGACATTCTTCCTATAAAATCATGAGGTAACATTTACAGCCAGCTTCACCATATACAGCTATACAAATGCATGGAAATGGAAACCACTCGGAGTAGACATACAGTTTTGGAGAATAAAAGGCAGGGAATCTTCAGCACATCACCATAATTAATGGAACAATATAAAGGAAGTGCCTTTACCAAAATAACTGCTTGAAGCAAATAGAAATCCAGGACAAATGCTATCTAATCATTCCTATGACCATTACCAGAACAGTCTGAAAGTTGATGGTACCATACTGTAAGTAAACAACTACTACTGCTGATGCCTCTGAATCCATCTGAGGATGTATAACTGAAACAACTGCTTGAAGGTAACCGGAAAGTAGGCAAACTGCTAGCTAATCTTCCCAATGAATGCTACCAGCACAGTCTGAAAGTTGATGGCACCATACATTAAGTCAATAATTACTGGTGATGATGCCTCTGAATTAGTTTATGAGGATTGTACAGCTGAAAACAGCATATACTGGTCTGGAGGTTTATTTATGAGGATTGTATAGTTGTCAACAGAGTTCATCCCTGACCCTATTCAAACAACCTTGACAACTGGATGGGCAATCATAAATTTACCATCAGTCTGGCCCCCATGTCCCTTATGGATAGAGGCCATCAATAAGAAAAGTATTATCCCAACAACCCCACCTTCAAATCCTTAGCTACCTGCCTACAAACATACCCCCTTGTATGATACTGCGGCTAGACTTATAAGGGCCCCAGTGGTCATTAGCATAGTATCAATCTATGAAATTATACAGGTGCACTAAGACCAATGAAGAACCTTGGTAGCTTACTGAAGAACAAACTGGTATGGAGGAGGTTGAAATCAATGTTGTTGAAGAAATAATGATGCACTAGATCTACTCCATCTGCTGTTGAGACTGAGCTCTCAGAATTAATATACTTCTCTTGGTTAGTGCCACTGGCTAGATATGTGGAAATGCTGTGGTGTCAAATGCTCTAGTTATAACACTGAAGCTGCTACTCATTCATAATGTAGGAACAACTACACTTTGTGTTTTTCATGATTTTGAAAATGAAGCAATTGTATTTACTTTCTTGTAATGTTTTCTTTAAACACATTTGAGGATATGCTAAGGATCAAGGATTAGAGGCCCTTCCATCACACGGATGCAGAAAACGTGCACTGAGTGTGCATGAACATTCTTTGTAAATCTTTTCCAGTGCAGTTAAAATGTTAGCATACTTGTTTTTAAAAAGCAAGGTTAGTGAAGCAAAAATTCTGCAAAGACTAGAATGATCACAATTCCTTTACAAGGTGCATCATGGGATGAACAAAAATAAAACAAATGAAAAATCATGTGGTTATCTACCCTTACCTAGACAGTGGTGTGACAGAGCATCATGAGTAACCAGGGAATGTTTGATGTGGTCAGAGAGCTGACATCTTAGGTTCCAAAAACATAGCATAATAAAAAACATATCCTCATAAGAACATACTGACTGAGGTCAGGATACTGTAAAAGTTTGCAAGCAATACTAAAGATGCAGATCAAATTCTGAGCAGTTGGCTTTACTGAAATCTGCCAGGGTGAACATGAGAAAGGCATTCTTTTGCGGACAGCTCTGTATTGCAGCAATACTATATCCTTCAGAAGACATTTATCTAAATTTAAAATTTAAATGCTGAAATGGAATTGCATGATTTTATCACTGGCCAACAAAAGGAAACCATCTGATTGACTACTTCTTTTAAAATCATTCAGAAGTTTGAAGTCTGATATAAATAATTACAAATAATAACACAGGCACCATATCCATAAGCTCTCTTAACCACAGTCCTACAAAAATACACATGCAAAGATCATGTATGTCAATTAATTTTCAAGATATCCTACAGTACCTGCAGTTCTTTTCTGATGTTTTACTTTAGGACAAAACAACCTTGATTAATCTCTTCTGACCTGTGCTCCTTTCTGACCTGCTCAGACCTCATTTATGAGTCTTCCCTGGTTTTGTGGTGCAAGTTGTAAACAAAGTACAAATTATGAACTGCTAATAGATTATCAACTGCATATATATATTGCACTCTGAACCCCCCTCCCAAAAATGTCAAGGAGATTTCTAAATTACAATCTGCTGTCTTAAAAAATATTTACAATAAGTTTGCACTCCTCTAAGTACATCTTTTGGGATAAAGGCATGACACAGCATACAATCCCGTGTAACACTCTAAAGGTTAGCAGAGTTTTAGAAAACATTTTCTTAGGAAACTCTGTGCCTCGGTTTAATGGATGAAGTCTAACTGTCTTGTAGTGTGACATTCCTGTTGTAGGGTCAATAAAAGTGCTGATTTTCCAGCATCAATGTACTGCTTGGTTTAATAGTGCAATTCATCATCCAAACAGTCGGTACTCCACAAGTATGATTAAATCTTGGCTGATTACTTCAGTTCAGGGTATGCTGCCGTATAGTATGGAATATCCAATCCATTTTTGTTGTCCAACCACCATGGTGGGCATCATTCATCTGTTTTCTGAAATAATCAACTGCGTCTTGCTCAGACTTATCTAATGCAAGGGTCTTTCGAATATAAGCAATATCGTCAAAGGACTGCAGCTCTGGCATTCCTGAGCAAAGCATCATGGAAAATAAGTTAATGAAGAGATTGGCATGCTGCCGGATTGCTAAATATGCTTTATAACATATCTCTTGAAACCTAAAGACAAGAAAAAAAAAACACAAAGTTACATGCAAAATATTTTAAAAGTTCCTGCCCATTAAAAATTACACAACAATTTTCTGAAAACTAAAACTATACAGACTCTTATAAATGCAAATAATCTGAATAGTTAGTGGTAATAAACAAATTAACCGTACTGAACAGATCCAAGAAAGGCAACCTTGGTTAAACCTTACCCAGATAAGAGAACATACGACAAATGATATATAACAGACTATTCTTAAAAAATGAGGATCCCTATTGGGGTACTTCATGGTTTAATATCAGGGGGAAAAAGATTCTTTTTAATCTCAAATGAGACTGCAGGAGATCAGCAAGCAAACAAGTAACTTTGCAGATATGTTAATGAGGTGGGTGGAAATTAAGAGAAACTGTCAAAAATGGAAGAATGAAAAAAAAAAACATTAAGTTCAATGAAAGCAAGTTATTTGTCATTGCCAAATGCTGTCTTGCGCCACACCTGAAGTACAGCAATAGTGGTTACGAACTGTTTAAAAGATGTGCATTCAACTAAAGGACTATGAAAGTACAACACAGCTAGCAGGCTGAAAATTAGGAAAATGGGTCTTCAGTGCATTTAACGTGTTATGTTAAACAATGTCTTTATGGATGATTCCCATCACGTTTTTCATGTCTTTATCCAATTTTCACATTTCTGCCTGTGTGTAGTACTAACCGTGCTGTTTGGTAAAGCCAAATAAAGAACATTGAATCATTTTGTTTACTCCACATTTTAATCACTATTACAGCTGCAATTCAACACCAGTGCAAGGTAAAATTCAGCACTGACAAATGTTTGTCATAACTCAATCAACTCTCCACCATTTGGAATACTTGCAACTCCCTCCCCAGGTTATCATTCTTAAATAATAAACTGCTGGTAAAAAATGGAAAAATGTATAATATTGTAGCTTTATGTGGAGGGAACCCTGTATTATAATTAAAGTTTTTTTAAACACCTTTATTAAAATATTACTTTAGACATAGGCAGCATACATTAATAGATAACAAACCATATTAACATTTTTTCATTTACACAGATTATACATTACACCCTCTCTTTCCTTATAACAACTGTCTTTTAGTCCAATATTACATAAATCACTCAATTCCTGCCTTTCTTTAAACCTCGTGCCGTCTCCTTCTGAACGTCAATCTTCAGGTAATGTTCCCACAAATTCCATTTATTTTTTATGCAGTTTTCTCTTTTCCCTTTTCTAAAGGTCCCTCTTACAGTTTATCTCTTTTACAATATTTAATACTTCTAATACAGTTTGTTTAGATTTTGATTTCTATTTTCTAGTTATTGCTTTTTTGGAAGCCAACAGAATTAAACTTGCGTCTTTACTATGTTTAGACAATTAAGATCCTGTGTCCCAGCTCAAAAGACTAATTTCTTTAGTTATAGCCATTTATTTCCCCAATAATTTTGAGTACTCTGTAGGGATTTTTTTATATCTACCAGGTCATTACACTCCCAAAACAGATGTTCCCAGTTACCTCTTTCTTACCCATCACACCTCCAATTTTTGCTACATAGAGGAGGAAAAATTCTTTAAAGCCTGTTTGGGGTATAAAAATACTTATGCAAATACTTCCAGGAAAAAATCCTAAATCTTCTGGATTCTGTTGCATACTTGGGAGCCATACATATGTCCTCCAGTGTTCCCTTGTAATTTGTCTTGCAGTCTCTCTTCCCAATCTTTTAAACCCTCTGACTGATTCTTATAGTAATCATGCAAATTTTTATATTCCATATTAATTATCCCATTTTAACAGATTAGCCTAAAAAAATCACCCACAGTGGGTCTTTCATTAGGACTCCCTTGTATCTTTCTCTTTGATATCAGTCCTCGACAGGGAAGGCAGTCTCTAACCTGCAGTCCAAACTTCTTGGCGTCACCCACATTACCTTTTTCTCTATAGTTATTTGCTCCCAATACCTTGGCTCCTTTGCCAGTTTTATCCAGTACATTCTGTCCTCATCTTGCCTATGTTCTGTACCCCTACTTGCAGTCATCCCTATTGGCAAAATCTCCTTTCTCCATTCATGTGTTGGGTTAGTTCTTAGAATACTTTCTGCAACTTTATGAATAATATAATTCTGTATGGTCGTTATTCTCCTTAATGACCTGCATCCAAAAAAATGCACGCTGTCCTTATTTCGTACCCCCCCCTGCTTCATCATTGTTCCTTCCCAGTTTAAATTAAAACCTTCTGCTTGTGTTATGCATATGACCTTAATTGTGAAGCTCTAAAACAATATTTCAAATCAGGTTATCCTAAGCCACCTTGTTTTATTGGAAAGATTAACTTATCCTACTTAACTCTTGCCCTCTTTTCCTCCCAGATAAATTCCTTCAACTCTTTTATTATTGTCCAACACTTTTCCTCTGTTGATAAAAATAAGCATGGCCTGTATATAAAATTAAAGGGACTATTACATTTTCACTGCTTGTATCTTAATATTCATATCCATAAATTAGAAATTCCAGTTTCTAAGTTTTTTTTTTTAATTTTTTGTTTATCCTTTTTCCATATATCTTTAGTTGCCAAAACAGAAACCTTTTTAATCCATACTCCTAAATACTTATCTTATCATGTCCACATAAATGTGGGTATTGCTTAACTAAGTCATGAGTGGGCAGATAATTTAAGGCTATAGCCCTGGTTTCATTTTCATTAAAGTCATATCTTGAAAAGACTTGAAACTGTCTCAAAACATTTCACAATACTATGTCCTTTTCTAGATTTATCAAATACAAAATAATATCATCTGCAAATAAAGCTAACTTTTCTTTCCTTTTTTTTAAGCACCTTTACTGAATTATAAGTTGTGACACAGGCAAACTTACATTTATATAAAAATAATCAACCACATTAACAAGTTCACATTTACAAACCTTATACATCACATATCTTCTATATAAAACAATGAATTCAACATTACAAAAGATGTTCAGTTCCTACCTGCGCTTAAACCTCATCCCTCCTCAAACAATTTTCTGCAAGTATTGTTACCACAATTACCACATTTGTCTATGTAATTTACTCCTATCCTTTTCTAAAGATTCCACTTCCTGTTCTTTTATGTTGGTTGCAATATTCACTACTTCAGGTATGACTGGTTTAGACTTTTGATTTCCATTTTCTAGCAATTGCTTTTTTGGCAGCGACCAGAATTAAACTACAAGTCTCACTATATCTAGGCAATTCAGATCATGTTTCGCAGCTTAATAATAATAATTTTCTTAGTTACAATCATTTGCTCACTCAGTATTCTTGAGAGTAGCCTGTACATAATTTTTAAAGTCTTCAAACTCATTACATTCTAAAACCATATGCTAGCATGTACTTCTTTCTTCCCCATTACACCTCCAACATTTGCCAGCTACCTCAGGAATAAATCTCTATAGTTTGTTTGGGGGTATAAAAGCGCCCATGCAAACACTTCCAGGTAAAAATCCTAAATCTTACAGACTTTCTTACATATTTGGGAGCCATACACATGTACTTCCATTCTTTCTTTACAAACTGCTTATCTAATCACTCTTCCCAATCTTCTCCTTATTTCTTAAATTCCCCCATTCATCATTATCCCTTTCCACTTCGAACTGTAACTTTCTGCTTGTGTTACGTACATGAGCCTTAACTGTGTAGCTCAAAAATACTACTTCAAATCAGGTAATTCTAAACTTCTTCTCTTTTGGAGGGATCAACTTATCCCACTTGACTCAAACTCTTCCCCTCCCAGACAAAATCCTTCAACTCTTTATTAATTACTATCCAGAACTTCTCTTGTTGAGAAAAATATACCTGATGTGTATAAAACAAAAGAGACTAAAATATTTTGAAGCTTGTATCTTTCTATCCATAACCACAGCCAACAGCTTCCAATTTCAAAGCTTTTGTATTCTCTTTTGTTTGGTCTGTTTACAAATAACCTTAGCTGCCATAACTTTTTAACCCATACTCCTAAATACTTTGTTTTATCATGTCCCCATAAATATGGATACTGCTGAACCAATTCATGTGTACGTACGCAGATTACAGCTATAGCCTTGTGTTAAGTCTCATTAGTTTTATATCCCTAAAAACCCAGAACTATCCTATAGTGTTTGATAAAACTGAGATGTTCTTTTCTAGTTTTATCAGGTACAAAAAAATTATCTGTAAATAAAGCCAACATTTCTTGATTACCATGCCAATTATACCCTTGAATTTCTGAGTATAAAGCCAACTTTTCCTGATTACCATACCAATTGTATTTTTGAACTTCTGAGTCCCTTATTTTCTTTGTCAATGTCTCTAAATAAAAAAAACAAACAACAGTCGCCCTGCTAGACAGGGGTCCAGGGAGGTAAATAGTGTGGGAAGAAATAGCCAGGGAATTGTTATGGCTAGGCTTGTATAGGCCATAGGGCTGATAGCCTAGTACCAACCTATGAAACATAGGGGGAGAGGACACTCCTATCTGGTTCTTCTTTTCAAATATAGTTTATTACAGCGCAACACTCCCACTTTAATTTTTGCCTCTAATCCCTCACTTATACTCCTAATTAACCTTAATATTGTGTTAGGGAATCCAAATGCTTCCATTGTCCTACTCATAAAATCCCAGCTTACTCTGTCAAATGCTTTCTATGCATCAAGACCCACAAACAATACTGATTTTTTCTTACATCTCCCCTCTGGATTATCATTGTTTTGTTAATGTTGTCATATGCTTGCATCCCATTCACAAAACCACAGTGATCAATATCGACCAACTTAGTCAACACTCTGCCATTCATTTAGCTACTATAAACAAACACTTTGTAATCATGGTTTAAAATTGAAATGGGTCTTCATCCTCTTTCAGCAATACAGACCCAACAGCTTTCTTCCAAGATGCTGGTGCTTCACTTCCTTTTAAAATACTAGTAAACAAAACCTTCCAGACCTTTATCAGTTTCTTTCCTCCTAACCTCCAAATGTCCCCAGGAATACCATCTTTTCCTGGTGACTTTCCTACTGATTGATTATACATCACAGTTTTTTATCTCATCTCCTCCGATCTTAGCTATTACTTTTTGAGCCTCATCTTCCTCTAATCTTGGCATAATTAAGTCTTCCATATATTGTTCCATATTCCTTTGCTTTAAACACATTTTCATAAAATTTACAAACTATCTGGAATACCTATACAAGATCTCTGGTTAAATTTTCTTGTCACAGACTTCCAAAATGTTGCAACAACCCTTTCAATTTTCTGTTGCTAATTTGCTATGATAAATGTTTTTGTGCTCTTAAGTTATCAAAAAAAAAACAGCTGCTTAATAGCAATCTTTCTAAAACCATGCATATTACCCAAATATTCCCTTATTTTCTGTTTAGCGTTCTGCAGTTGTTCACCTTTTTATTCTGCAACACTTTAACCTTTGTCAACCACTCTAAATAATTCTTATTACTTCTTAAGCATATCACTTTCTCTTTTATTTCTACCCTGTTTTTAAACTCCTTTTTCATTTTATCCCACTCACAAGCTATTCATTCTGAAGAAATTTCTATTTTCCCTAATAATTTTCAAATAAATTTCCACTACCCATTCCTTAAACACAATTTTTTTCAACCAGTAGGTGGGAAAAACCAGTATCTTATTTTTACTTTGTTACCCCAAATCTTTATCTTGTTTTTTATTTGTGTGTGATCTGAAATGGTTATTGGATGTGTGCTGAAACTTTCAATTAAATACACATGTTCCTGTGAAATATAATTTCTATCTAGTTTAGCCCAGTTATTGTACCTTGGGGAGTAAAATGTAAATTCTGTCAGAGTCCTTATTATTCCATTCATGTCTTCTATGCCACATTTTTATACATTTCTTCAGAAATCTACCCTCTTTTGTTACATTTTCCCTTTTAGGTCCCCCTGATAAATCCTCATTGTTGCAAATCATGTTCCAATCCCTACCTAAAAGCAATATTCCTTGTTGAAAGACCATTTCTCCCAAAGCTTTCTTAGGCTCTATTACAGCAGTTTTGGTAGAATATAACTATATGTCCAGCTTAACCTTCCTTCCCTGCCAATAGCCCCTTATATACCACAAATCTACCACTACTGCCTTTTTCCCTCTTTTTCACTACTTAAGCCCCTCTAGCAATCAGTATTTTTACTCCTCTCTTTTTGTTTATATCTGTAAGGTCATTGACATTCCAAGATACTATGGATAGAAAAGGCATTATGATAAAACGCTACTGTTCCCACTTATTATATACGACACTTTTTGAATGTTTATTTCCAACTTTTGTCTTACATGAAAATTGTTTGGCAGGACCATCTTTTATACAGTTGTTTTGTTTTGTCTATTTTTGACCTATGTCCCATTTCTCATGACCTTTTGTTTTAATGAAAACCCTTAAAAAAACAAACAAAACAAAAACTAAATGTAATTTCAGAGCACCCTCATCCTCTACAAGCTTAGAACAAACACACAAAACTATGTACATTTTTAACAAATGAAGTTCAACCCTCCAGATAGGGACAATTCCCCTAACTGACGGGAACACCCACAGGCATAACCTAATCTAAAATTAATGTTGTGTTATTGTTATTCTTGTTCAAATCGTTCCATTTTGGTGCCAGCAAAAGATGGGGGATCAACAATATTTTTGTCATAAAGCTTGTTCCAGATTTCACAAAATTAAAAATCATGATTTAGTTTCATTTTTATAAAGATAGCATGTATCTTTCTTTTACTTAAATGAAAAAAGAGAAAACTAAACTCAGCACGTATTCTGTCCAGCATGCAACTGTAAGTAAATACACTTACAAGCTCCATATATTGTCATACAAGGCTATGTGGCAAACTCTTCTAAAATTAGAATTCGTAGCTCATGAGAACTGCAGCGATAGATGTTCACTGATAAAGCAGTGTAGTGAGATTTGATAAAGTAACCATACAAAAGAATTAAACTGGGTTAACTGAGAAAGCAGACTGACTTTGGAAAGGGAACAAACCATCCTTATGTACAGATGAAACATGTAATAATCCCCTTGTGCCTGTTATGCCACAATTGTGCGAGTATAACCAGCAGGCATATGCTCCAACCATTCCTTCCCTGCCATTGAGAATAAGCAGCATGTACACAAAGAACTGCCTTCCAGCTTCAACTAGAATGTATTCCTTTACAGCAAAAAAAAAAATTCTCCCAATAAAGGACAGGCACCAACTACTCAAAATTCAACAATTACTTCATTTTTAAGTCCAAATTTTCTACAAGTCATCTAGGGAATACAACCCTGGAATCATCAGCAGCAGATGGGGTATAGATTTCAATTTAACAGACAATCTGTGATGTCTGCACAAACTGATACTTTTCTTAAAGCAATTACATGCACACATACATACTCACCTTTGTTATTTTTTAGTGCCCTTTTTTGCATTTTTTAAGAATGCTGTTAGTACAATGGCTGCTTTTGGACTTTATATACATGACTTCAACTACCTTACTACTTGTTCATTAATTTCTGTTCTGTTATTCTGAAATAATAAATGCATTTCAACAAACTAGAGCAGCAGAGCAAGATTACAAATTAAACTAAAATGTTTACAATGTACATCTGCAACTATGTTTTATACTACGTTAAACGTGATATGGAGAAAAAACAAACGTAGTGTATATGCATACTGATAACTGTTGCACAACTAGCAAGTTTGGAATCCCAAATGTAAACACATTGTGTAAAACAGCAACATATTCACACAAAGCCACAGTAAGCACACTTGACATTCAGCAGCAGAAAGAAATATCAACTTAGGACAGGAACTTTTAAGCTATGAAAAACAAGCTGAAATTGACCAGCAGACAGGGTAAGGGTACATGTTAAATTACAAAAGAAACTGGCACTCTACAAAATACAGTCTTAGATTCTGCAATGGACAAAGCACATTAAGTTAAGAGATAAAATATTTTTTCATAAAGGTTGTTAAGCATATGTGGAAGTATGCAAATGGCATTATTTTTTTATTAGTCTATGTTTAAGTGATCTGCAAAAAATTAATTGGAACATTAAGCTAGAACAGAACTTCTTTCAGTCTTGACACATTAGCTGTTTATGGTTCCATTTGTATTCAGTTCCTGCAATCTTCTGTGTGTGCGCTTATGTTAGTGGAGTTGGGGGGTAGCTATATGACTCTTGTACATGTTGCTGCAATTTCAGTTTATTTTTTTGCCTTCCTACCACTGACTGTCAGTTGATCCCCACGGTTATCTCCTTGTCCGATGGGTCTACTGAATCTGACAGCCTTCCCTGGACTAACACCAGTTCATTCAGGGCTGCTGAGTAGATTGAGGCTCTCTGGGGCAGTACCATAATGCTGTCAAGGAGCTGGGACCCAATTTCCCACCCTCATGGTGCACTTCCCCACATCTCAGGAATAGACATGTAATTGGTTTGCTTGCATATCACCCCACCTCTGTGGCAACTCAATCACTGACCTCCTTCCCTTGAAAACTATGCCAACTGCAAAGTTCATCCGAGTGAAAGCTGTACCCCTACGGATGTGTAGGTGCACCCACCCTCCCTTGCCAGTACCTACAGATAAGCGTCCTTAAATGAACTCAAGTCATCAACAAAGTGTTTCACCTGCTTAAATGAAGTCAAACAATACTGTGATCTGAATGGATTTTCTTTAGATAGCCAATGCCTGAAGCTATAGTTGGAAAAGCTGCATACTGCCACACATGGCAGCATGGTCCATATATATAAATAAATATATATATATATATATATATATATATATATATATATATATATACAGGTTACATTCACTTCCCCTAAAGCTAATATGACTGACATTCATTTGGCTGAGACCAAATGACTGACACTTCATTTCCCCTAAAGTTCACTTCCCCTAAAACTCATTTCCCTGACAATTAGTACTGGCAGTGTATAGAGCACTGTAAGGCAAGTAAAAGGAATATGTCATTTTCCCCACTGTAGTGCGACCCTGGAGTTAGTACATATAGTTAGGGGGGTGTGGGGGGCATAGCCCCCCACCTGGTTTGGTTTTACTGAACAATATAAAACCAAAAGCAGAGAATATAAAATCAAACTAGGTGGGAGGCTACACTTATAAATTACAAAATAATAAAATTAGAGGTCAGAGCATGTAGGGAAAACCTGAGATTTTCAGTTGTACCAAAGAAGATAAAAGGAACAGACTGCACTGATTTCAGCATAAATAAGCACCTGGACTGGTATTCCTACAGCAGGAATTGTTAGCTGAAAGGGCATATATTGTGTATGCTCCAAACCTGGCTAAGAGAAAGCAACCTGGGCATTTAATAGTAAAGATGCAATCCTACCAGCAAAAGGACTTGAATCTGACAAAACTGTGACAGAAGGACGAAGTACTAAAAATGGGAGTCAGCAGAATGCTTCTGGAGAATGACTACTCATACACCAGGCAGAAGAGGAGTACATTTATTCCACTTGTGAAGATGTGAGGTACTGCCATCCATGCCAGTGAGAATAGGGCAGTGCATGTGTAACATATACTAGCATAGTTAGCTGGAGTTTTGTAAACAGTTTTGTCTCATTTGACTATCACACAGAGTTGTACAGATGCTTGTGTTAAAAATGCATCAACAGTGTTATTAGAACTGATTAAGTGTGTATGTTTAAACAAAGAATTCTGGAAGGGAAGAGTAGAAGTTTTTGAAATGGTTTTATAATTTGCAAATACTGCAACAGATCTTAGCAAAGCTGTGTGTATATTGTACCAAAGTCAGCTGATCAAATATGATGCCATTCTATAACCAGCACTGAGAGGATGGAACTCGCACAGCAGCTTGTTTCATTTTCTTTGGAACCCAATATAAAAGATCTATGACAGTTATCACAGTCAGTCAGTTGTTGTTGTTCAATTCAGTCTGTTAGAAGCTCATCACTTTGCTTGTGTAAGTAAGCATCTAATCTTGCCTTGCTGGAATAAGTCAGCTAGGGAACAGTTATTCTTTAGACAGTCAGGAAATACAGTGAAATCAGTTAAGTACTGTTTTTCTGCATCTGTTTGAATCTGTCCAACTGTGTTATTTTTTTTCTCCTGTAATTGAAACTCTGATGTTTATTGTATTTAGGTACATAGTATTCTCATGTTTTATATTTTATCACTTATTATTAAATATTTTATACCTTTTATTGTGGTTGGTCTTTTAGAGAACACTTTTAAAATCTTGATAGAACTTGTGCTCATTTTAGTGATGCCTTGGATGCTCCAAAAGCCTGGCTGATTTGGTTACACTCTGCCATTTATGTTATTATTGATTTTACTCAGTATAATTAAGTACCCTTGTAACAGTGACAGTGGTTGACTGGTGGCAGCAAGGTTACCTTATAGTCTGGGCAGAAGGGGTATAGCTAGTAAATCTGCACCAGCCTTTCCCAGGGAGGAGGGGGGGTGAGAGAGAGAGAAAATCAAATACCCAGGTGTGGGTGTGTCAGCTACCTGGAACTGGGGCATAGTGCTCCAAAGTGAGTCTTGTTTGGGATCTGGAGAGACAGAGTCCAGTCCCAGGTTTGGAGCAGGTTCCATGTGCGCTCTTGGAGGAAACTGTGTTTGATCCATAGAGCTGCATTTAAAATACTGTGCAAGTTCATTCATGCTCTTAGTGACATTCCCTCAATGGTGTCATGGTGGTAGCGAGAATTGAGGCTCCATGATTACTGGTCCAGGGTAAAGAGAGGCCGTCACACCACTATTCAGGGAATGTCATAAAGCAGGCATGAGATTCAAACTGCTGTGCCCTGTTAACTTCAAAATATTCCTCCCTGGGGGGACAACATCATTTTTTGATGAAGTACATGCTAAGGAGGAAATACAAAAGTTTGCCCAACAAAAAGTCAGCTAAGAAAGAGAAGGAGATTCTGCTTCTTATTCTTCTGATAATAAAGACCACAGAGAGAATGTGCCAGTGAAACCTTTTCCAATGTTTCAACATAAAATGCTGGAGAGAAGAAAAGGAGTACGAGAGTTGACTGGAAAAATTAACAGAACATTGGAAATGAAGCAGAGACAGGATTTGGGAGATGGAAATGAGCAGGAATAAAACCAGTGACTTGGAAAATGGCAAATGTGGGATTACAAAGTAATAATTATATTTGTAAAATATGACACAAGAAAATCTAGAAATATTGGACTGCTTTGGACTGTTGTACTTGTGGGGGATTCTAAAGCATATACCCTACTTCGTGTCATTAATGTTCAGAAAAATTCTTGGGGAGGGGAAGAGGAGAGAGAAAGTTAACATAGTAAAACAAAATTCCTTCTTAATAGCAAATGAAAAAATAATATTTAATATTATAAGGCTTTTTCTAGCAAATAAATGTATGCTTAGTTGCAATTCTGTATCTGGTCCTCATGCTTCCATGCAGACAATCTGATAGAGAAACTGGCTACAACTGGGTAAAGAGAAATTGGCTAGGAGATAATGTTCTCTGAAAGTATTCAGATGTTTTTCCAGTTGGGAGAGCTATAAAGATAAGATAAAATAATAAAAGCACAGGCTGCACCATTTGTCTTAGCAAAGATAACATTTCTTTTAGGTTAACTCAAGTTTCTGTGTGTGGCTGTCAGTTTGGAACATTTGTTCTTATTAAGAGGGTAACACTTCAATATTTGATAATGTACATAGTTTTGTGTGTTAGTATTAAGTTAATAGGTTTTTAAGGGAGTATTGGGGTGTTTTTGTTTGTTTATTCATTTGAGGGCTTTCAATAAAACAAAAAGGTTTGTATGATGTGACAGTCTCAAATGGGTATGAGAAGAAACAAATGTATAAAAGTTTAACCTGCCAAACAATATATACATGTAACACAAAACCTGGAACTAGACATTTATAAAAAAAAAATGTTATACATAAAAGGTGGGAATAATAGCATTTTAATACAATAATGCTTTTTGTAATGTCTTTAAATGTCAATGGTCTTGCAGATAAATTCAAAAAAGAAAGAGTAGAGAATATTAAAAATGTACAGTGCGAACAGCTATGCTACAAGAGATGCACTTGGAAAGAATTGAATATGTGAATTTAATAAAGAAATTTTTCGGGATGGTTACTTAGCAGAATACCTGGGACAAAGGAAAACAGGAGTACTTACATTAATTGCAAGAAGAGCTCCAATAGTGATAGAAGAGGATAAAAAGATAATAATGGTAGATTTGTAGTACTAAGGGACTACTGGCAAGGGAAGAGGATTACACTGGCATGTATTTACGTTCCACCTAAAACAGCTATAATTGAGATCAAGAAAACTCTGGGAGAAATAATCAGCTTTCAGCAAAGAATATTACTTGTAGGTGGGGGCTGGAATTTGATTTGTCTTGGGGGCCCGGAAGGGAAAGTGTAACACAGGAGGTTAGACTTTTGAAGAAATTTATGAAAATATCTGGCATGGAAGATGTGAATTCAGTACTAGGAGTTCAGAGTGAGTTTACATATTATTCTCCAAGATATATAAAAAAACTGGGCTTGGCTAGACAGAATTTACATTTCACAGGAACATGTGCATTTAATTGATGGTCTTGACATGTACCCAGTAACTGTTTTAGATCATGCACCAATAATAACTAAAATAAAAACACAGGGTAATGAAATAAAAATGAGACACTGATGCTTTCTTACCTAACTGGTGAAGAGAAAGGAATGTGAGGAATTTAACGAATGGGTAGTGGAAATTATTCAGGCATATAAAAGATGGAATTTTTTTCTGAAAACATAGCTACAGAGTGGGATAAAACTGAAGTGGAGTTTAAAAACTGGGTGGAAATATGGTTAAGAAGTAACAATTTATTTACAGGGACTGACAAATGTTTAAGTATTGCACAAGAGGAGGAATGTCACAAAACAAGAGGAGGAGCAACTGCAGAATGCTAAACAGAAAATAAGGGATTATCTCGATAATATGCATGAGTTTAGAAACACTGCTGCTAAGCAACTGTTTTTTGATAATAACCCTACAGCACAAAAACTTTTAGCACAACGACTCAGGCAACAGAAAGTAGAAAGGATTGTAACCAAGCTTAGGGAGCTTATAACAAGGAAGGTAACAAGAAATACTGCAGAGGTTTTAGAAATATTTTAGAAATTCTATTAAAGCCTATATAAAGCAGAGAAATATGGAAGTCAAGAGAAGGTACAAATGTAAATGTTCACAGTAGAATTAAATATGCTAAGATTAAAGGTAGATGAGGCTCAATTACTAACAAGATAGGAGGAGATGAGGTGATAAGGGTGAAGTATAATCAATCTACAGGAAAGAACCTAGGAACAGATGGTATTCGTGGAAGTTTGGAAGCTAACAGGATAAAAACTGACAAAGATCTGGAAGGTTTTAACAGTATTTTAAGAGTAGAAGTACCAACATCCTGGAAGAAAGCAGTGGTAGCTGTAATATCTAAAGAGGGTAAAGATCCATTAGATCCAGCTTCATATAGGCCAGTTTATTACTAGACCATGATTATAAAGTGTTTATGTCTATAATGGCATAAAGAATGACAAAAGTGATGCCAAAATTGACAGATATGTATTAATGTGGTTTTGTGGAGGGGAGGCAAATATTTGACAACATTAACAGAACATTGATGATCCAGAGGGATGCAGAATGTAAGAAAATACCACTGTTGTTGATGGGTCTTGATGCAGAGAAAGCATTTCACAGAGTAAGATGGGACTTTATGAGCAAGGCAATGGAAACATTTGCATTCCCTGACAAAATTATAAGTTTGATTAAAAGACTATATAAGGAGTCAGCAGCAAAAATTAAAGTGGGTGGGGTCCTCTCCGATAATTTCTGCTTCAGCAGAGAAACCAGGCATAGGTGTCCTCTTTCCTCTTTGTTAATTGCATTACATTTAGAACCACTGGCAAGAAAATAAGAAACTCAGAAATTCAAGGATATAACTGGTATGGTAGTCAAGAAAAATTGGCTCTGTTTGCAGATGATATTTTACACTTGACAAAACCAGAAAAGGACATTACATTGCTGTGGAACATGTTGATTGTTTCTAATCTTTTGGGATATAAATTTAATGAAGCTAAAACAAAGGCAAAAGAAGTAAATTATGTACCCACACACAAATTGGTTCAGCAATTTCCATATTTATGGGGACATAATAAAATAAAGTATTTAGGAGTACGGATTAAAATGATTCTGGCATGGCAGCGAAGGATATGTGGGAAGAGACTAAACAAAGGATATGGATAGTAAGACACAAGCAGTTAAAATGCTTTTCGTCCCTTTAGTCTTATACACAGGTCAGGCATTTTTTATCAACCAGAGGAGAAGTTATGGACAGCAATTAATAAAGAGCTGAAGGATTTTATCTGGAGAAGATAGCAAGAGTCCAGTGGGATAAGCTGATTCTTTCACTAGAACAAAGTGGATTGGGATTACCCGATTTGAAAGGGTATTTCACAGCAACACAGTTAAGGCTCCTATACATAGCATAAGCAGAAAATTATAATTCATAATTATAAGGATCAGAGGAGGTTAGAAAGGATTGGGAAGGAAGACTAGAAAAGCAATTCACAAATATGCAACAAAATTTAGATTTAGGGTTTTTACTTGGAAATGTTAACACTGATTTTTTATACCCAAAGTAGACTCCAGATATTTTTTCCTCAGGTAGGCAGCAAATGTTGGAGGTGTGAAGGGAAATAAAGAGGTAATTGGGAACATATTTTCTGGGAATATAATGAGCTAGCAGACTTTAAAGATTCCCTGCAGACTACTCTGTCAGAGATGCTGGGTGATTGAATTGATGTAACTAGGGAAATTATTTTTCTGAGCTATGACAGTGTGTCAGAATTGCCTAGACATAGTAAGGTGTTGCTGAGTTTAATTACAGTGGTTGCCAAAAAAGCAATTACTACGAAATGGAAATTAAAGTCTAAATAAAGTGTACTAGAAATAGGGAATGTAATGACAGAGATAAAACAACCAGAAGTGGGATCTTTAGAAAAGGGTAGGAACAAATTACATAGGAAAAAATGTAAATTGTGGGAACAATACATACAGGTGAGGAATAAAGTTTAAAAGAAGGCAGGACTTGAATGAGCTATGTAATGTTTGATTGGCAATGACTGGGAAGATTATATGTAATGTATAATGTTTGTAACTACAATTATATCAATATGTTTGTGATAAAATGCTTGTAACTGGGATTGTGTCAATTTAGTTTCCATTTATATAAATGCATGATTGCCTATGTCATAAGTGATAACTGGTGTTCCAGTTTAAAAAAATGAGAATCTTCATCAACCAAAACTGCTGTACACGTTCTGTGGTAAACAAAAGATAAACACAGTAGCCACCTTATCAGCTAGTCTTTAACAGAGGCCATGGACAATAGGTGGAAAGAAAAGCTGAAATATTTACCACATACTAGAACTTCAAGGGTTTTACTTGCACTATTCTGCTACTTGCAATGAAAGCAGGGATTACAGTCCAGAATCACATTTTCAGGATTTCATACTGATACTCAAGTGCATCAAAAATAAAAAAATAAGAGGCACCTCTATATGCCCACCAGTTCTTCAAGTCTTTGCAATCATCAATACCTATTGTCTACCTCTGCTTATGCAGACTTATCCTCATATGGCTGGGGATGCGGCACAGATCGGTAATGACAAGGCCCATTGAAGGATCAAGATTCCAGAAAGTCAGAAGGTAAGTGGAACCCTTTGGGACATGCTAGACAAAACCTTGAAGATCCAGTACTGTGGTGGGTACCTTGTCTAACTTCTTTTTGCATGTCAACTGGACCATGGGTAAATGTGATATTTCTGGTATTCAAGTGGGGTTCTAGCTTCTTCAGGTGGGAAGTCCCAAGAGTCCATAGTGCAACAGTGAACTATGAAGAATATTATTCTTGCTTTCATTAGGGAGGTATACAAATGTGATTTCTGTATAGGTGTTCTATACAACACCAGTCCAGAATATAGCAGCACTGAGTTGCCATTGCATCAAAAGTAAAAATTCTGTACATTTCAGCAGAAAACCCAATATTTTGTGATTACAAAGTTTGCAACACCAAATATCCACCACTGAAAGTTTTTTACTCACTTGCTTTGTACATCATCTTGCTGTCTGCTTATCCATAAATACCCTAGTGATTCATTTGTTTTGTCTGGCATTATTTTACTGATACAGTTGATCCCTTACCTGACACTGTTCTTCTATGCCAGCACACAGAAATTAGATAATACAGTGCAGTGCATACTTGCACAATGACTGGCTGCCACTCAGACCATCTGGTGGACTGCTGTCCCTAACTGCAAGAGTTCTGTACTGTTGTTTGGTAACTTATTTTGTGCAGCATAACAACACATTCAACGAGCAGAGATCCTTATCAGAGAGGAGTAAGAACAATACACATGACTTTTTACCACCCCCCTTGTTACACAATTTTTCCCCTGTTCCCCTTGCATTATGTCACAAAAAAAATTGCATTCTACATGCCCCATAATTTCATCCATCAGGACTCTTGCATTTAGCAGTATGTTTAATTAAAATGCGAGTTCTACAGCATGTTCCATGTAGAAAGGCAGTTTTTTTATATTACTGTTAGAATACTGATTTACATTTTACTAATTAATACTGCATATGTGTGAATAGACAACCAGGTTAACTGTGCATCATAAGTTATGTGCCAACAGCTGAACCTGTTAATTGATGTTTTGTTTCCCTATCACTCAGTATTCCATTCTTGTCCTGCAGTCTATTAGAATCAAGCTACATTATCTACAACTACCTGTTACTACAGACAGCACCTGATTTTTATGAACTGACAATGATTTGGAAGGACACACTGTTTGCCATTAGCCTTTAGTATGTTGTACAACTTCTTTACCTGCAAAATTGTACAGCAGCTGTGTTCAAGCACTTAACTAGCTGCCATCTTGGGCATTTTCCATTTTGTCTGTCTTTCTTCAGGTCTCTATAAACATATCTTTGCCTTTGTCTTTATCTTTTATTAGGTACCTTGATTCAGGCTAGTATTCCTGGTGTTATCTACTACCTGTGAGCAAATCTCCCTGGAATGAAACAGATTCCTAAAGCTGCTCAAGCAAAAAGCAGCTTTACAGCGACTTTAATCAAACTCAATACAGCTGCTGCATCTCCTCTAGGTAGTGACAATTTTTACCTGCTTTTGCAGTGATATTTTTGTACCGTTTTTCCAGACTGAACTCATATGTGAACAGCAGTTTACACCAGACTGCACAAGTGTGCTGATGGTTGTCCAACGACTATGTACACCTTAGAGACTTTGTCCTTCTATTTAAGCACTCTTTATGACACATGTATATTTATCTGAAGTGAGACAAGCCTTGGCTACCATTCACCTAATGATAATTTTCTGTAGCAATCTCCCTTGCAAACACTGCATGGCTTGCTGGTGGTATCTTTATTTAGCCTTCACTCCTAACTTAGAACCACAATCCTTTTAGGTTTTACATACTTGCTTTGCATACCATCTTGCTGTCCAATTGCCTATAAAGTATATACATGATTAGTTTGTTTGGTCTGGCTTTACACTTTACTGATAGATTTCCTCTCTTTTCCAACATTACTCTTCCTTGCCAGCACACAGAAATGAGATACTGACCTGCAGTGCACATGTGCATACTGACTGGTGATCATCTTCTCTCACTTCATACTCCTCAACCTCTGCTTCCTAGGATATATATTCCATTTTATATCCATCACACTACTCCCACTTAGCCATACTCTTTTTCCATCTACCTCCTAAAGTTAATTATGACTTTCAGTCATATCCAATTACTAAATATTACACCACAACTACTACCACTTTACCTAAATCCATTCTCTCACTTACCTAACATCATACCAGAAACTACTATTTTTCTTTGCCCCTGAACTACATTTGGAAATACTTAATATAAAAGATTGTCCCTATTACCCTTCAGCATACTATTACTCATTTCTTTCATATTCAATCTGAACTTAATCAACACATTACACTCCACACCAATATGGTGGATAAACTTCCAAAAAACACACACTCATTATTAAATTCTTCACTGTATCCACACCATCAAACAGCCTTCAAATACACCTACTTTTATCCACCTAAAGGTAACTAGGGTACTAGCTATTATACTATTGTTACTTTCTGTGGCATCCAATTCAGACTCAGCCCTCTACAGCACAAGTTAGCCAGTATGCAGACATGTACCTTTAATAACTGACACAGAAACATGGGTATAACACACGCCTCACTGTGGCCAGTATCACTGAATAAAAGAGTCACACCTACCACTTTGAATTATGCAAAAAATGCACAGTATTCAATGACAACCAATCTGGTCATAGGTCTGGTAAGGGAGTTTTTACTCTAGTTAAGAGTGACTGCAAAACTGTCCCTACTTTTCTCTGCAAAAGCAGCCCCACCACTGACAAGGAACTAAACCGAACTTTTGTTGAGATACATGTGTTGGGTCACATCAAAATCTTTACTGCTTCCATTTATATTCCTCTTCCTTCTAGCATACAACTTTAACCATCTTCATCAACTCTCTCTTTCCCATTTTCTACATAGTGTTTGAAAGTTGCATCAATTGTCACCATCTCTCTCAATTGAATGTTACTCTCCTACCTTCTTCTGACTGTCACAGTCTTCTCTCACACAATCTATTCATCTCTTTCCTGGATTCCCTCATTTCCTTTTACCTTCTTTATGTCTGTCCCAGATCTTCACCCAATTGCCTTCTGCTTTCCTGCATATGTGCAGCATGAAACTTTAAGCATTCTAGACAAAATCTTCTCAAACAGCTAAGCACAACAAATTTGTCATAATGGGTGATATCAATCTTGACTATTTACATCTGCTGAAAACCAAACTCACCACTATGACATTCCTAAAAATCTAACCAGATTACTAACTACAGCTGTCAGGTTACATACTCTCCTACTGATAAACTACTAAACACTGTACTCACAAACATTCTTGAGAAACGTCAATCAATAAAAATCACTTCCAACTCCCTCAGTGATCACAACCCTACTGTCTTTACATGGCAGCTAAACACAACTAAACTCCCATCTACCTACATATCCACGCCCATGAGAGACATACTTTAGAAAGCTCAGAAGACAGTCTTAGAAGAGCTTATGCTTTTGAATGGACCCCACTGTAGTCATCCATTTGTATTTTAAGAGAAACTTACACTGCGAGAGATCAGTATGTATACAGATTACATGGGGGAAATTAAACTGCGAGATATCAGCGACTATACAGATCACTGCTAGGTGCCGCTGCGCGAAGTGCAGCAGTTCTAAAATCAAAAAGTGCAGATATTAAACAGAGAAACACTCACTTAATGCAGCTGTGACAAAAACAATGCAAAAAAACAAGTGCCAAAAACAGTGGATATGGTGTTAGCTTTAGCTTACTCGTAAATTATGAGCCAAGCATTGCATAACTGCAATGCTTAAACAGCAGAAAAGATTTGATTAAAAAAAACACAAACAAGGTCCTATGGCCAATCAAAAACAACACACTTTTTTTTCCTTTATATAATCCTAGGCTAGAAAATAACTTGAGTCCCCCCCTCTACTCTCACTAAAGTGGAACCAAGGCGGTTCTAACTGAAGGCTGCAAAAAAGATCAAAAAGTGCAGATATTCAAAACAGAAACATTCAATCAATGCAGCGGTGGCAAAAAAAATGCAAGAAACAAATACCAAATCAGTGGATATGGTAATGTAAGGACTGGCTTTTGTAGAGTTTAGCAGAAACCAGCAACACTCTTCTTAGGTAGCATGGTCATCAAATAACCTCAGGCACAGAGATTCAGATTTTTAAACGAGTCTGCCCTCTAGTCAATTAAATAAAGGGACAAGAACACTTACAAGAGCAATTCCCAGCTCAGAAGATAGTAGGCTAGCCTCTCCTGCCATGTGAGTGTAGACCTCAAACCTTCCTAATTTAAAATAACTGGTTTGGAGCCCATCCTACTCTCCTAGAACTAAATACGCCATCACTGCCTCCTATAGTTCCACAGCTCTGTTGAACTATTTGACCAACTACGTAACAGTTACCTTATGCTGCTACTTTATAAAAAAAAGTGTTTTTTTAATGCTGTTTAATGAACTATAGTGATGTATTCCATCATTGTTAACCTTTTCTTATCATATTTACTTTGTATTTCTATGAGATAATCTGTAATGTATATGTGCAATGAGTACTATGTATTTGTATTTTTCTGGAGCTTTTCTCCCCAGGACTCTATTGAAAACAGGCTCCTTGTGGCCCAATGGACTATCCTGGCAAACTAACTGCAAATAAAAATAAAAGTTCTTGAACTAGAACTAAGACACTTTTAAAATAACAGACACAATAAGCCTTCAGCCAGCAATTCCTAAATCAGAAGTGTGTAAGCTATCTCTCCTGCCAAAAGATTGTAGACCATAAACTTTCCTTATGTAAGATAACTAGTTTAGAGCCCAAGTGCTTCAATCAGAACAAAGAGGCTTGGAATAACAGTTACAAAGTAATCAGGCTACTAACAAGCAGCAATAAATGCAGCAGACTGAGAACACAAATACAATACAAGCAGCTGCATAAAGTGCATTTTTTCTTAAGTGGAAAGGTAGGAAAAAGAAGATAATTCACATTTAAGAGACTAAGGGGGAGGGCCTTCCCAGATGATCTCTCAGTACTCAGTAGAATGAGTTAATGAGACAAGACTGGGAGGAGTGACCAAAATCAGACTGACAGTAGGGGCAAGCAACTAAAAAGCTATCAAGTGTAAAAGCACAACAGCAATATAACAGGTGGGTGGGAAAATGAAATGTAGAGATCAACATGTCAAACAAGCACTACAATAAAGATGCCACTAAATATTTGTAGTTAAAATGAGCAATGTACATGTTAACATAAAATAAGTGCTTCAAGCAGTCAGCATAACGTGGCAAATTTAGATATGATACAACACCTGACTGCTGTTCTATTAAGAAAACAACATTCAATTTTTTAAAATTTACGCCATACCTTTGGGGATCTACTTTGATGAGAATTATCAGCATTGACAAATGTTTGTTCTTTACTCTTCTGTATTGTACTGTACATGTAACTTTTCCTGCATATGTATTAAAATGAAGTAAATAACCAATATATTTTTACAGGATATGGCACTTATCAAAATGACAGGTTATAGTGGTCTGTCAACAATCAATAGCTGTCTGACATTTTGTGTAAATATGCTTGGGAAAGTCAGGCTGACAACAATGCCTCCACACATCTAACATAACTGCTTGCAAAGATTTACCTTGGAGTTGTATTCTATTATTCAAAGTCTAGTCTGTAATTATGGTTACTGTCTTTCTATACAGCATATGCCAAACATTGACTTAGAATACATGTTTTATTCTCTTAGTTTATATGAAAATGTTTCCTGCAGTTTATAAACTCTCCAGTAGGAGGTCTTTACTAAAAATACAGTCAATGAAGTAGCATAGATGTGAGAAAATGTGCAACACAACTGCTATGGACAGCATCTTTAGGGAGTCAAGGAAACACTTCAGAATTAAAAGAAAACATTAAAGATGAAAAAGCTAAAAAAGTAACTAGCACTCAGATAAGATTATTTTTTTACCACAGATAAAGAACGGACAGCTATTATATGCCTTATTGGTACATACATATGCCATCATTTATTTGGTACTGTCTTTTATATCACAGCAGAGCTTACAGATGAAAAATGCAGGTGCTGTCTCCAGTATACAATTCTTTTTATGCCGAGATCTTCAAATTATGCTGTGCTTCGCAAGTTACTATAAAATAAAGCATTTAACCTTTTCACACTGTCTTTGGCATTACTTCTAATAGCTTTTGGAAAACAATAACAGTGAAACAAACAACACACTGTTGAGAGAGATAATTTAGCAAAAAACTGCAGTCAAATCTGTAAGGGTACACACTCTTAAATGCATTTGTAGCGGAGTGCAGTGTTGTCATTTTCTAAAAGTTAGTAAAAAGAAGTCTCCAAGCTGGAGTGATAAGTGATATTTCATATATAAGTGGGAAATACAGGGTTTCAAAGGCATTTATTTTTCATAATCCTTTCATCTGTGTTATTTGTTTTCCACTAGATGCTGTGACCTCACTTCGAGCTGTAAAATGCCACACATGCTCAGAATACATCTGTACTAAGTTTTCACTACATAAGAAATTAAAATCACATATATTTCACCAGACAAGCCAATGTTTCTGTCTGAGAAAGGCAGTATTCTGTAGTAAAAATCAGAATCGAAACTGAAATTTCTAAGGTTAGAAGGCAGATACAGATTCCCTGTGCACCTTAGTTTCAAAGGAGAACTCTCTAAAGTTTTACAGAGAACTGTCAGGAAATTTTTCAAAAAATCACCAATTAAATAAAATAATGCACTCTTCTTTTACTGTCACAAACAGGGGTGTACTGACGTATTTTCAGTTTGTACCTTCCCCCACAATCAGTTTAAATTCTACGTTTTGTACAGACTGAAGGTATTATTGTACTTTGTAAGTGGGAAAGGCTCTTCAGTCTTCAGAAAATATGCAACGAACATACTTCAACTGAGACACCATGCAGTTGGAAATTCAGAAAGGATATAGAATCCCTAAACAGTGAGTAAAATAAATGTAAGATGATACCCATTCTCAAATTAGCAAAGGCAGTCATGGATATCATCTCAAAAGAGGGGAAAGGAAAAAGCAGTACCTTAAAGTATAACAAAGCAAAGTAAAGAATATATTATTAGGAAAAAAGGAAAGAAAAATCAGAAGGTGACAATTACAGTGCCTATTAAATAGACAGAATTGCTGGGACAACCATGTATAGTCAAAATTTGATACATGAATTCTTAAGGAGACCTGAACATTTAAGCCAGAGCATGAAAGCCTGATAGTGGAAAGTCAAAGACAGTCACGGGCTATGTATGATATGGTTCAAAAAAATTACAGAAAAGATAGGAAATACTGATAAATGCAGACTTTACAGAAAAGATAGGAATACTGATAAATGCAAATTCTGCGGTACAGAACTACAAATGGTTACAAGTGAAGTGACTGGTTGCTTTGAATGCAAGACTGAGGGTCTATAAAGTAAGATTGAGGGTCTGTAAAGTGAAAAACAGAAAAAGATGGCACAACAACAAGTAAAATATACAAGCTAGTGAAAAGGACTGGAAACATGAACAACAAAAAAAATAATAAAGTAATAATCTCTTGTGCTCATCAATATCAAATGTCAGGAAGGAGAAGACAAGAAATCCAGTTAATGATGTTTAAAACAGACAATTAACATTAGTTATCAAAATGACCATACCTAGTGACTACAGTGACCATGCAAGACACAAAGCTACACCACCAACACATGCAAACAGTAACTAGTACAACAATGATCAATGACAGTCAGCTTTTTCCAATAGCATTGTTAAGTAAAAGGGATTAAAAAAGAACTTCCAGGTATACTTAAATATGTTACCCATATAGGTAATCCTAGAGGAGGAGATAATTAAGGATATTCTGCATGAACTGAGGAAAATGCTCTTGGCAAACATGACACTGAAGCAAAACTAATATCATGAAATGTATTCTTGTTAACCTGTACATTAAAATAATACTACAAACCCTAAACATTTAAAGAAATAAAAAAAAAACAAGCTATAATTAGTTAACAGTACAACTTCATTCAGGACATCCATTTCTCTACCATTTGAGCTACAAGACACAGAATCCCAGTGTACAAACTCTGCAGCTGCTTTTCACATGACCAATCCATTAAGCAGATATTGACTGAAGTAACAGAGAATAAAGTAATGGAATACTAATTAATGTTTTTCTTTGGAAAACAGTAATGCTTGCATTTGGAATAGACTGAAACACTTATGCACACAATTTAAATCTGCAGCAGTTAATCGGAATATATGACAGCAAGATTCATTAAAATTAAAGCCAGAAATGGATCTAGATAAACAATTAAGATAAAGATCACACTGTCATAGACAGTATCATACTATTACCTAAAGGTTTCACTTTAAGTTCCACAACCAGTAGTAAAAAAGACAGACGATACTCCAGACTTCAATAAAAAAAAAAATAAAATATAAACTGATGAGGTGATCTCTAGCATTATGAAACTAAACAAAATCGTAATGATTTAAACATTAGAAAAATGACACAACTAGCATAACATTAGAAAATACATAAAACAAGAATGGGCATTTGAGCTGGGTGCAGAAATGTGATAAAAAACCTCAAGGAGATGAACCTACCCCTGAAGCATACAGTATTCCATTTATGATTCCACATCAATATGCTTTTTGCTGCTGCGAGGAGCAGCAGCAAGAAATCATACTGATGTTACAGAAATGCTAACAGGATACTGTATACTACAAGGGGGGAGGCCATCACAAGGAGTTCTTTACTGACTTATCAAAACAAATAAATTCATAAGGTAGAAAATGTCTTTTAAATAATTCCCCCTCCCCTGAGTGATCAGAGAGCTTGTTATAACAAAAGAGGTGCAGGGAAGGAATTTAACACATATGTCAGGCTCGGCAGCAGTGTAATTTTTTTATTAAATGAAACTACCTGCCATTCCAAGTGCTTCAAGGTGTGACAGTTCCCAGGTGTCTTTTCTTCGAGACATAAAAAGAAGTTATGTACTAACCATAACATTCCACCTGTGTTGTCAATTTTCATTCTTCATCAACCTGTGGGTTCTGATCCAAACCTCGGATTTGACCCTCGAGCTCCTCCCTTACCCATAATACCCATGTCCTCCAGATTACCTCAGATCGAGTTTGCTGCAGCTGTATATGCATAATACATACATGTATATAGAAAATTATCATAATATAGAAGATAAAAATTAGGAGCTCAAAAGGAACAAGTTGTTCCTGAAACACCTCTGTACATCTTCCCAGAAGGGACAGGGGGAAGGGGGGGGGTAGGCTGAGGAAAAATGAAAATGGACAACACAGATGGAATGTTATGGTGACAATATAACTTCTTTATCTGATGTCATTTTCATTCGTTCCTCAACCTGTGGGACAGAGTCCCCAGCTACACCGAGCTTGGGAGGCCCTAATGAAGGATATTCCGGAGCACCGTAGAACCAAAGGATGCTCTAGTTCTAGATATAATATCTAATTTGTAATGTGTAACAAAGGTATGAGTATTTGACTAGGAGGCAGCTGCCCAAATAACACCAATGGATACGCTAGACCAAAAAGCTGCTGAGGTGCATATTGATCTAGTAGAATTTGCTTTTACATGGCTAGGTGGGGTAATACCTTTAGCAGAGTAAACATAAGAAATGCAGTTGGTAATCCATTTAGCCAACGTTGTTTTGGAAACAGGACTTCCTAACTTTACTTAGGAAAAAGAAACAAATAGTTGGTCAGATTTCCTGAAAGCTTTTGTTCTGTCCAGATAAAAATGTAATTGTCTATGCACATCAAGGTGAAGAGTATATTCACCCTTGTTTTGACCGTTTGGAAAAGAATAATGAAAGATACTGTGTTTAGAAGCAACTTTTGACAAAAAGGACAGATGTGTACATGAAGTGACTCTGTCTTTGTGAAAAGTTAAGTAAAGTGGTCTGGAGGAAAGTGCTTGCAATTCCGAAATTCATCTAGCTGAGGTTATAACTCCCAAATAGTTTTCCAAGATAAGAATACAAGGTCCACTTTGGCAGTAGGTTCACAGGGTGAATGCACTAGGGCTTGTAAGACCATAGTGATATCCCACAGAGAAGTGGGATTTTTGACTGGAGGCCTAAGTAGAAAAGTACATCTGAGAATGGCCTTGTACAATTTGGAAGAAACTAAGAAAGAAAAATTTTTGAGTATATGATAATTGGATTATGACTGCCAACTGAACTTTGGTAGTGGAATAGCTTGCTCCATCTTGAAAGACTAAAGCAAGTAAGTCAAGAACTGTTGGAATCGGAGCAGTAAAGGGATCCAAAAGTTTCTGAAGAGCCAAAATAAAGAACATTTTCTATTTGCCTTTGTAAATTTTTCTTGTGGAGGCCTTATGTGAGCACATTAAGATTTTCTTAAATAGAGTGGACAGCCTGGAATGTCTAGCCATCATCAGAAGTGGAGAAACCATGCAGTCAATTTCAGGCCTCTTAGATCTGGGTAAGTTTGCTCTGATGGATGAAACAGGTGGTCTGGACTTGGGTCCAGCGTCCAGGGAGTATGTATCAGATGAGCCCAAAGGAAGAGAAACCAGACCTGTTCAGGCCAGGAGGAGGCAATGTGGATAACTTTGCTCTCCAACCTTTGTGCTTTCTGAAGAAATTTGAGGATGAGAGGTGGGGGGATAAGCATAAAGGAGACCGGATGGCCAAACATGGGCTACATCATCTCTCAGTGACTATCCCTGAGGAGGGATTAGGGCAAAGACCCTGCTACATTTGTTGTTGTTTGGGGATGCAAAGAGGTCTCAGCGAGGTAGACCTCATTTGTGGAATATCTTATTTGCCACAGACTGATTTAGAGACCACTCTTGAGGCATCAGACTAGTTCTGCCGAGCCTGTCCTCTAGCATGTTGGACTTCCCCAGTATGTGCGTTGCTACCAGAAAGTGGTTGGAAGAGATCTCCTCTTGCCAAACTCTCAATTCTTCTCGACAAAAGGGTAAGATCTGGTTCCCACCAGTCTGTTAATGTACCAGACTACTGACATGTTGTCTGCTTGTTAAAGGCCGCAGAAATACCTCACTAAAAGAATCACAGGCCTAAAGCAGATGACATATGCTGACCATAAAAAAAAACTCCAGCTATACTCTGTGGCATATCGTCTACTCAAAGGCGATCTCTGCTTAACATACAAGGACATATCAAACCGTGAGCTGTTGGACATACTCCACTTACAGAAATCTCATTCTCTCAGAGTCACATGCTCCAGGGATCTAAATCTTGTCATCACAATGAACAAAACATGCTGGAGGGATAGGTTCCTGACCCAGAGACTCCCCAGACTCTGGAATAGACTGCCCATACATGTCAGAGTGCCTCCATGGCCCTCTTCAAAAGGAACCTTGATGACTGGATGGGAGATAGGAAATTCACCCCGGGGATCATGTCAGTTGCCCTGCTAGACAGGGGTCCAGGGAAGTAAATACTGTTGGAATTAATATCCATGGAATTGTTATGGTTAGGCTTGTATAGGCCTTAGGTCCGATAGCCTAGTACCAACCTATGAACCTATGGTCAATGTGGCGTTGGGGGGGGGGGGAGGAAGAATAAATGGACGTCCTTTCTCGATGTCCCTCAAGAGAATCCGCCATGATAGGAAGTCTTTGCACACTTGAGATAGTTGTACAGGGTGATTCAAAAGACAGCAATGTAAGGACCACTGTACAGCTAGAGACCACTGTAGAATTCTCATGTGAGGGCAAGCTGTTGGAATCAATGTTTTAGAGAGTGCGATCAAGCCCAGTGCTTTGAGAACTAATTCTCCCGGCACTGAAGGAATAGTTAAAATTTGCTTGATATGTAACCTCATGGACAGATTTCTGTTCAGAGTTAGGAAGATTAAACAATTGCATATGTCTAGATGTGCCCATATAAAGTCTATCACTTGGACTGGGTGAAGTTAAGACTTGTGTGTTTATAGTGATCCCCAATATGTTTTAGATGAAGAGGATAATTTCTGGCTTGTATGAGTAGATGCCTGGTTGATGCGGTCAGGAGTCAGTCGTCAGATAAGGAAACACTCTGGATCTGACCAGTTTCATGTGAGCCACTACTACTGCAATAGATTTGGTGAATACCCATGGACTGTGGCAAGACCAAAGGTAGAGATGCTGTAGTCCACGTTTGGCCCTCCGGTCTCCTTTATGCTTACCCCCCCCCCCAACTCTCATCCCCAAACTGGTAACAACTGGCTCCCAGACAGAAGCAGCTGTCCATTTTGATGTGGTAGTACTCATCTTGAAGTTCTAGAGAGCATATCCAGTAGTCTCTCTGGAGAAAGGGTAGAAGATACTGCATCATGACCATCTGTAATTTTGAGTTCTTTATGGACTTGTTCAGGGATGTCACATCTAGGATCAGTCTCAAGTCCCCTATCTTTTCTGGCACAAAAAATAACCTTGAGTAAATTCCAGATCCTATCTGGTCTGATGGGACCTTCTGGATGACCCTTTTCTCTATCAGCTTTGTGATTTCTAGGGCTGCTGACTCCCTCGGATTGGGTGGGACATTGGGGAGATTCTTCTTTATGTTGGGAGTTTTGAAAAATGCAACGCAATACCTCTGGATATGATCCTTTGCACCCAATGGTCAATTGCAATGGCTAGCCAGGCATTTGGGTGCAAGAATAGGTGCCTCCCGGGTGCCTCCAGAGAGGGACAGTTGAGCAAACTGCTCAGGAGCAATGAAAAGATCTGTCTGAGAAAGAATCTCTAGATCCTTGGTTATGTGGACCTCCTCTGCCACGTGGGTGGCATCTTCCATTATAGTTATTTCCACCTCTGCCTCTAGGGGAAAATTCTCCTTGTGAATCCTAGAAGGCCTCTGTGATTTTTTGAACCACAATTTCTTACCTCCACATTGGTTCCTGGAAAACAGCCTTTGTGGGGTAGAAAATCGGATTCTGTCAGCAGACACAGTCTTTCTGTCCTTTTCACAGCAGGAGTGTCTCTCTTTCACGACTTAGCAAAAATATGATAATCCATCAAAGGGGGTATTGATGAATGATGCTTTGAATGGTTCCACAAAGTCGCCATCCAGGCATGTTTCCTTATAGCAATGCCTGAACCAGCAGTCCTTGAGGTACTTTCGGCAGCATGCGAGATTAGCCTCATTGATGCATTTGAGACAGATTGCAGGATGGCCATCCTAGAGGAAAAAATCTTTTCCTCTTGAGGCATGGACCCTGGGGCACTGTCAGACAGTTCCTTTAGTAAGTCCCTCTGTAACCTGGTAAAATGAGCCAAGAAATTCAGCAATGCAATCATTGCTGATGCATACACCCACTTGCCAAATCTGTCCAAAGCCTTAGACTCCCTGTTAGGGGGATGGACAGTAGAGCTTTGTTTGGCTAGCTCCTTTTCATAGCTGCCACAACAACCATGGCATCTACTGGTGTACCTTTTGTCCAGTGAGGTTTATCTGAAGGGGCAGTGAGAATTTTGTCATCTCTTTTTGGGATGGGCTCCACAGTGTCCAGCTCCTTCCATATCCTGTTGGAGACAAGATCTACGAAGTCATCCGCAGATGAGGTCACCCAAGATGTAGATGGGCCAGACCTGAAGGCTTCCAGAAACACAAACTTCTCTGATGAAGGGCTTTGGGTAGACCAACCATCCTTCTGGTGTAGAATTTCAAGGATGTCTCCAAAGAAGACACTATGCGGTGCAGATCTTGGGGACCCTTCCCCCTCATCAAAGTCGGTGTCCTCTGTCAGAGATTCCTGAGGGGAATTCAGGTGCCTCCTTTTGCACAGTGTCATGTGGGGGACCTCCTCGATGGGGTGTGCTGAGAAGGTGTCGGAAGAGACTGAGAGCTCTGTGAGTGGAGCTGCTTGGAAGCTCTTTGGGGCTGGCTGCCCCTGAGGTGGAAGACTTGGGTACAGAAGTTTAGACAGGAGTGGGATCCGAAGGCGGTAAAGTCAATGCAGTTCTCTCCCAGAAGAGTACCCTATCCACCACCTCGAATGTAGAGGGACCTCTCAGAGGCCAATGGCAATCCTTCCAGAGCTGACGCTCTTGGAGTAGACACCCCCCCAACCCTCCAGGATTCCCTGATCCAAAGGGGGAGTCAGAGCTGAGCTGGCAAGCATCGAGGGGAAACAACATCTCCGAAAGTTTCAGAGTCAAAGTAAACCACTCAGACCCAATGCTGCCACTTTGGTTGTGAGATCCGTCGTGCTCCAACAGAGTTAGAGTGATCTGATCACAGAAGTCGTCCGAGTAAAAGAAGATAAAGTCATTAGATCCGACGTGTCAACTCTGGTTGCCCCAGATTTGAGGACTCTGAAACAGGAAGTTGGATCGGTGAATGAGTGATCAGAGGAAGAAAGGCAGGTTGGCAGCTCATGGATCTGGTGGGGGACAGAGCATGCAAAACCCCCATCTGAATCTACATCCTGAAGACTCTCCTCACCATCCTGTCCACCTCCACTTCGGATAGACTCCAAAGATCTTACAGAGGAAGAGGGGGAGGTCAGGTCTGGAGAGTTTGTTGGGGGTCTCCTGAAGAAATGGAGATCTTAGTCTCAGGGATACGGGCTCCAGAAAAACCTGGGAGCTCGACTCCAAGGAGAAGAGGGTTTTGGGTCTGACAGCTTTAAGGTCTTGGCAGGTAGTTCAGAAGAAGATTTGGTAGGAGACTGAGCAGGGCAACATTTGCAATGCTCCTTGGGCTCCTTAGATTTCTTAGTGGGGGTTTCAGCCTCATCTCCTTGGAAGACTCAGCACAGGAAACAGCATACTGGGAAAGAAGGCCCTCAAAATAAGTTTGTTTCAATGATCACTTAGAGCTTAAAGCCTGCCCAGATATCACACGAAGTGTCTAAGTGACCAGGGTCTAAGCAATAAACACACTCCATGTGGGCATCAGAGTTGGGGATCTTATGTATACAGGAAGTGCATGTTTTGAAACCGGTAGGTTTTTCAGCCATACCAGAAAGTTTAAAGAAAAACAAAAAAGTTTTTCTTAGAAAGATAGAAAAAAAGGTTCAAAAACTACTAACAATTGTATACCAGAGGGTATAAAGTTAAAGTAGACAGAGAACCACAAAAATAATAAAGGAAAAAAAAAAAGAGTAAGAAGGATTCTAAAGAAAGAGAACAATACCAACGTTTAACACTAAATAAGTTTTAAACCGCTCTCAACCATGACTTGAGAAGCGAAAATCCAGACTGCTTTCAAGCGCGACAAATAGATATGGGGTAATCTTGAGGACAGGGGCATTACAGGTAAGGGAGGAGCTCGAGAGTTGGATCCTAAGCTATAAAATGCAGCACAGTCAGATCCCAGGTTTGGATCTGAACCCACAGGTTGAGGAACAAATGAAAATGACATCAGATCTAAAGACTACCTACTGCTAAGCAGCCAGCATTTCAAGAATGCACAAAGTTGTATTTTTTTCCCCAGGGTTTTAATACCCCCTTGCAGACTACTGTACTCTACAGCATACATAGCGTATGCTGGCACACTCCCTTGCCACAATCCGGCATGGTACATTATATTAAGTTTCAATTCTGAGTGACTGTATAACTTCTGCTGAGGCTGCAGAAAGCAGCACATATCCAGAACAGGTATGCACTACACTGTCATTACATATCAAGACAATAATACATATTTCAATGGAAAAATTATTTATTTTTTTACTTATTCTTTGTTGACTGAGTTAGTTCCACTAGGCTAGTGGACTTTTTTCACGGGAGACCAAAATGGTGGTATAGCATACCCTGGCTCAATCTCCAAAGTTTGAAGAGACCAAAGTGGTGGAGTAAAATTCACTTCCTTGATGGTAAGACTGGAGCTCTGGGTGCATTCTGTACCCGAGAGTCCTACTATAACTCACCAAGTGTTTTGTTATGAATTTTCAAAATGGCATATACACAGGCACCTGGCATAGCTGTTTACAGAGCTTTCAATGCCACAGTCTGATACTATGCATTAATTAAACATGGTTTCAACTTAGGGGGATATACGACTTCTGCTCAGTTTGCAGAATGCAGCCTGTGTCCAGAATGTACATACACTGAAATGTCACTACATTAGAAGTAAACATTACATAATCACGCAGACATGTAACACATCAGACCAGGAAATACGTTTGCCACTGGAAATATATCATGGCCTAAATTCCATGTGCTGAAACAGTCGAAGTTTAAAAGACAAAACTGGAACCATACTAAGGTGCAGTGAAATTCCTAATGGTACAATTTAAAGCTTCACTGTTTATCGGAGTATACAAGTATAACTATGAAAGTTTAATCAGGAGCTCTCTAAGGAGTATGACATACTATCTCACTGACAAATGCATGCACATTTGCTTCATTGTCACAAGCTGGCATGGGGTATGATATGTGGTTTTCAATTGGGGAAGGAATAGGACTTCTACTCAAGTTGATGAATGCAGCTCATTTCCAGAATTTATCTTTACTCAGATGCCACTGTATCACAAGTCAAGTGCCACAGCCAAGTACCTGCAATGATGTGGGCAATGTGCTGCAGTCCAATTCAGTAGTGGGCTGCACTGAAATGCCTAATGTTAGAACAGCAGCCTTATATCCACTGTGTAGATGACAAAGTTTTCTTTTTTTTTTTTTTAGCAAGTGTTAAATGAGGATGGACTTGCAGTCTTTAATACACTCACCACATGCATGTTTTCATGGTCATTTCCTTACTACAGCCTGTCATGCTGCGTCATTCTTGGTTTCCACTGGTGGTTTACATAATGACTTCTGTTCAGGTCAGGCTATGCAGCACTTCTCTAGAATACACTTTTTCTAAGATGTCACTATATCAAAAGTAAATATCTTTTGTATATTACCAGTTAAACCAACACTTTGTGGGTGTAATCCTTACATCACCAAAGCTCAATTTACTGGGACAAAATAATCTGAAGTTAAATTAGCAGTGGGCTGCAATATGTCTACAGACAAAATAGCACATTCTGCTGCATTTCAAAGCAGAGTATCCTCTGGATGTTTCCATAAAGTTTTGCCAAAAAACCCCCTCAAATTTCTTTGTTTAGCATGGCACAGCACTGATCAATTCATGACCAATTTAAGTCTTAGCCCATGGTCAAAAATTGACAAGACACACACCTCTCAACCGTCCAGAATTTTGCATCATATTTCTGATCTGTTCTTCATGTATTTGTGGGTTTCTGGCCAGTTTTAGACATTATATCCTTCAGAAAATGCATTTTAAGGCAAAATCTACAATTCTATCAAATTTCTAAGTATGTAAGAGTAACATTTTAACATCTTTCCTACTTTTGGGCCTTTGCCCCCCAATATTTTTGGCTTTGTCAGAATTATTGCATTAAGAAGTTGAAATGTATGGCAAGATATACAAAAAGTACAGTTGTGTACCTACCATAAATGTAGATGTTCGAGTGTATTCACTGTTGCAGTCATTACAATGGGGTTATTCTGCTGGCAGGCTACCCGCAATCGGCCTGAATTCCAAAGTCTAGGTCCGGCATCGGTTGCTGTCGCCTCCTCCCTGACGTTAGTGCGCCAGGGGTATAAAAGATGCAGCCGACGCCATTTTCTTCAGTTTTTCTTGCCCCAGATGTCAGGTGCCCCCAAAAGGGTAAGCTAAAAATATGTCTATAAAGCATGCATGCCACAAGTAACAAGTTTCCTTCATCTACGAGCAAATACACCACATAGGTTGTACAGAATAGAGGAGTACAGATATGGTCCAGCAAAAAGGGGGATGGTGGATGGTGGGTGGGTAACCTGGACTGCAACAGTGAATACACTCAAACATCTACATTTATGGTAGGTACACAACTGTACTATGTTCACCGTGTTTCACTGTTGCAGTCATTGCAATTGGGTTGAATCCCAAAGCTAAGGTTGGGAGGCTGGAACTAAATAGAATTAGGAGTGGCTATGAGGCCCTGCAGGACTGCAGTGGCAAAGCCTGCCCTGGATTTGAAGTAGAGTGGTAAGTGGTAGTGCTTTGTAAAAGTCTGCACTGAACTCCAGGTTGCAGCCTCTAAAATGTCTTTGGTTGGCACTCCTCTGAAGTGGCTGCTGCTCTGGTTGAATGTAGCCTAATACCCTTAGGCACTGATTTGCCATGTTGAGAATAGCATAAACAAATGCAGTGACCTATCCACTTGGAAATAGTCTGCTTTGAGATGGCCTTTCCTTGTGCCCTGCAGCATATGCTACCAGCAATTGCTCAGTCTTTCTGAAAGCTTTGGTTCTGTCAAGTAGAAGCGCAGTTGTCTGTGTATGTCCAAAGAATGCAGAAGTTTCTCACCCTTATTTTGCGGGATTGGATAAAAGGTAGGCAAATAAATAGTTTGGTTGAGGGCCACACTTGACACTACCTTAGGCATAAATGTAGGGTTTGTCCTTAGAAAAGCCCTATCTGGATGAAAAATGATAAAAGGTTCCACAGCCATGAGTGCCTGTAGCTCTGAGACTCGTCTTGCAGAGGTTATTGCTAGGAGCAGAGCTGTTTTCCATAATAAAAATTTTGTGTCAGCTGTAGCGGCTGGCTCAGAAGGAGGCAGAGTGAGTTTTTCCAAGACATAATTGAGGTCCCATGCAGGTATTGGTGATCTCCTTGGAGGCCGTAAGTTTTTGGCTCCTCTGAGGTACTGCCTTAATAAAGGATGAGAAAAAATAGGTGGCTCTGTATTGTAATGAGCCGAAATGGCAGAGTCATGAATCTTAATTGATGAAAAGGATAGGCCTTTGTCCAGCATCTCAATTAAGTATTGTAAAATTTGAGGGATATTTGGAACAGTCATGTTAATTCCTTGTGCCTGGTTCCAAGCACGGAATCTCTTCCATTTTTCAGCATAAGATTTTCTAGTACTGGGCCTCCTGGTCTCCAAGATAACATTCATCACCACTTTAGAGAGAGGCGTGTTTTGAAAAGCTACATTATCCGCCATGCTGCCAGATTTAGGGTCCTGAGTTGGCTGTGCAGGATTTGATTGTTTTGCTGGGTCAGTAAGTGAGGAATTTGAGGTAATGCCTATGCTGGGCATTGAGTCAAGTTCCTGAGGATTGGGTACCAGTGCTGGCAGGGCCAGTCTGGGGCAATCAATATAATTTTTGACTTCTCTTGTCTGACCTTTAGGAGTACCTTGGGGGGCAGTGGGGGAAAGGCATATACTAAGTTTTTCCAGCTGAAAGACAGAGCATCCACTTTCCATGCTTGCTTGTGATTAAGTCCTTGTGCAGAATCTCTGTAGTTGACAGTTGTGAGGGGAGGCAAATAGATCTATGTCCGGGCATCCCCAATTCCTTGTTATCATGTTGAAGGCTTGTGGATCCAATTTCCACTCGTGGGGATCCATGAGGTTTCTGCTTAGTTCATCTGCCAGAGTATTTATCCTTCCTGGCAAGAATTGTGCTTGCAGATGTACCTGGTAAGTCAATGCTGTGTCCCATCATGGCTAGTCTGCAAAAGGGGTAGGAATGTGTGCCTCCCTGCTTATGCACCACATGACTGTAGTACTGTCCATCCTCATCAGTAGTTGTCCTGGATGAAGTAGGTCCTTGAAGGCTGTCAGGGCATTTTGAACAGCTAGCATCTCTTTTTGGTTGATATGTAGATGCACTGGTTTACGAACCATGAGCCCTGAATACATCTTCCTGCCAAGTGGGCCCCCCAGGCATAATCCGATGCATCTGTTGTCAATGTCTACCTGGCTGGGAGTATGGTGAATGGCTGCCCCTTGTTGTGGTGACAGACCTTTGCCCACCATCGAAACTCCTGTTGTAGGTAGGGAATGAGTGTAATTATTGTTTCCAGGCTGTGGCAATGGAGAGTCCAAATACTTTTTAGATTTTTTAGATACCATTGTAATTTCCTCATATGCAGTCTTGCATATGAATTAGCAGAATGCCATGAAGCCCAAAGCCTGGAGAATTTTTCTTGCAGTTAACTGGGTGTTTGTTGCCAACTTTTTGAAATAAGTAGTCAGTTGCCTTTGTTTGTCTGGCATGAGATAAGCCATCTGGGCAGTTGTACTTAAGCTTGCACCCAGGAATATTATCTCTTGAGAGGGTACAAGTTTTGATTTCTTTTCGTTTACTGTGTACCCCAGGCATGTTAATAATCTTTTTACAAACGCCAGATGCTGTAGTAGTATGTCCTTGTTCTCTGCTTGAATAAGGCAGACGCCCAAGCAAGGATATATTTGTATTCCTCTTTGTCTGCAAAAAGCAATTACTGGTGCCAGGCATTTTGTGAAGACCCTGAGTGCAGTAGATAAGCCAAAGGGCAGTGCAGATAATTGGTAGTGCATTGAGCCAGCTACAAATCTGAGGTATCTTCTGCATGATTGTCTGACTGGAACATGCAGGTATGCCTCTTTTAGGTCTAAAGTTACAAGCCAAGCCTTCTTGCCCAGCATGGGTAGAAGCTGCTGCAGAGTCAACATTTTGAATTTTGGAATATCCAGGTATGTGTTTAGAATAGATAGGTCCAGTATTGGCCTCCAGGCTTTGTCCTTTCTGGGCACCAAGAAAAGTCTTGAGTAAAATTCTTGTCCCTGCTTTTGTTGTGGTACTTGATGAATGGCCCTCATGTCCATGAGGGATGAAACTTGTTTTTGTGCCTCTGCCCATTGATTTTTTGGCAGGTCTGGCATACCGTTTGCCCTTGACATGGTGTGAAAGTGGAACCTGTAACCTTGTGACACTATGTTCAAGACCCATTTGTCCTGGGTGATTAGGTGCCAGTTTTGAGAAAAAAGTGCTAGTTTTCCCCCTAAAGGAGCTGCCAGAAGATAAGTGCATGGCGCTGGCAGGGGGAAGTCATTGGGAATGCTTTCTTTATGGCTGTGATTTGTCTTCTCTGCTTTTGGAGGTAGAAGCACCCCATTGTTTAGACCTGTATGAGCCTTGGGGCTGGGATCTGCCTCTAGGGCATCTGTATCTGCCTCTTTGTGGCCTGACACTGGAAAGGACCAATTCTTTGTAGGCCAGTGTCTGCTAAATCTTGGAGGCTGTACCTGTAAGAAATCCTTGACTGTTTGCATAGATTTGGCTTTGTCCTCCATTTTCTTCAACACCTCTTCTGCTTTAACAACAAACAAGGTATCATGCTGTAATGGAGCATCTAATAATTTTGCTTTAACATGATCAGGCAGATTCTGTTCCTTTAACCAACCATGCCTCCTAATGACAGAACCTGTAACAGCGGCTCTGCAGGAGGCCTCCAAAGAATCAAAACCACATTGTAAAGTATGCTTTCCAACTTGTTCAGCTGCATGCTATAAATCCTGCATTTCTTTATTTTCTGCACATTCAAAATTTGTCAACATTTTCTGTTTAATCAGTGACATAATGTATTGCTGATATGTAACCATGTGAAACTGACAATTTAAAGCCCTTATAGCCAAGGTAGCAGAAGTGTAAATCTTTTTTCCCCATCTGTCCAGTGCCCTGGAATCTCTGTCAGAGGGGGTAGGGTTTTTTGCAGTGGAAGCCTTGACCCCCTTGGGACCCTGAGAGATAGTTTCTGGGTCAGCAGCAGGGTTTTTAAAAAGAAATTTGTGAGAGTCTGGGACCCTGTACTATCTGTCTGGCTTAACAGGAGCTGGAGGTAAGGAGTCTGGAGTCAAACTTGACTCTGAAAATACATCTACAATGTCTAGCACAGGTGGAATGGCCAGGGGCCTGTGCTGAGACAGTAAAAGAAAGTCTCTGAGCCTTTTCTTAGATTCTGAATAATCTTGGCTCTGCCAGTGGAAATGCTCCCTCATGGTATGCAATGTTTCTCCAAAAGAATAACCCTCAGGAGGAGAAGCTGAGAGGATAGATTCTTCAGCATCAGAATCCTCATAAGGAGGAAGAGAGTATTCCTGATCAGAAGAGGAATTAGATGAAATGGAAACCTGATCTGAAGATTCATATTCTACCTCTTGCCTAGGCCTCTTGTCAGGAGGGGGATGAGAACCCCTGATCAAAGTAATTAGGTCTTCGGCCATTTTGAGCATCTGTTTTTTAGGCATGGAGGCGACTGGCCTAGAAGAAGCCTCGTCATCAGTTTTGGACCTCTGATGCCTGTCCTTCTCTTTTTCCTTGCGTTTTTTGTAAACTCTGGTAGTCGGCTGTTCCGACGGCATTATATAATTAAATCTTCTGCCAAAGTAATGAAATGCAAAATCGCACCGACGCTTAATAGTGCTTTGGTTAAATCTAGCACAAAACCGACAACTAGCAACGTCGTGGTCAGGGCCTAGACAAGGAATGCAGTAAGAATGAAAATCCTTATGAGGTATTTGCTTCCCACAAGAAATACAATTATTAACTTTTTCTGACATCGGTCTGGAGCAAGAAAAAAGTTTCCCCAACGGGGTACTTAGCTTTTAATGAAGACTTCGGATCTGAAATTCGAGCTTGAAAATCTCAAGAGTCGGCTGACCGGCACTTGTGAACTGCTTTTGCTTCGGGCACCACGTGGCAAGAAAGACTGAAGAAATGGCACCGGCTGCATCTTTTATACCCCTGGTGCACTGACGTCAGGGAGGAGGTGACAGCAACCGACGCCGGACCTAGACTTTGGAATTCAGGCCGACTGCGGGTAGCCTGCCAACAGGATAACCCAATTGTAATGACTGCAACAGTGAAACACGATGATCATCAGACAAGAGTACAATATCACACGTGACAGAACAGTACAACAGTAGAATAGTGCTTAAAATATGTATTAAATCCAATGTATTAATTTCCAATCTGTACAAAGGCTTCAAAGCATTTGAGAAGTTACAGAAGGATAAATTAGAGATGTGAAGAGGAGCAAAGAATCTTAGTAGTTGATTTATAATGGAGATGAGGACAAATATGCTGCCTTTTGTTAATGGATACCAAATACATGGTTTCACAGCCATTTAACTATTAACATCTGACATGCTACAATATTTCCAGTTGTAACTAGGGGTAGGCATATCATACCTTCTGAAGACTGGGCTATGTAATACTCATCTAAAATACATTTGAAATTGTAAGTACATTACAAGTCTTATATAGTTCTTCTAAACAGGAAATTATTTTCACTGAACTTAGGACTGAAACACCCCTGACCCCAGCAACTTAGACCAACAAGAAGTGAAGGATATTACAAAAATAGTGTATGTCTTTAAAACTGGAATCAGCAACTGTGTATATTCTGTATTTGGGAGTCATAATGTATTATTATAAAAAACTGCTCCACAATTTGAAAATAAAGAAGAGATGAAAGCTAATCTATGTCAATTGTGGGGCTCAATAACAAGTAAGATGCAAATCTGCAGACAAAAGATTGCAAAATGGTACATACACCTTTAAAAGAGATTTAAAAGTAGGCTAATTGGTAGGGAAGTATGATCTATTCAGCCTTTGTCTTGCCATTTGGCACAGGATGTGGCTGAAAATGGTTGTCTACTAGCCTACTCACCTGGTTAACAAACAAACAAGCAGACAATGGTTATACACTAGGCAGTTCATTTCTCTAATAAACATGAAGTGAGGAGTCCCCAGTATTTGACTGACAGAAAAGTTTTGTTTTACATTGTTTTCGCTTCCAAAGACCAAATTACCAGCCCCCTCCAGGAGACGCCATCATGCAGGCAGCCATTGGGGTGGTTTGCCTTTTCCAGCTTATGCTCTACTTCTCTGCACCTACTGGGCAAAATACCCAGGGAAGGCATACAATGGACTGACCATGGAGGTCATCCCTTCACTTCCACAAGCGGTAATACTCCCCAAGCAGCCCTAATCTAACTGGGAAGCATGAGTGGGGATATCCCAGGTCTCCACCAAGAAACTGCACTGACTCAGTGTGTCCCTGAGTGTTAGCAACCCTCCCTACACCTCCTTTGAGATGAAAAGGTCATGACCTTTCACTCCTCCCTCTCCGTGGGCTCTTCCCATATGGGGTCATTAAATGAACCCTGGTTTTCTGGGTTGTAAGGGTCCCATCCCTCTGTGCCATGGAGCCAAACAAATGGCAGCAAATCTGATAAATTTATTATAATCTTGTTCTGAGCCATTAGACTGTTCAGACTATAAGTTAATAAGGCTGTCTGAGGCTTATAAAAGACTTTACATCTGATATGTTCTGACAGTAGTAACCTGAGCATGATTCATCATACTGTTCAGCCTGACACTGCAAGCTGAATTTTTGATTATACTGTAGTATGCGCCCAGGTATGCTGGCCAAATTTCAGTTCCTAATACTTTGAATTTCACATTATGCACATTGTAAATACTTTAATATTCGTTTCTAGCTACTTCAGTGTTTATACTACTACAATGATGTTTGTTAAATTTAATTTTTATTAGAAGATTTTTTTCTACTTATCTTTTTAGTCTCCATAAGTAAGACTTGCAGTGTTCACACCTAACTGCATTCTGTTACTTTTTGCACAGACTATGGCTGAAAAGGGTCAGTTAATCAGCCCACCTACCTGGTTAACAAGTGGTAACAAATCATAAGCAAACATTTTACACACACGTGTGTGTGTGTGTACGCGCGCGCACATGTGTGTCTGTGTGTGCGTGTGTATGTATAAAAAAATATATGTATGTATATATATATATATATATATATATATATATATATATATATATATATATATACACACACACACACGTGTGTGTGTGTGTGTGTGTGTGTGTGTGTGTGTGTGTGTGTATATACAGGGGTTGACATTTAACACTCGGGCAAGAGATACAGGGTTAGAGTCTCTCTAAGGGAAACTGCCTAGGCTATATATATATATATATATATATATATATATGTATATATATATATATATATATATATATATATATATACACACGTGAGTGTGTGCTCACATCCTGGGTGGGTGACTGAAAATCAAGTTTTGCTTTTGCTTGTTCTACTGCTGGTCAGTCAAGCTCTGTTCAGCCAGTGAACTTCCATAACTCTGAGGTAAATTCTTCTTCTTCTTTTCCCGGTTAGGGGTCGCCACAGCGGATCATCTGTCCGCTCATATATTTCTGTAAACAGTCTTCATATCCAGTACTGCAGTCTTTGAACTGCACAAGCAACAGTTGTCATGCAGTGTCATCTGCATGCATGTGCACTACCACCAGCTGCTAGCTTGATGTGCAGAAGTATTTTACTTCTGCAATTTTATGGTGCAGATAGATGTGTCTGGATATGGAGTTTTCTTTTTTCTGCACTTCTCTGTGTACTTGCCTTATACCATGCAAATCAGATTTCTGAATCTCACCCCAAATCACAAATTATATGAGGTACATCATAGAAAATTCAGGCCCACATAACTGAATGGCTTACCTCTCAAACTCTTTTGTTTTGGTACACTCTTGTGCCCCTTTAGTAATAACAATTAAAAAGTCCTGTGTCAAGACAAACGGCACTCGCTCTCGTTTGTATCCAAATTTCTTCTTCTTGTGGTCCAGAAAATGACCAAAATCAATGTGGAATAGCTTTAAAGAAAACAAAATAAGCATACATGTTAAAAGACACCGTACATTTCTCCACTTGCCTTTATAAGCACATATTTAATAATCTTTCTCATTTAATAATACATTTAACAGTATGCATATTAATAAACATAAAACGTAAGAACTGCAACACTGATCTATAACATACAACAGGATCAGTAGAACGGATAAGCTACTTCCAAAGCCTTCATGCTACATGAGCTGTGAGGAAACTAATGGTACCCCAGGTAAGTTTACTAGGAAAAACATCTTGCACTTCTTTGAAAAACTCTGCACAGGGTGTATATCATGCTAGATTTTCAGATAAATTACTGCCAGAACATTTACAACATCTTGCTCTGAAAATTAACTCTTATAATATTCCATAGGGGTTTCCACCCAAGCTGGTGACCATGACTATGGACAGAAAAGGGCACACCTACAATCAAACAAGGTTCATTTGCACTTTGATTTATTTTAATTGTTGCTTGTCGAAACCACATGCACTTATACTGTGCAAGCTACCACTGTGCTTCAGGGTTTTTTTTTTTTACACTTTTCCCTACTGTTATGCCACTGTGGAGATGACAAGTAACGGAGTGGTGCAGGATTTGTTTTTTATTTATATGAAAATTTTAAGTTATGCTTCTTGGTATACAAGAATCGATGAATAGCAATTCCTTTGAATGGACTTGACTAAACATAGATAAAGGCCAAATCTCCTTTGCAGCTCTTTGACCATGAACACTCAAAAAGCAGACACTTCCCAAAAAACATGAATCTAAATGGAGTCTACAAGAACTTTCAGATATGCCATCTGAGTGAAAGACAAACATGAATTCTGTCCCAAACCTGGAATGAAGAATAGTTTTGCTTTTTCCTGAAAAACTAGTGTTATCTTGAGACCATACTACAAATGTACTGCATTGTTACCTTTGAACAACAAACTATACACATTTGGCTGCAAGGACAGATGAAATGGTTTAGACTTTTGCTTGCACATAGTTTTCAAACTCAAGTTCTCTGCACCTGCTAGAATACACTGAAACGTTTAAGAAGAAGTTTAGGACACGATGCAAGGATGCCACTGGTTTTACTAGAAGAATGTCAGAAGCTGTACTGACTTGAGCTTATCAGTATTCTTATTTCAGTAGAAAGTAAATACCAATAGCCCTGTAAAGAGTGAGGAAGAGAGAGAGAGACAAGGGGGCTGGAGGGTGGGAAACCAGGACTGCAACAGTGAATACACTCGAACATCTATATTTATGGTAAGTGCACAAAACTGCACTCTGTTCTTCATGTTTCACTGTTGCAGTCATCACACTTGGGTTGATTCCCAAAGCTGAAGAATGGGTGGAGGAATTCAAGAAGAGTTGGGGCTGGCTAGTATGCCCTGCAGGACTGCGGGTGCAAAGCCTGCCCTGGATTTGGAAAAGATAGGCAGGTGGTAATGCTTGGTGAAAATATGAACAGAACTCCATGTTGCAGCTTCCAGGATGTCCCAGTTAGGGACCCCTTTGAGAAAGGCTGCAGAGGTTGAAGTTGCCCTAGTGGAATGTGTTCGGACTCCCAGTAGGGGTAGTTTCCCATGGTGCTTGTAACAGAAATGGATACAGTGTACTATCCCTTTGGAAATGGTTTGTTTTGATATGGCCTTGCCCTCTGTCCCTGGTGCAAAGCTGACTAGTAACTGGTCAGATTTCCTAAAGGGCTTAGTCCTATCCAGGTAGAATCTGAGCTGTCTGTGCACATCTCATGAGTGCAGGATCCTTTTCCCCCTTATTTTCAGATTTAGGGAAAAAGATGGACAAATTAATAGATTGGTTGAGAGCCACACTGGACACCATTTTAGGCATGAAAGTTGGGTTAGTCCTGAGGAAGACCCTGTCAGCATGAAAAATGATGAAGGGTTCCACAGCCATAAGTGCTTGAAGCTCAGACACTCTTCTAGCTGAAGTGATGGCCAGAAGCAAGGCTGTTTTCCAAGAGAGGAATTTTAACTCTGCTGAAGCTGCAGGCTCAAAGGGGGGTAGCGTGAGCTTTTCTAACACAAAGTTAAGGTCCCATGCAGGGGTAAGGGCTCTTCTTGGTGGCCTTATGTTGTTAGCCCCTCTAAGGAACTGCTTTATGAGAGGGTGTGAAAAGAGAGGTGGCTCAGTGCTGTAATGTGCAGAGATGGCAAAGGCATGTATTTTAATGGAAGAGAAGGATAGGCCCCTGTGGAGTAGGTCTGCTAGGTAATCCAGGATGAGAGGTAAGGAGGGCTGTGCTGGATGTAGATTGGAGTAGGTCTGCTAGGTAATCCAGGATGAGAGGTAAGGAGGGCTGTGCTGGATGTAGATTTAGTCTGGATCCAGGAACAATACCTTTTCCACTTGTCTGCATAGGATTTTCTAGTGCTCGGTCATCTGGCTTCATGTATAATGTGCAGGACGTGTTTGCTTAAGCTGGCCACTGGAGAAGTCAAGGAATAAGCCAGGCTGCCAGGTTCAGGATCTGCAATTGTGGATGCAAGAAATCTCCATCCTGCTGAGTCAAGTGAGTTGGAATCTGAGGGAGGTGCCAGGGAGGCAATGGTGACAAACTGCGCAGTAATGGGTACCAATGTTGACGTGGCCAGTCTGGGGCAATCAGGATTGGCCTTGGTCTTTCCTTCCTTATTTTGAGAAATACTCTTGTAAGAAGAGGTGGAGGGGGAAATGCATAGACTGATAGGTTTACCCATTGGAAGGATAGGGCATCCATTTTCCAGGCCTTGCTGTGAGGTTCCCTGGTGCAGAAGTTGCTGAGCTGGTGGTTGTAGGGGAAGGCAAAAGGTGTACCCCATTTCTGGGTCACAAGGCTGAAGGTGTTGTGGTTTAATTGCTACTCATGTAGGTCTACGAGATTTCTGCTTAAGTTGTCTGCCAGATAGTTTTGGTTGCCTGGCAGGAATTGTGCTAGCAGGTGAATATGCATGGCTGAGGCCATGTTCCACAGGGTCATGTACCACATCACTGTGGTTCTGTTGGTTTTGATTAGTAGAGGCCCCGAAGAGAGTAGGGATCTGAAAGCTGTCAGAACGTGCTGAACAGCTAGCATCTATTTTTGGTTGATGTGCAGATGAATTTGATTTGGGCTCCAGTGGCCCTGAATACACCCGCTGTCCAGGTGTGCACCCCAGGCATAGTCTGAGGAGTCTGTGGTTAGGGTCTGGGTGGCATGGGGTTGTCAAAAGGGAAGTCCCTTGTTGTGGTTGCATGCTGCTGCCCACCAAAGAAAATCTTTCCTTAGGCAAGGTATCATAGGTATAACAGTTGCCAGGTCCTGAGAATGTTGACACCAAAGGCTTTTTAAGTACCACTGAAGTTTCCTCATATGCAGTCTGGCATATGGAATTAGTAGAATGCAGGAGAACATGAACCCTAGAGCTTGCAGGATTTTCCTTGCGGATAACTGGGTTTTGGTGGCCAGTTAAGACAAGTAGCCTGTCAGATAGGCTTGTTTTTCTGGAGTAAGGATGCTGTGTCCAGGGTTGCTCCCAGGAATACAATTTTTTGACTGGGGACTAGTTTGGATTTCTTTTAATTTATAGTGTACCCCAGTGAGGTTAGTAGGTCCTTTACAAATGTCAGGTGCTGCAACAGCTTTTCCTGACTGTCTGCCTGAATCAGGTAGTCATCCAAGTAGGGGTAAATTTGAATATTTCTTTGTCTGCAAAAAGCAATGGCTGGAGCCAAGCATTTTGTGAAAACTCTGGGAGCAGTGGATAAGCCAAAGGGAAGTGCAGAGAACTGATAATGCATAGATCCTGCCCTGAAATGTAGATATTTCCTGCAAGAGTCTCTTATTGGGATGTGCAGATAGGCCTCTTTTAGGTCTAGGGTGGCTAACCAGGCATCTTTGGACAGCATAAGGAGAAGCATTTTGAACTTTGGTACCACCAGGAAGGTGTTTAGAATGGATAGATCTAAGATTGGGCACCAGGTGCCCTCTTTTCTGGGTACCAGGAAAAGTCTGGAATAGAAACCTTGGCCTATCTGTTCTGCAGGAACTGGCTGAATTGCCCTCATGGAGAGCAGGGAATGAACTTCGCTTTATGCCTCCGCCCACTGGTTTGGAGGAAGATCTGTGAACCCTTTTGGGGTTGGCAGCATGTGGAAATAAAATTTGTACCCCTGGGACACTATGTTGAGGACCCATCGATCGTTGGTGATGGAGGCTCAGTTTTTTGCATGGGAGGCAAGTTTTCCACCTAGGGGCACAAGCAGATGAGCAGAGCTGAGAAGTCATTGTGAATTCTTTCCAGAAGGGGGTGGCTTAACACTCCCTGTTTTAGAAGTGGAGGTACTCCATTGCTTAGACCTCTGCATACCCTAAGACTGCTGTCTGGGGGATCTGCTTCCCCTAGGTTTAGTCTGAGCTGGCCTTGAGGGGGCCGGAAAGGACCAATGTTTTGAGGGGCAATGCCTACTGAATCTAGGAGGCTGGACTTACAAAATGTCTTTAACTGTCTGCATAGACAACTTTTTCTTTCATCTTTTTTAAAACCTCTTCTGCTTTGGTGCCAAACAGATTGTCTATGTTCAGTGGTGCGCCCAACAATTTTGATTTTACATGGTCTTGCCTGCGAATCCATAGAAGTGGGCATTGGGGGCTGCGAAAGCGCCTCACTGAGTACTGGCAAACTGGCGACTAGCTTAACAGAAGCGTTGTCGTCAGTTTTGGACCTGTGCGGTCTCTGTCTTTATCCTTACGTTTTTTCAGAAGATCTGTAGTCGGATGGCTTACTGAAGACATTTCGGAATACAGAGATTGACAGCAAAACTATTTACCTATGATAAGGACCCAACGATGAATAGTTCTGGCGTTGAACAATGCACAAAACCGACAGTGAGGGACGTCATGGTCTGGGCCTAAACAGGTGATGCAGTAAGAATAGAAATCTCATTGTGGTATTTGCTTTCCACAGACGAGACAATTATTAACTTTTTCTGACATTGGTAAGAGCAAGAAAAAAGGATTCCCCAATGAGGTACTTATCTTTAGAAGACTTCAATTTCGGAAATGAAAACTCAGGTAGCAGCTGACTAGCACTCGTGCAAACTGCTTCTGCTTCAGGCTCCTTGGCAAGAAAGACTCATGTAATGGCGTCAGCTACCTGTTTTTATACCACTGACAACCTGACGTCAGTCCTGGAGTGGCAGCAACCGACACAGAAATACTAAGCCTCTGGTATTCGGGCCGACTGAGGGCTACCCCTGGCAGGATAACCCAAGTGTGATGACTGCAACAGTGAAACACAAAGAACATCTACAGTAACAACTTTTGCTTATAACCACTGAGATGCACAGGAGTCTGATATAAAACTAAACAAATCACAAGTACAGAGAAGTGTGATTTAGGTGTAGTCAAAATTTCTGTTCTTTAAGCAAACATTCTGAACCATCCACACCACTGCACTGGCATTAAAAAAACGACACCTCTATTCACTTACTCAAATTTTGTCCTAAAAAAGGCTTTTTTAAAGGCGCGCTCCTATATGTAAACAAGCTGCTAAATTGCAATGAACAGCAGATGGCTTTTGAATGCATGGGCCAAAAAATGGTATGGGTCTCCATTACTTTCTCAGTGCAGCTCAACAATTAAAAGTTTTACATTAAAAATAAGCTGAAAGTACAGTTTTGTACCTACCATAAATGTAGATGTTAGAGTGTTCACACTGCTGCAGTCATCACACTTGGGTTATCCTGCTGTCAGGCGGTACCGCAGTCGTCCAGAGTTCCAAAGTCTTGGTCCGGCGTTGGTTGCTGTCGCTTCTTCCCTGACGTCAGTGCACCAGGGGTATATAAGATTCATCCGACACCATTTTCTTAAGTTTTTCTTGCCCCAGATGTCAGGTGCCCCCAATAGGTAGGCAATACATATTGCTAATGAAAAATAGACATATAAAATAAAATCAATACCTTCAGTTACCAGCAAATACGCCTCAAAGGTTGTATAGGAAAGAAAGGTATAGATAAGTCCAGCTAGTTCAGAGGGGATGGAGGGAGGGTAACCTGGACTGCAGCAGTGTGAACACTCGAACATCTACATTTATGGTAGGTACAAAACTGTACTATGTTCATCATGTTACACTGCTGCTGTCATCACACTTGGGTAGAATCCCAAAGCTAAGGTTAGGTGGCTGGTCTATAAAGAGTTAGGATTGGCTATGAGGCCCTGCAGAACTGCAGTGGCAAATCCTGCTCTGGATTTAGAGTAGAGAGGCAGGTGGTAGTGTTTAGTAAAGGTGTGCACTGAACTCCAAGTTGCAGCCTCCAAAATTTCTTTGGTAGGTACTCCTCTGAGAAAGGCTGTTGAAGTGGCCGTTGCCCTGGTGGAATGTGGCCTAATGGTATTTGGGACTGATTTTCCATGCTGTGTGTAGCAGTAACGAATACAGTGTCCTATCCATTTAGATATAGTCTGCTTTGAGATAGCTTTGCCCTGTGATCCTGCAGCATATGCTACAAACAGTTTCTCAGTTTTCCTGAAAGCTTTTGTTTTGTCCAAGTAGAAGCGTAGCTGCCTGTGCATGCCCAAAGAAAGCAGAAGTCTCTCCCCTTTATTCTGGGGGTTTGGATAAAAAGTTGGCAAATGGATGGTTTGGTTAAGAGCCATACTAGATACCACACCTTTGGCATAAAGGTAGGGTTGTCCTTAAAGAAACCCTGTCCTGATGAAAAATTATAAAAGGTTTCACTGCCATTAATGCCTGTAGCTCCGAGACTCTTCGTGCTGAAGTCATTGCCAGGAGCAGAGTTGTTTTCCATGATAAGAATTTTAGATTGGCTGTATTGATTGGCTCAAAAGGTGGTAGGGTCAGTTTTTCCAAAACGAAATTGAGGTCCCAAGTTGGTGTTGGTGCTCTCCTGGGTGGTCTTATGTTTTTAGCCCCTCTGAGGTACAGCTTTAGCAAGGGATGAGAGAATAAAGGAGGATCCGTGTTGTAATGTGCTGAAATGGCAGAGGCGTGGATCTTAATTGATGAGAAGGATAGGCCTCTGTCCAGCATCTCAGTTAAGTATTGTAAAATCTGAGAAATGTTTGGAACAAGAGGGTCAATGCTTTGAGCCTGGTTCCAGGCGCAGAATCTCTTCCATTTTTCTGAGTAAGCTTTCCTGGTGCTCGGCCTCCTGGCCGCCAAAATGACATCCATAATAGCATTAGAGAGAGGTGTTGCCTGTTTGACTAATGTATCTGCCATGCAGCCAGGTTTAGGGTTTTGAGCTGGTCGTGCAGGATCTGATTGTTTTGTTGAGTCAGAAGGTGTGGAATTTAAGGCAAAATCCATGGTGGGCCTTGAGCCAAGTTCCTTAAGATAGGGCACCCAGTGCTGGCGTGGCCAGTCCAGAGCAATCAGGATCATCTGTGTTTTTTCTTGTCTGGCTTTTAGGAGTACCTTTGACAGGAGAGGCAGTGGCGGGAAGGCATAAACTTTTAGGTTTTTCCAGCTGAACAAAAGAGCATCCACTTTCCATGCTTGTTTGTGATAAGTCCTTGTGCAGAATTTCTGTAGCTGGAAATTCAGTGGGGAGGCAAAAAGATCTATGCCTGGGCATCCCCATTTTTGCATTACCATGCTGAAGATTTATGAATTCAATTTCCATTCGTGAGGGTCCATGATATTTCTGTTTAGATCGTCTGCCAGAGTATTTCTCTTTCCTGGCAGGAATTGTGCTTGCAGGTGAACTTGATACGTTAGAGCCGTGTTCCACAAGGTCATGGCTTGCCTGCATAGGGGATAAGAATGAGTGCCCCCTTGCTTGTTTATGTACCACATAACTGTGGTGTTGTCTGTCTTTAGTAATAATTGCCCTGGATGCATAACGTCCTTGAAAGCTGTTAGGGCTTTTTGAACAGCCAACATCTCTTTTTGATTGATGTGAAGATGCATCTGGTCTGTGATCCACTTGCCCTGAATGCATTTTCCTGCCATGTGTGCTCCCCAGGCGTAATCCGAAGCATCTGTTGTTAGAGTTTGCCTGGCTGTGGGTTGGGTAAAAGGCTGACCCTTGTTTAGGTGACATGCCTGTGCCCACCATCTGAACTCCTGTTGTAGGCAGGGAATCATTGGTATTACTGCTTCTAAACTGTGAGAGTGTTGAGTACAAACACTTTTTAGGTACCATTGTAATTTCCTCATATGCAGTCTGGCATAAGGTATTAGTAGTATGCAGGTTACCACGAATCTCAGGGCCTGCAGAATTTTTCTATTAGGGAGATGAGACTTTTTTGCCAGTAATTGAAAATAATGAGTTAGTTGAACTTGTTTGTCTGGCGTAAGGTAAGCCATCTGGGCCGTTGTATTTAAGCTGGCACCCAGGAATATAATCTGTTGCGAGGGCACTAGTTTTGACTTCTTTTCGTTTACTGTGTACACTAGAGAAATTAGCAACCTTTTTACAAATGCCAGATGCCGTAGAAGAATGTCCTTTGTCTCTGCTTGAATGAGGCAGTCGTCCAGGTATGGATATATTTGAATTCCTTTTTGTCTGCAAAATGCAATTACTGGTGCTAGGCACTTTGTGAAGACCCTGGGCACAGTAGATAAGCCAAAGGGCAGTGCAGAGAATTGGTAGTGCATTGTACCAGCTTTGAATCTGAGGTATCTTCTGCAATTTTGTCTGATAGGGACATGCAGGTATGCCTCTTTGAGGTCCAGAGTAACAAGCCAAGCCTTCTTGCCCAGCATTGGTAGACACTGCTGTAATGTCAACATTTTGAATTTTGGAATATCCAGGTAAGTATTCAGAATTGAAAGGTTTAGTATGTGCCTCCAGGCCTTGTCCTTTCTGGGGACCAGAAAGAGTCTTGAGTAAAATCCTTGCCCTTGTTCTTGTTGTGGTACTTTTTGAATAGCTCTCATGTCCATGAGGGCTGAAATTTGTTTTTGTGCCTCTGCCCATTGATTTTTTGGCAGGTCTGGCATTCCTTTTAGCCTTGGTAAAGTATGAAAGTGGAACCTGTAACCTTGAGACACAATATTCAGAACCCATTTGTCTTGGGTGATTGATTGCCAGTTTTGAGAAAAAAGTGCTAGTTTTCCCCCTAAGGGGGCTTTCAAAAGGGACGTGCTTGGCGTACGAAGGGGAAAGTCATTGTGACTGCTTCCTGTAAGGTTGAGACTTGTCCTCACCTCCTTTTGGGGTTGAGGTGCCCCACTGTCGTCGTCTGTTTGAGCCTTGGGGTTGAGATCTGCCTCTTGGGCGTCTGTATCTGCCTCTCTGTGGCCTGTCTGACACTGGAAAGGACCAATTCTTTGTTGGCCAATTTCTGCTAAACCGAGATGGCTGTACCTATACAAAATCCTTGACTGTTTGCATAGATTTAGCTTTATCCTCCATTTTCTTTAACACCTCTTCTGCCTTAACACCAAACAAGGTATCATGCTGTAAAGGAGTATCCAATAATTTTGCCTTAACATGATCAGGTAAACTCTGTTCTTTTAACCAAGCATGTCTTCGAATCACAGAACCTGTAACTGCGGCTCTACAAGAGGCCTCTAAAGAATCAAAACCACATTGCAGAGTATGTTTTCCCACCTGTTCAACTACATGCAATAAATCCTGCATTTCTTTACAATCATGAGCTTCTGAGCTTGCAAGCATTTTCTGTTTTAAGTGAGCCATTAAATATTGTTGGTACTTAAGCATGTGAAACTGGCAATGTAAAGCTCTTACTGCTAAAGTTGCAGAAGTGTATACTTTCTTCCCCCATCTATCCAAAGCTCTGGAATCTCTGTCAGAGGGTACTGGATTTTTTGTAATGGAAGCCTTAACCCCTTTTGGACCCTGGGAAATAGTTTCTGGATCCGCAGAAGGGTTTTTGTAAAGAAACTTGTGAGAGTCAGGGACTCTATAGTACCTGTCTGGCTTGGCTGGAGCAGGGGGCAAAGAATCAGGAGATAAGCTAGATTCAGAGAACACATCATCCACAATGTCTAGCACAAGCAGAATAGCCAGCGGCCTGTGCTGGGGCAATAAAAGGAAATCCCTGAACCTTTTCTTGGATTCTGAGCAATCCTGACTTTCCCAATGGAAATGCTCCCTCATGGTATGCAACGTTTCCCCAAAAGAATAATTCTCAGGAGGAGAGGCTGAAGGGATAGATTCTTCAGCATCAGAGTCCTCATAGGGGGGGGTAGAGAGTATCCCTGGTCTGAAGAGGAATCAGAGGAAATGGAAACCTGATCAGAGGGATCATAGTCTGTATCCTGCCTAGGCCTTTTTTCAGGAGGGGGATGGGAACCCCTGATTAGAGTAATGAGGTCTTCGGCCATTTTAAGCATCTGTTTCTTAGGCATGTAGGACTGTCCAGGAGAATGCTGTACTTGTTTCTTTGTTTTTAATGATACCTTTGTCTTGGCTGATGTTTTAATGGTAAGTTGTGAAGGTCTGAAAACACCCTCAGAAGCCGATGCCTGCTCAGTGGCTCCAGACCCATCTGAGGGATTAGTTTCCATAGGCCCAATACCTTGAGTTTCCAGAGGCCTAGTTGTCTCCACGTGGGAGTCGGAAGTGGCCTGTGGCTCTGAGGTAGCGGGTGTCAGGGGCTGCAAAAGCGCCTCACTGAGAACCGGCAACTGGCCTAGAAGAGGTTTTGTTGTCAGTTTTAGACCTCGGATGCCTGTCTTTATCCTTGTCTTTGTGTTTTTTCAGTATTGAGGTCATCGGTTGATCCAACGGCATAGTATAACTGAACCGTCAGCCAAAGTAGTGCAAAGCAAAATCAAAACGTCTTTTTATAGTGCGTTTGTTAAATCTAGCGCAAAACCGACAACTAGTGATGTCGTGATCAGGGCCTAGGCAAGGAATACAGTAAGAGTGAAAATCCTTATGAGGTATTTGCTTCCCACAAGAAATACAATTATTAACTTTTTCTGACATCGGTCTGAGGCAAGAAAAAAGTTTCCCCAATGGGGTACTTGCTTTATTGAAGACTTCGGATCTGAAATTCGACTTCAAAAATCTCAGGAGTCGGCCGACCGGCACTTGCAAACTGCTTCTGCTTCGGGCACCGCGTGGCAAGAAAGACTGAAGAAAATGGCGTTGGATGCATCTTGTATACCCCTGGCGCACTGACATCAGGGAAGAAGCGACAGCAACCGATGCCGGACCAAGACTTTGGAACTCTGGCCGACTGCGGGACGGCCTGACGACAGGATAACGCAAGTCTGATGACTGCAGCAGTGTAACACGATGAACATCATGTATATTTAAAAAAAAAAAAAAAAAACACGATAAAAGTGAAATCTGACATCATACAGCCCAACCTAGTATATGAGCAGGGGTAAGAACAGTAAAACCAGGGATATGACAGTGACTGGAAACACAGCTTAGAACAGGTAGTTTCTAAGAAACAGTTAAGTATTTCTTTGGCTGTTGAAATGAAGTAATTGAATAAAGAGGTAATATCTTCAGAGCCAGAAACAGCAAGTCATAATCATGAATGCTTAAAGAGAAACACCTATTTCTTAACGAAAAATACAATTAGAACATACTATGTCATCACCTCATACAGAATTTTTCCATTTTCAAGAAATACTTAATCCAGAAATGATGCTAGATCCATGGCAAAAGTGATATGACTGTGCAGAATACGAAATTAAAAGCTTTAATCTCTTTGAATGCCTTGTGAGAAGTAACTCCTTGTATCTCCTAATGCTTTTCCAATGATTAGTTGTTTTAAGAAAGATATATTTTAAACATTGTAAGCCAAAAATATGTGCCATTCTGGCATTAATTTTTACAGATGGGAAATACAACAAAAAACTTAAAAATTATATATTCAGATAGATGTCACCTGATGGTAGTCACCAAGGTGCACCCTTATCTGGATAGAACGTTATGTTATGTTCCTTTAATTTTTGCCTCTAATGATAAAACTAAATTCTAAACTTAAAATACAAACAAGTTTTCTTCAATCTACAAACATAAATGTTACTACAGAAGTATAACCAAAAGAAAGTCCAGCTGTGTAAAATCTTACCATAACAGTAGACTTCTTTCTCTTCCCTGTTGCAGTATTCATAACAATAGAGATCCCTTGCCAAGGTGGCCCGACGTCTGGCCAGCATATCAATGCCATTAGGTTGCTTTAAGGAATGTTGTACATCACATGTATGCTCCTCGCGTAAGACCTAAAGTTGACGTCTGGACATATCACCTTCAGAACTGAGAGCCCCGCTACCCAAGTAGTATAGAGATAATCAGTATATCCAGTAGAAAAATGGACCAGGGGGCTGAGGGAGAAAGTAAATACTGCAAGAGTGAACAGAAGGACATTTACCGTTATGGTTAGTCTTTACACAACTGTACTATGTCCTTCCACTTCACTGTTGCAGTATTCATTACAAAAGGGAGAGTGCCAAAGCTCAGGAAGAAGGCAGGGAGGAGGAAGGAGCAGCAGAGCTCTCTAGGAAGTCATGAAGGACTATCCTAGAAAAAACAACTCTAGCTCTGGAAATTCCATCCAACTTGTAGTGCTTGATAAATGCATGCACAGAAGTCCAGGTAACTGCCTCAAGAACAAAGCATGCAAAACACTTGAAAAAACACCAGAAAAAGCCATAGCTCTAGCAGAATAAGCCTTAACAGAAGGAGGAAGGCTCTTACCATGAAAGGAATAACAAAAAGAAATGGCTTTAGAAATCCAAGAAGAAATAATTTGCTTGGACACAGACAATCTTAAGGACCTAGGATAAAAAGAAACAAAGAGCTAATCAGATTTCCAAAAAGTCTTGGTCCTATCTAAAAAAAAAATCTGAGTTGTCTATGCACATCCGACGAGTACAGCATCTTCTCACGAGCAGATTGTGGACAAGGGATAAAAGTGGGCAAATTAATAGACTGTTTAAGGGACAACTCACTTACCACCTTGGGCATATAAGGAGTAGTAGGAAGGAACACCCTGTCTTTATGAAAAAACAAAAAAGGAGGACAAGCCATAAGGGCTTTTAGCTCATACACCCGACTGGCAGAAGTAAGGGCTAACAAAATACAGTCTTCCAAGAACAATGGTGCAAGGAAGCTGAAGCTGCAGGCTCAAAAGGAACCTGTGTCAATTTTTCTAAAACAAAACTAAGATCCCAGGGAGGAGGGACAGGCTTCCTGGGAGGCCTAATATGTAGGACAACTTCAAGAAATTCTTTTGCTTCAAATCTAAAAGATAAAGGAGGTGATAAAGGCAGACAAGCACAGATAGCTGATAAGTGGGCCTTAACAGAAGAATAAGCTAACCCAGCAGTCAGCAGTTCACATAGATAAAGAAAGTACAGTTGTGTGCACTTACCATAAATGTAAATGTTCGAGTGTATTCACTGTTGCAGTCATCAGTTGTGGGTTATCCCTGCTGGGTAGCCCTCGGCCGGCCCGAATACCAGAGTAAAGATTGTCCCTCCTGCATCGGCTGCAGGTCGCCAGGGACTGACATCAGGTTGTCAGTGGTATAAAGCAAGGCAGCCGATGCCATTACATCAATTTTTCTTGCCCTGCCCAGAAGGTTTGAGGAAGGCCAGACTGCAGGATGCCCATAGGTATATACTGGCGTGAAGGAAACAGAGAGAGAAACAGAGGGGGAAGGAGGGAGGGAAAACAGGACTGCAACAGTGAAAACACTTGGTAAGTGTACACAACTGTACTATGTTCTTCGTGTTTCACTGTTGCAGTCATCACTTCTGGGAAAATTCCCAAAGCTGAAGGTAGGGTGGAAGGTAGAAGGGAAGGAATAGAAGAACAGGCTTGCACTGCTGTAAGTAGGACCTAGCATTCCCTGCAGGACTACAGAGGCAAAGCCTGCCTGAGTTTTGGAGAAAAGAGGCAACTGGTAGTGTTTGGTGAAGGTGTGGATGGAAGTCCAAGTGGCAGCTTCTAGGATGTCCTTGGTAGGGACGCCCCCGAGAAAAGCAGTGGAAGCAGATGGTGCCCTAGTGGAATGGCTTCGGACAGGCTTGAGAGGAATTTTTCCATGGAAGTTGTAGCAGAATTGGATACAGTTGCATATCCATTTAGAAATGGTCTGCTTAGAAATAGGTTCCCTTCTGCCCTTGGAGCGAAGATTACCAGGGGCTGGTCATTCTTTCTGAGACTTGGTTCTATCCAGATGGTATCCAAGTTGTCTGTGAATGAAGGATTCTTTCCCCCCTATTTTGAGGGTTAGGAAAGAAGGTGGGAAGATGTACAGCCTAATTCAATGTTACGTCAGATACCACCTTAGGCATAAAAGAGAGGTTAGTTTTAAGAGACACCCTGTCTGCATGGAAGATAATGAAGGGCTCAATGGCCATGAGAGCCTGCAGCTCAGAAACCATCCTAGCTGAGGTTATGGCCAGCAGGAAGGAGGTCTTTCAAGAGAGGTGTTTTAGCTCTGCTGAGGCAGCTGGTTCAAAGGGGGAGTAAGGTAAATTTTTCTAAGACATAGTTCACGTCCCAGGCAGGGGTGGGTGGCCTTCTAGGTGGCCTGATGTAAGATACCCCTCTAAGGAATTGTTTTAGCAGAGGGTGGGAGAACAAAGGATGCTCTGTATAGGAATGGGTAGAGATAACTGAGGCATGATTTTTTTTTGATGGAAGAGTAAGATAATCCTTTTTGCCCTAGCTCTGCCAGGTAGTCTAAAATCAGAGAGAGGGATGCAAGGGAGCTGCTTGTGCCCTTAGTTTGGCACCAGGCAATGAATTTTTTCCATTTTCCCAGAGTAGGATTTCCTGGTGCTGGGCGTCCTGGGCTACTTAATTATATCCAGGATCTGCTTGCTCAACGGTGGGCTGGTATCTGCCTCTGAGGTACAAGCCATGCAGATAGGCTGAGGGTTTGCAGACTGGGGTGCAATACTGACCCTTTTTCTTGGGTTAGAAGTCTTTCTGTGAGAGGCAGGTTCCTGGGTGGCTCCTTGGTCATGCGGAGTAGCAAGGGGTACCAATGTTGCCTGGGCCAATTTGGAGTAATGAGTATAGCCCTTGGCCCTTCCTCCCTGATCTTTAGCAGTACCCTTAGGATCATTGGCAAGGGGGGGGGGGGAAGGCGTAGACAAACAGGTTGCTCCAGTGAAAGGAGACTGCATCCACCTTCAAGGCTTCTGGGTGGAACTCTCTGGTGCAGAACTGGTCTAACTTCCTGTTCTCTACGAATGCGAAGAGGTCTACCTCTGGGGTCCCCCAAATTTGGGTGATGTAGAGGAAGGACTCCTTCCAAAGCTGCCATTCCTGGGGATCCAGGACACTTCTGCTGAGGTGATCTGCTAGGGTGTTGTGCTCTCCTGGGATGTACTGGGCTATCAGATGAAGGTCCATCATCCAGGCAGTCTGCCAAAGAAAGATGGTTAGATGACAAAGTGGGTAGGAGTGTGTTCTCCTCTGTTTGTTGATGTACCACATGACTGTGGTATTGTCTGTTTTGATGAGGAGCACCCCTGGTTTCAAGTGGCTCTTGAAGGTTGTGATAGCCCTGAGTACTGCCATCATTTCCTTCAGGTTGATGTGTAGGTCAAGGTCCCAGGTACCTTGGCTGCACATGTCTCCTAACTGCGGCCCGGAGACTGCGTCTGAGGCATCCGTGGTGATGATCTGGCCATGGGGAAGAATTAGAAAAGGTTGGCCCTTCTGCCTACCATAGGAGTTCCTTCCTTAAGCAGGGAATCAGAGGCAGTTGTAGCTCCAGTGACTGACAGTGTTGGCACCATAGGTTTTTAGGTATCACTGCAGTTTTCTCATGTGTAGGGCACCAACAGGGTGCAGGATGCCATGTACCCCAGAGCTTGCAGGAACTTTCTTGTTGTGAGGTGTGTTCTGTGAGCCAATTGGGTGAAGTATTGGGGCAGAAAACGTTTTTCTAGAGAGAGGAAGGCTCTTTGGGTGGATGTGTTCAGGAGAGCTCCCAAGAAGGTGATTTGTCTGGTGGGCTAGAAATGGGATTTTTCCTTTGTTGATGGTAAATCTCAGACAGGTAAAGAGGTTTTGGACAAAGCTGAAGTCTTGCAGGAGCTTCTCCCTGCTGTCTGCCTGGATGAGAAAGTCATCCAGATGGGGCAAATTTGTATGATTTTCTGCCTGCAGAAGGCAATGACAGGGGCCAGGCATTTGGTGAAAACCCTGGGAGCAGTAGACAAGCCAAAGGGCTGAGCAGAGAACTGAAAGTGCTGTGAGCCTGTCCTGAAGTGAAGGAACCTTCCGCAGGATTACCTTACAAGGATATGGAGGTAGGCATCCTTTAGGTCTAGGGTGACTAGCCAGGCATTTGGAGTCAGCACGGGCAAAAGTTTTTGGGGTGTAAGCATTTGGATAGATCCAGAATAGGGCGCCAAGTGCCCTCTATCCTGAGTACCAGGAACAATCTTGAATAAAACTCTTTTCTGGCTTGTTCCTGGGGTGCAGGCTTCACTGCTCCTTGAGTACAGAGTTACTGAATTTGGTAGAGGCCCTCTGCCCACTGACTTGCTGGAATGTCTGGGTACCTTGTTGAGTTTGGGGTTCTCTTTGAAAGAGAATCTGTATCCTTGGGAAATGATTTTTAGGACCCACTGATCCTTTCTGATGGATTGGCAGTTGTCTTTGAAAAGGGATAGCCTTCCTCCTTAACCTTTGGGGGGGGGGGGGCAGATGGGGAGAGGTGGAGTCATTGTGAGTCCTTAGGGTAAGGCATGGACTTAAAACTCCCTACCCTGGGGGTTGTAGAGGTCCATTGTCTGGGCCACTGCTGGCCTTGTAGCTGTTGCCTGGGGGGCCTGTCCCTGTGCCCTTTCCTTTGCACATGCCTGGACTGGGAAGAAAAGGACCAGTGCTTGGTGGGAAAGTTCCTGCTGGATCGGGGAGGTTGGATCTGGAGGAAATCTTTTACTGTCTGCATTGATTTGGCCTTATCCTCCATTTTTTTGATCACCTCCTCCGCCTTAGATCCAAACAAGCAATCCTTATCTAGGGGGAGTCTAGGTTGCTCTTTCAGGCATGCATGTCTCTTAATTAATGACCCTGCAACAGCAGCCCTGCTAGAAGCTTCTAGGGTATTGTATCCACAGTGGAGGGAATGCTTTGCCACTTGAGAGCTGGAGTGTAAGAGCTCTCCCAGTTCTCTGGAATTTGAACTGTCTGGTAAGGAGGAAATTTTCTGCTTTAATAGTTCCAGCATATGTTGCTGATATTTTAGCATATGGAACTGGCAGTTAAGAGCTCTACTAGCTAAGGTAGCAGAGATGTATACCTTTTGACTTCATCTGTCTAAGGCTCTGCTATCCTTGTCAGAAGGTATTGGGTTTTTGGAGGAACTGGTCCTAGCCCCTTTGGGTCCCTGGGTGATGACTTCTGGGTTGGCTGCAGGATTTTTGAATAAGTATTTGTGGGTGTCTGGCACCCTGTAAGTACCTATCTGGCTTTCTAGGTGCAGGACAGGGCATCAGGTATGAGGATAGACTCCATAAAGACATCCTCTAACACATCCAAAATGGGAGGAATGTCTAAGGGTTTATGCGGGTCTGTATTAGATATTCAAAGGTACAAAATCACGAGTACCTTTTAATCGACACATAAGTGTCGGAAGTCCTTTTGAGTGAATGGCCACATCATCGGTTTCTTTCCAAGGGAAAGAAATCGGTTGGCCGTTATTTTAAATCTGCCCCTTTTCCCAGTGTAGTGCAATCTTGGAGTTAGTATATTAATTTGAGGGGGCACAGCCCCTCACATTGGGGGTGGGGGGGGGTGAAGCCCCTCACTTAATAGTATTTGTTATACTGTGTCGTGGGTTGTTGGACTACCAATTTCTTTCCCTTGGAAAGAAATCAATGATGTGGATGTTCGGTGAAGAGGACGTTTGACAATTGTGTCGATGAATGGGTATTCTTGATTATGTATCTTAGATGTTATACTATAGACCCAGTTTATGCTGGGGTAGGTCCAGAAACTCTTAGCCTCCTGTTAGACTGGGGGTAGTCCTGAGCTTCCCTGAGGGTGTGTAAAGTCTCTCCAAATGGCAAGTCCTCGAGGGGGGGGGGGATGCAGATGGGATGGATTCCTCTGCATCAGAATCCTCGAAGGTGGTAAGGGGCTGCTGTTCATTGTCAGAGTCTAAAAATCTGATTCTTCAGTGTCAGGTTCTGAGAGAATCCCTGGGGAAAGGTCCCTTTTTCTTTTGCTGGTGTAGTCTGGTTACCGGTGATGAGTGTGATTAGACCCTCAGCCATCATAAGAAGCTGTTGTGACTCAGCAGGCTGGGCCTGAGGAAGATGGTGACTGGGAATTGTTTTTCTGGGAGTGGCCTTGCTTTTAGGCCTCAGTGCTTCAATGGGTCTGGGTGCGGCTGTTGCTGGCAGCATGGCCATCGGTCTGTGTCTGGCGTTTGTTATCTGAAAGGCCTCTTTGGAATCTGGTGCCTGCAGACCAGCTCTGGACCCAACTGCGGGGCTGACAATTGAAAACTCGGCAGGTGTAGTCTGATCTGTCAGAGTACCAGACTCCGAATGGGTCTCGGTAGAGGCCTGGGGTGGTTGTGCAGCAGTCATCAGGGACTGTGTAGGTGCCTCACTTAATTCCACTGTGCTAGTGGCGGACTTCAGGTTAGAGTCATCTGAAGGCCTAACATTTTGTGGTCTGTCCCTTTCTTTGTCTTTTCTCTTTTTGGGGGTATCCACTGGATGCTGACCAATGGACAATATTTCGTACTGCGAAGTACTGTATTTGAAATGTCTAACTACAAATTCTGCTCTGTGGCAGATGGTCTTAGCATTAAAGAGAGTGCAGAACTGACATTTGGGGACGTCGTGATCTGGGCCTAAACAAGTTACACACAGGTTAGGGAAGTCTCGGTGTGGTATTTGTTTTCCACGGCAGAGACAATTATTTACTTTTTAGGACATCGGTTAGTGCAAGAAAAGGATCCCCAATAGGGTACTTAGCTTTAGTCATTTACTACTTCACTCTGGCAGCGGCCGACCAACACACATGCAAACTGCTTCTGCTTTGGGCTCCATGGCAAGAAAGAGTGATGTAATGGTGTTGGCTGCCTTGCTTTATACCACTGATGACCTGACGTCAGTCCCTGGTGACCTGCAGCCGAAGCAGGAGGGACAATGTTTACTCTGGTATTCGGGCTGGCTGAGGGCTACCCAGCAGGGATAACCCACAGGTGATGACTGCAACAGTGAAACACAAAGTACATCCAAAGTAACATCCACAGAAAGTGGATCCATGTTACAAGAAAGACACCAAAAGTACAGTTGTGTACCTACCATAAATGTAGATGTTCGAAGTGTATTCACTGTTGCAGTCATTACTCTTGGGTTATCCTGCTGGCAGGCTACCCTCAGTCGGCCAGAATTCCAAAGTCTAGGTCCGGCATCAGTTGCTGTCGCCTCTTCCCTGACATCAGTGCGCCAGATGTATAAAAGATGCAGCCGACGCCCTTTTCTTCAGTTTTTCTTGCCCCAGATGTCAGGTGCCCCCAAATTGGAAGGCTGAAAAATATGCCAATAAAAATGCATGCACAAAAATAACATTTCCTTCATCTACAAGCAAATACACCAAATAGGTTGTATAGGATAGAGAAGTGCAGATAAGTCCCAGCAAAGAAAAAGGAGGATGGTGGGTGGGTAACCCTGGACTGCAACAGTGAATACACTCAAAAGTACAGTTTTGTACCTACCACAAATATAGATGTCCGAACTGGATAGCATCTGCAGTCATAACAAATGGGTTGTCCTGTCGTCAGGCAGCCCTTCGGTCGGCCGGATTCCAAAGTCTGGGTCCGGCCGCTGATGTCGCACTTCACCCGACGTCATCTCTGCTGGTCTTCGGGTATAAAGGCATCAGCCGACGCCATTTTCCTCAGTGTTTCTTGCCCCAGATGCCAGTTGCCCTCTTGGAAGGCTAAATTTTGGATAAATGCCAATGTTTCCAAAAGGATAGAAGGCACACACAAAAAATAAGCATGTATGTACATATATACAAACAAATACACCATAAGAGACTCCCCCCCCCCCCAGCTAGCTATTTGGAGGGTAAATACCCTAGGAGTACCACAGAGGGGAAGGAGGGAGGGTAATCCTGACTGCAGATGCTATCCAGTTCGGACATCTACATTTATGGTAGGTACAAAACTGTACTATGTCCTTCATGGATGCATCTGCAGTCATAACAAATGGGTAGAATACCATAGCCAACTAGGGAGGAGGAAGAAGAAATTATGGTGTGGTTAGGATCCCTTGCAGTACAGCAGTGGCAAACCCTGCTCGGGATCTAGAATACAGAGGTAAATTATAATGCTTGGCAAATGTATGCACGGAGGTCCAAGTAGCCGCCTCAATAATGTCCTTGGTTGCCACTCCTCATAAGAAAGCTGTGGTAGTGGCTGTAGCCCTTGTAGAATGAGGCCTTATGTTCTGTGGAATTGGTTTTCCATGGTAGGAGTAACAGAATCTTATGCAATTTCCTATCCATTTGGAGATTGTCTGTTTGGAAATTGCTTTTCCTTCCCTTCCTGTTGCATAGGCTACAAAAAGCTGGTCAGTTTTTGTTACTTTTGGTTCTGTCCAGGTAGTAGCGTAGCTGTCTATGTACATCCAAGGTATGCAGCATTCTTTCCCCTCTGTTTTGTGGATTGGGAAGAAGGTAGGTAGGTGGATTGCCTGGTTTAAAGACACTCTGGATACCACCTTAGGCATAAATGTAGGATTAGTTCTCATGGACACCCTATCTTGATGGAAGATTAGGAAGGGTTGTACTGCCATTAAGGCCTGTAGTTCAGAAACCCTCCTTGCTGAGGTGATTGCCAGTAGGAAAGCAGTTTTCCATGACAGGTGCTGTAGATCTGCTGTTGCTGCTGGTTCAAACGGAGGGAGTGCCAACTTTTCTAGCACAAAGTTCAAGTCCCATGCTGGTAATGGTGGTTTCCTAGGAGGTTTTACATTCTTGATCCCTCTGAGGAACTGCCTGAGTAGAGGATGTGAAAAGACAGGTGGATCAAAGCTGTATTCTGCTGAAATAGCTGATGCATGTATCTTGATGGAGGAATAGGACAGGCCTGTATGTAGAAGCTCTGCCAAATACTCCAGAATGTTAGCAATATCTATATTCGACACATCTTTTCCTCTTTCAGCACTCCAAATGACAAACCTTTTCCATTTTCCTGCATAGTTCCTTCTTGTTGAAGGTCTGCGGGCTTCCAGGATAATGTCTTTAACCCTTTGGGAAAGATTTGGATTAGTTGCTGCTATGTGATGTTTCAGGCAGTCAGTTGCAAAGTTTTTAGGTTTGGATGCATGATGCTGTAGTTGTTTTGAGTTAACATCAAAGGCATCAGGGGTATTGACCACATTTTCTCCTGAGACATGCTCCTCAGCAATGGGTACCAGTGTTGCCTTGGCCAGTTCGGAGCTATCAGGATTATCCTTGGGCGTTCCTCTTTGATTTTCAGTAATACCTTGTGTATCAAAGGAAGAGGTGGAAATGCATATGCTGTCAGACCTTTCCAGCTGAAGGAGAGCAAATCCACCTTCCATGCAAGTGGGTGGAATGTCCTTGTGCAGAATTTTTTGAGCTGGTGATTGAGAGGGGAAGCGAATAGATCTATTTGTGGCATTCCCCATTTCTTTGTGATGGTCTTGAAGATGTCCGGGTGTAGCATCCATTCGTGAGCATCCGAGGTGGTTCTGCTTAACATGTCTGCTAGGGTGTTCTCTTTTCCCGGTACAAATATTGCCTGTAACTGGATGTTGTAGCTGAGTGCCAGATTCCATAGGTCCAAAGTCATTCTGCATAGGGGGTATGAATGAGTGCCTCCCTGTTTGTTGATGTACCACATGACCGTGGTGTTGTCTGTCCTTATCATCAAATGGCCTTCTTTGAGGAATGGTCTGAATTTTTGGATTGTCAGTTTTACTGCCAGCATTTCTTTTTGGTTTATGTGCAGGTGCAGCTGGTCCTGAGTCCACAATCCTTGTACGCATTTGTCCAGCATGTGCGCCCCCCATCCTAGGTCTGAGGCGTCTGTTGTGATGGTTTGGCTTGTTCGAAAGTTGTGGAAGGGTAGGCCTGGGTTTGACTGGCATGCTTGAGCCCACCATAGGAACTCCTGTTTTAGGCATGGGATTAGTGGTATTTCTGCTTCTAGGCTGTGCCTGTGTTGAGACCATAAATTCTTTAGGTACCACTGTAGTTTTCTCATATGCAGTCTGGCATGTGGGACCAAGATTATGCATGATGCCATGAAGCCCAAGGCCTGCAGAACTTTTCTTGCTGTTAGTTTGTTCTGTTTTGTTAATGCCAAGAAGTAAAGAGGGAGTTCTTTTTGTTTTTCTGCAGTTAGGAATGCCATTTGTTTTACTGTGTCCAATTCCGCGCCCAAGAATGTTCTTGTTTGGGATGGTATCAGCCTTGACTTTTGAAAATTGACTGTGTATCCCAGGGCTTGTAGCAAGTAAATGACCCTTTGTAAATCTGTTGTCAGCTTGCTTTTGTTGTCCGCTTGTAGCAGGCAGTCGTCCAGGTATGGATAAATTTGAATTCCCTGTAGTCTGCCGTGAGCGATTACTGATGCCAGGCATTTTGTGAATACTCTGGGCGCAGTAGATAAGCCAAAGGGCAATGCTGAGAACTGATAATGCTCTGATCCTGCAAGAAATCTGAGGTATCTTCTGCAATTTGGTCGAATGGGGACGTGCAGGTATGCCTCCTTGAGATCTAGAGTTACCAGCCAACACTCCTTGCCCAGCATGGGAAGAAGTTGCTGTAGGGTCAGCATTTTGAATTTTGGGACAATGATATATGGGTTTAAGATGGACAGGTCGAGAATAGGTCTCCAACTTTTTTCTTTTCTTGGTACTAGGAAGAGTCTGGAATAGAATCCTTTGCCCTGTTCTGTTATTGGTACTCTTTCCACAGCTCTCATCTTTGTTAATTCCGTTATCTGCTGTAGAGCTTCTAATTTCTGATTTGGAGGCAGGTTTGGCATTCCTCTTTTTACTGGTAAGGTGTGGAAGTGGAATCGGTAGCCTTGGTCTATGGTTTGCAAAATCCACTTGTCTTTTGTGATATAGTGCCAATTTTTCAAAAATAAGGCTAACTTTAAGCCTAATGGTGCTGCTATTTGCTCCCTGGTAGGCGGAGTTAGAGCCAAGTCACTGTGATTGTCCTGTTGCAGTGGTAGTGGTTGTGTCTGTGCCTCTGTTATTACCTTGCCACTGTCGTCCTCTGTAGGCACCTCCTCTGGATTGATTTCTGCCTCTGGAGCATCTATTCCTGCCCCTTTGGGATCTTGTGGAGTCAGGAAAGGACCAATTTTTGGCAGGCCAGTTCCTGCTAAACCTTGGGGGCTGAACCTGTAAGAAATCTTTAACTGTTTGTACAGATTTTGCCTTTTCTTCCATTTTCTTCATTACCTGCTGGGCAGGTGTACCAAATAAACTGGCCTTATCCATAGGAGCGTCTAATAGCTTAGCTTTAACATGATCCGGTAAGACCTGCTCTTTCAACCATGCATGTCTTCTTATCACTGTGCCAGTCATGGCTGATCTAAATGAAGCCTCCAGTGCATCATAGCCACATTTTAAGGAATGGTTACTAACCTGTTGTATGTTATTCACCATTTCTAATACATATTTCTTATCTATAGATTCATCAGAGGATACTTTTTAGTTAACAGATCAAGCATAAACTCTTGGTATTGGATCATGTGAAACTGACAGTTTAAAGCTCTAGCTGAGAGAGTAGCAGAGGTGTAAACTTTTTCCCCATCTGTCCAAGGACCTGGCTTCCCTTTCTGAAGGAATAGGGTTTTGCTGTGGTCGAGGCTACTGCCTTAGGCCCCTGGGAAATAGTTTCGGGGTCTGCCAGTGGGGCCTTGTATAGGTGGTGATGAGTGTCTGGAACCCTGTAAAATCTATCAGGTTTGGCAGGGGCTGGAGGTAAAGAATCAGGAGCAGTGCAGACATCATTAAATGCATCATCCACAACAGGCAAAACAGGAGGTATAGCTAAGGGCCTATGTTGTGGTAAATGCAGAAAGGTCTTAAGCCTTTTTCTTGAATCTGAGAAATCTTGTCCCTGCCATTGAAATTGTTCTCTCATGGCATGTAAGGTTTCCCCAAAGGAAAATTCCTCTGGTGGAGAGGCAGCTGGAATGGATTCTTCAGCATCGGAGTCTTCATAAGTAGAAAAAGGATCCTCTGGCTGTTCTGTAATGTCGGAGTCATCCACAGAATCATCAGAGGACACTGGCTCGGGGGGCTCTGTCCTAGGTCTCTTTTCTGGGGGCTGAGAGGCCCTGTCTGGGTGAGATTGGGATCCCCTAATTAAGGATATTAAATCTTCTGCCAGAGTAAGCATTTGTGAACTAGAGGTGGGCCTGTGTGAGGGAGGTTTAACAGACACTGACTTAGCAGATTTGGCTGCTTTAGCCCTGGCAAAGGCCTTGATAGACATGGCTGCAGGGGGTCTAGCAGCACCACGTGCTGGGGTAGAAACATCCAAAGGGATGGTGTCTGATAATTCACTAGAAACCACAATTGTAGGCAAAATTTCTGAGGCCGATTCAGGTAAGGTAGCAGGAGCCTCAGTAGTAGCCATGGATTCGGCTGAAGATTGACCAGTTTTCTCGGTTTCGGCGAAACCGAGACACTCGCGCTTGCTTAACCGTGGTTTCGGCCGAACCGCGGACCGCGAGTGTCGGTCTTTTTCCTTGCGTTTTTTAACAATTTGGGTAGTCGGAGGATCCGACGGCATAATGTAAGCAAAGTCTGAGCTGAAAAATTGTTCAGCAAACTCCGACCGACGCCTGAGCGTTCGTCGGTTGAAGGAAGCGCAGGCCGAACAGGCTGCTACGTCGTGGTCTGGGCCTAAGCAAGGCAGACAGTAAGAGTGGAAATCTTTATGAGGTATTTGTTTCCCACAAGTTAAACAGTTATTGACTTTTTCTGACATCGGCTGAGGCAAGAAAGAGTCCCCAACGGGGTACTTAGCTTTTTAGAAGTCTTCGAAGTAGTATTCGGTAGTAGTAATCTCTGGATCTGACCGACCGGCACTTGCGAACAGCTTCTGCTTCGGGCGCCACGCGGCAAGAAACACTGAGGAAAATGGCGTCGGCTGATGCCTTTATACCCGAAGACCAGCAGAGATGACGTCGGGTGAAGTGCGACATCAGCCGACCGAAGGGCTGCCTGACGACAGGACAACCCATTTGTTATGACTGCAGATGCATCCATGAAGGACATCATCTACATTTATGTACTATGTTCATCATGTTCCACTGTTGCAGTCATTACTCTTGGGTTGAATCCCAAAGCTGAGGATGGGTGGCTGGGCTAAATAGGATTAGGAGAGGCTATGAGGCCCTGCAGGACTGCAGTGGCAAAGCCAGCTCTGGACTTAGAGTAAAGAGGTAAGTGGTAGTGCTTTGTGAAACTGTGCACTGAACTCCAAGTTGCAGCCTCTAAGATATCTTTGGTTGGTACTCCTCTGAGGAAGGCTGCTGAAGTGGTTGCTGCTCTGGTGGAATGAGGCCTAATGCCCTTAGGCACTGATTTGCCATGCTGAAAATAGCAGAAATGGATGCAATGGCCTAACCATTTAGAAGTAGTCTGTTTTGAGATAGCCTTTCCTTGTGATCCTGTAGCATATGACACTAAAAGTTGCTCAGTCTTTCTGAAAGCTTTAGTTCTGTCCAAGTAGAAGCATAACTGCCTGTGTATGTCCAAAGAATGCAGAATTTTCTCACCCTTGTTCTGTGGATTTGGATAGAAGGTAGGTAAGTGAATGGTTTGGTTGAGGGCCACACTGGACACCACCTTAGGCATAAATGTAGGGTTTGTCCTCAGAGAAACCCTGCCTGGATGAAAAATGATAAAAGGTTCCACAGCCATGAGTGCTTGTAACTCCGAGACTCGTATTGCAGAGGTTATTGCTAGGAACAGAGCTGTTTTCCAAGATAATAATTTTATATCTGCTGTCGATGCTGGCTCGAAAGGAGGCAGTGTGAGTTTTTCCAAAACATAATTGAGGTCCCAGGCTGGAATTGGTGCTCTCCTTGGAGGCCTAATGTTTTTGGCCCCTCTGAGGTACTGCCAAAGGATGAGAAAAGTTAGGTGGTTCCATATTGTAATAGGCTGAAATGGCAGAGGCATGAATCTTAATTGATGAGAAGGAAAGGCGTCAGTTAGGTATTATAAAATCTGAGGGATATTTGGTACACACGTGTCAATGCCTTGTTGCTGGTTCCAAGCACAGAATCTCTTCCATTTTTCTGCATAAGATTTTCTGGTACTGCGCTCCTGGCCTCCAAGATAACATCCATAACACCTTTTGAAAGAGAAGTGTTCTGAATGGCTACATTATCCACCATGCTGCCAGATTTAAGGTCCTGAGTTGGCTGTGCAGGATCTGATTGTTTTGTTGGGTCAGCAAGTGAGAAGTTTGAGGCAATATCCATGCTGGACCTTGAGACAAATTCTTTAGGATTGGGTACCAGTGCTGGCGTGGCCAGTCTGGTGCAATCGGTATCATTTTTGGCTTCTCTTGTCTGACCTTTAGGAGTACCCTGGGAAGGAGAGGTAGTGGAGGAAAGGCATATACTGTTAGATTTTTCCAGCTGAAGGATAGGGCGTCCACTTTCCATGCTTGCTTGTGATAAATCCTAGTGCAAAACCTGGGCAATTAGCAGTTGTGAGGGGAGGCAAATAGATGTATGTCTGGGCATTCCCATTTCCTTGTTATCATACTGAAGACTTGTGGATCTAGTTTCCATTCGTGGGGATCCATGAGGTTTCTGCTTAGTTCGTCTGCCAGAGTATTTGTTTTTCCTGGCAGGAATTGTGCTTGCAGGTGAACTTGAAAAGCCAATGCTGTGTCCCATAAGGTCATTGCTTGTCTGCAGGGGGGGTAGGAATGTGTACCTCCCTGCTAGTTTATGTACCACATGACCGTAGTATTGTCCGTCTTTATCAGTAGCTGTCCTAATTGAAGCAGGTCCTTGAAAGCTGTCAGGGCATTTTGAACAGCTAGCATCTCTTTTTGATTGATGTGAAGATGCATCTGGTTTGCAGGCCATGTGCCCTGAATACATTTTCCTGCCATATGGGCCCCCCAGGCATAAATCTGATACATCCGTTGTTAGTGTCTGTCTGGCTGTGGGTAAACTGAACGGCAGACCCTTGCTGTGGTGACAGGCTTCAGCCCACCATCGAAACTCCTGTTGCAGGCAGGGAATGAGTGCAATTACTGTCTCCAGGCTGTGGCAATGCTGAGTCCAAACACTTTTTAGATACCATTGTAGCTTCCTCATATGCAGTCTGGCATATGGAATTAGTAAAATGCCATGAAACTCAAGGCCTGCAGGATTTTCCTTGCAGACAAGTGGGTTGTTGTTGCCAATTTCTTGAAGTAAGAAGTCAGTTGTTTTTGTTTGTCTGGCGTGAGATAAGCCATCTGGGCAGTTGTATTTAAGCTTGCACCCAGGAATATTATCTCTTGAGAGGGCACTAGTTTTGATTTCTTTTCGTTTACTGTGTACCCTACGCCAATTAGTAATCTTTTTACAAACGCCAGATGCTTTAGAAGAATGTCTCTGTTCTCTGCTTGAATTAGGCAGTCGTCCAAGTAGGGGTATATTTGAATTCCTCTTGTCTGCAAAATGCAATTACTGGTGCCAGGCTTTTTGTGAAGACCTTGGGCGCAGTAGATAAGCCAAAGGACAGTGCACGGAATTGGTAATGCATTGAGCCAGCTATGAATCTGAGGTATCTTCTGCAAGATTGTCTGATTGGGACATGCAGGTATGCCTCTTTTAGGTCCAAAGTTACGAGCCAAGCCTTCTTGCCCAGCATGGGCAGTAGCTGCTGTAGAGTCAACATCTTGAATTTTGGAACTTCTAGAAACGTATTTAGTATAGACAGGTCCAGTATTGGTCTCCAGGTTTTGTCCTTTCTGGGGACTAAGAAAAGTCTGGAGTAAAATCCTTGCCCCTGCTCTTGTTGTGGTACTTGCAGAATGGCCCACATATCCATGAGGGCTGTAATTTGTTTTTGTGCCTCTGCCCATTGACTGTGTGGCAGGTCTGGCATACCTTTTGACCTTGGTAGTGTGTGAAAATGGAACCTGTAGCTTTGGGACACTATGTTCAGGACCCATTTGTCTTGGGTAACCATTTGCCAATTTGATGAAAAAAGTGCTAGTTTTCCCCCTAAGGGGGCTGTCAAAAGAAAAGTGCTTGAATCTGGCAGAGGAAAGTCATTGGGACTGTTTCCTGTAAGGTTGTGATTTGTCTTCTCCACTTTTGGAGTTAGGAGCACCCCACTGTTTAGGCCTGTATGAGCCTTGGGGCTGTGATCTGCCTCTGGGACGCCTATATCTGCCTCTTTGTGGTCTGTCTGACACTGGAAAGGACCAACTTTTAGAAGGCCAGTTCCTGCTAAACCTGGGTGGCTGTACCTGTAAGAAATCCTTGACTGTCTGCATGGATTTTGCTTTATCCTCCATTTTTTTCAACACCTCTTCTGCTTTAGTACCAAACAAAGTATCATGCTGTAATGGTGCATCTAATAATTTTGCTTTAACATGATCAGGCAGATTTTGTTCCTTTAACCAAGCATGCCTTCTAATAACAGAACCTGTAACAGCGGCCCTACAAGAGGCCTCTAGTGAATCATAACCACACTGCAAAGTATGCTTTCTCACTTGTTCAGCTGCATGCAATAAATCCTGCAATTCCTTGTTCTCAGAACATTCAGTGTTTGTCAACAATTTCTGTTTAAGCAAGGATATTAAATATTGCTGATAAGCCCTTACAGCCAAGGTAGCAGAAGTGTAGACTTTTTTCCCCATCTGTCTGGAGCCCTAGATTCCCTATCAGAGGGAACAGGGTTTTTTGCAGTGGAAGCTTTAACCCCTTTGGGACCCTGAGAAATTGTTTCTGGGTCAGCAGTGGGGTTTTATATAGGAATTTATGAGAATCCGGGACCCTGTAGTATCTGTCCGGCTTAGCAGGTGCAGGGGGTAAAGAGTCAGGGGACAGGCCGGACTCTGAAAATACATCATCTACAATGTCTAGCACAGGTGGGATAGCAAGGGGTCTGTGCTGAGGAAGTAGCAGAAAGTCTCTGAGCCTTTTCTTAGATTCTGAATAATCTTGGTTCTCCCAGTGGAAATGCTCCCTCACAGTATGCAGTGTTTCCCCAATAGAATAATCCTCAGGAGGAGAGGCTGAAGGAATGGATTCTTCAGCATCAGAATCCTCATAGAGAAGCATGGAATAGTCCTGTTCAGAACAGGAATCGGAGGAAATAGAAAGCTGATCAGAAGAATCATACTCTGTCTCTTGCCTAAGCCTCTTACCAGGAGGGGGATGGGAGCCCCTGATCACAGTAATTAGGTCCTTGGCCATTTTGAGCATCTGTTTTTTAGGCATGGAAGTCTGAGTAGAAGAATGCTGTACTTGTTTCTTTGTCTTTAGAGCTGCTTTAGTCTTTGAAGCTTAAGTTGGCTTAATATATAGTTGTGCAGGTCTGAAGACACCCTCAGATGCCGGTGCCTGCTCAGCGGCTCCAGACCCATCTGTGGGAATGATTTCAGAGTGTCCAATACCTTGAGTATCCAGAGGCCCAGTCAGCTCCAAGTGGAAGTCGGAAGCGGCCTTTGGCTCTGAGGTAGCAGGCGCCAGGGGCTGCAAAAGCGCCTCACTGAGAACCAGCGAACCGACGACTGGCCTAGCAGAGGCCTTGTCGTCAGTTTTGGACCTCGGATGCCTATCCTTTTCCTTGTCCTTGCGTTTTTTGTAAACTCCGGTTGTTGGCTGTTCCGACGGCATTATGTAATTAAATCTTCGGCCAAAGTAATGAAATGCAAAATCGAACTGATGCTTAATAGTGTGTTGGTTAAATCACGCACAAAACCGACAGCTAGCAACGTTGTGATCAGGGCTTAGGCAAGGAATACAGTAAGAGTGAAAATCCTTATGAGGCATTTGCTTCCCACAAGAAATACAATTGTTAACTTTTTCTGACATTGGTCTGGAGCAAGAAAAAAAGTTTCCCCAATGGGGTACTTAGCTTTAATGAAGACTTCAGTTCTGAAATTTGGATTTGAAAATCTCAGGAGTCGGCCGACCGGCACTTGCGAACTGCTTTTGCTTAAGGCACCGCACGGCAAGAAAGACTGAAGAAAATGGTGTCAGCTGCATCTTTTATACCCCTGGCGCACTGACGTCAGGGAAGAGGTGCCAGCAACCGACGCCGGACCTAGACTTTGGAATTTTGGCCGACTGAGGGTAGCCTGCCAGCAGGATAACCCAAGAGTAATGACTGCAACAGTGAAGCACGATGAACATCAGTAAAACTTCTTCCATTTGGATAAGTAGGATTTCCTAGTATTGGGTTTCCTGGCCTCCTGCAGGACCCTAAGTACGTCCTCAGAAAAAAAGGTGTCTGTGGAATCAAAATCCTGTCACTCACAGTGTCAGATGAAGAGTGGACATGTTGGGGATGGATGAGAGATCCCTTGTCTTGTGTGACTAGGTCCACTCTGTGAGGTTACTTGTGGTGACTGCCCTTGGCTAAATGCAGAAGAGAGGGAACCAGTACTGTCTTGGCCAAAAGGGAGACACCAGCAAAATTTTGGGAGCATCCTGTTAAATTCTGAACAGGACTTTTAGAATGAGAGGAAGGGGAGGGAAGATGTAAAGAAACATCCGTTTACAAGAAAAAGATAGGGAGTCCACCTTCCAAACCAGAGGGCTTGGGACCCAGGCACAAAATAGAGGAAGTTGTCTGTTCAGAGGGGAGGCAAAAAAAGAAGTTATGTACCTGACAATGTTCCAGCTGTGCTCTTGATCTTCATTTATCCTTGACATTTGGGACTTGGTTCAGATTCTCAAAACTGGCTCAGCCATTATAACAGTCTGCTCAAGCCAAAAACTCTCAAGCTAAGTCTCTACTCAGAATACCCATCTCCAGATTACCTCAGATTGAGTTTGCAGCTACACAGTAAGACAAGAATAGCTATATAGACCTGAAAAGGCTATGTCCAAGATTATACCTAACAAATAACCAGGACAAGCTTCCAATCCTCCAAAGAATCCGCAGGAGGGGGGATGGAGGGTGGGGTGTCAAGGATAAATGAAGATCGACAACACAGATGGAACATTATGGTAAGTACATAACTTCTTTATCTCATGTTGTCAATCTTCATTTATCTTTGACATTTGAGACAGAGTCCCAGCTACCCTGTACCTTGGGAGGCCTTATGGAAAGAATTACCTGAGAACCACAGAGCCAAAGGACACCTCCCCTGGTGACCACATCCAATTTGCAATTAGTAATAAAGGTATGCAGACGTGGGTTTCCTCCAGGTGCTCCGGTTTCCTTCCACATCCCAAAGATGTGCTGTAGGTGGAGTGGACACTCTAAATTGGCCCTAGGTGTGAGTGTGTGCGTGTTTGTGCCTTTTGTGGAAGGTTGGGCGCCGGGCTGGCAACTTGACACTGTAAAACTCCACTGCCAATCATGAGCGGACAAGTGATCCGCTGTGGCGACCCCTAACCGGGAAAAAGCTAAAAGAAGAAGAATAAAGGTATGCGGAGTAGCCCAGGTTGCTGCTGCACATATTTCATCCATGGAAGCCTTGGAATGAAAAACAACAGACGTGACGATTGCCCTTGTAGAATGCACTCTCACTGGTGTCGGTAATTTGAAATTCTTTGTTTTATAGATGATAATAATAAGTAATGTAAGTCTCTTAACCATCATGATAAGGTGACTTTCGAAACAGATCTCTCCAGAGAAGAACTGGAGAAAGGAGACAAATAATTGGTCCGCCTTTCTAAATTCTTTAGTTCTGCTGAGGTAGAAATGTAACTTCCTGTGAGCATCCAGCAAATGCAAGCAATCTTCACCTTTGCAAGAAAAATTTGGGAAGAAAACAGATAAGTTAATGGATTGATTAATATTCATTTCTGAGACCACCTTTGGTAAAAATGATGGGTTGGTTCTTAAAGAAACCCAATCCTTAAGAAAAATTAAATATGGAGGTTTTGAAGACAGTGCTTGTATTTTGGAAATTCTTCAGGCAGAGTTAATGGCCATCAGAAAAATGTTTTTCCATGAAAGAAACTAAGTCACAGGAAGCCGCCGGTTCAAAAGGGAAAGGACCAAAGACTGCACAACCACAGTCAGATCCCAAGGAACTAGAGGATCCTTATAAGGTGGTTTTAAGTGCAAGGTTCCTAAACACTTTACACAATCTACAGGCGATTAGAGGGTGATCTTCAAAGCTACTGTAGAAATTTGAAATGGCAGCTAAATGAACCTTAACTGTAGAAGGGAAGGCTCCTTCTGTGAAAAGCATAGCTTAAAATTCTAACACCTTCTCAACTGGTGCTGATAAAGGATTAAGACCATTGCTTGGTGCCCAAAAGGAAAATCTTTTCCACTTACTGTGGTAAAGTTTCTTGGTGGAAGGTTTATGAGAAACCAATACATTTTTTTTGAACTGGACATGATACATTTTTCTGCTTGGCGATCAATGGAATTGGAGGAACCAAGCCATCAGCTTGAGGTTCTGAAGACTGGGGTGCACCAGTCCTTGTGGGTGAGACAGAAGATCCAGAACTGGGTCCAGAGTCCATGGACAGTGAATTAGATGAGGCCATAGAAAGGGGACCAGACTTGACGAGGCCAAAAGGGGCCAGTGAGGATCACTTTGCTCTTCAACCTGATGGCTTTCTTTAAGAAGAGGGGAATCAGTGGAAAAGGGGGAAAGGCATGGAGTAGTCTTGATGGCCAATCATGAAGGCTAGCATCTCTCAGGGACTCCCTCTGAGGGGTGATTAGGACAAAGTAGCTGCTGCACTTGTTCAGGGGTGAGGCAAAAAGATTGCAGCAAAGCTGGCCCCAGTGGAGGAAAATCTCCTTTGCCACTCTGGGATTGAGACACTACTCGTGAGGCAAGAGAATGCATCTACTCAGTTTGTTTGCAATCACATTCAAGCTCCCTTGGATGTGTGCTTCTATCAAAAAGCAGTTGGAGAAAATAGCCCATTGCCATGCTCTGAGAGCTTCTCGACACAGAGTAAAACTTGGTTCCGCCCTGTTTGTTGATGTACCAGATATAATGTCTGATTGAATTGCAATCGTTCCTAGATGGAGGACAGCTTGGAAGGCTTGTAATGCTAAAAGCACTGCTCTCAGCTCCAGAACACTGACATGCAGATTGACCTCCAATGGGGACCATGTGCCTTGAACTGTCCTGCCCAGATAATGGCTCCCCCCATTTGGGAGGCGTCCATGGTCACTATGGCTTTGGGCTGAGGTGGAACAAAGGGACAGCCTAATAGGATTTCCTCAGATTCCATCCACCAGGATAAGTATTTTTGATTCCATCCACCAGGATAAGTATTTTTGATTCCATCCACCAGGATAAGTATTTTTGCAATGACTGGTGATCAAAATGGGATGTGTCATGATGGACCACTGGGATGCCAAAAGCCACTGTAGTAGTCTCATGTGAAATCTTGCCAGTGGAACGATGGTGATGGCTGCTGCCACTGACCCTACAGCTTGAAGAACTAAAAGCACAGGAACCTTGTCATTGGAGAAAATGGCTTGTACTTGAAATCTTATCTTTTGCAGCCTGTGCAGTGGAAGGGAAGCTGTACAAGTGGCAGTATTTAGATGAGCTCCTATGAACTCTAAATCTTGAGTGAGGTATAGTTGGGATTTTGAAGGACTGACTGTAATGCCCAGATGAGCAAAAAGGTGTAGAACAACATCTGTTGCTTGAAGCAGTAGATGCATAGTGGGAGTGGTGATGAACCAGTCATCTAGGTAAGGAAACATCCAGAATCCGTGAAGTCGCAAGTGGGCTGTCACTGCTGCTAAACACTTGGTGAACACCCTTTCTGACTGTGGTGAGGCCAAACAGCAGCACACTGAATTGAAAATGACTGGCTCCTAGCCAAAAGCAGAGGAATCTTCTTGAGCACATTTTCATTTTTATGTGGTAATACATGTCCTGAAGATCTATAGAGCACATCCAATCATCTTCCTCTAAGAAGGGTAAGATAAACTGAACTGTGACCATCTGGAACTTTGCTTGTTCAGAAGGCTGAGATCTAAAACTGGTCTCAAGTCCTCTGTCTTTTTTGGCACCAAAAAAAACCTTGATTTAAATCCAGATCCTATCTAGTTTGGCAGGACTTCTCGGATGACTCTCTTTCAAGCAGCTCTTGAATTTCCAGAGCTGTTTGATCCCTCTGATTGGGTGGAACATCCGGGAGTCGTCTTCTTGATATTGGTTTGAGAGTAAAGGGGATATGGTAACATCTGGCAATGATCCTTTCAGGAGCATTGGTAGGGTTTCTCAGAGAAAGAATCTTTGGAACCCTGACTTTGCAGGCAACCTCTGCCACGGGATTGGCATCTTCCATTGGAGCTCCCCCCTCTTCTCCGGGGGAGCCACCTCCACGTGTGTCCTGAAAAGGCCCTTGGGATTTTTTGAACCACATCTTCCCACTCCTTTGGTTCCTAGAGTAGGACTGTTGGAGAACAGAAAAATGTATGCCCACTACAGATGGTGTCTTTCCAGCTTTCTCGCACCTGGCGAATGTTTCTCTGACTTTGGGACCAAACAGGGAAGATCTGTCAAAAGGAGCACTGACAAAAGAAGACTTAAATGGCTCTGCAAACTCTCACATGTGCATCCACGCACATTGATTTATGGCAACACTTGACCCTGCTGCCCTAGTCATCCCTTTGGCTATATGCACAATGAGCCTCATGGACGAATTAGAAACAGACTCTAGGGTAGCAGGCTGGGAAGCCACTTTATATTGGACGTCCTTAGATACGGCTCCTGCAAGGATGTCTGACAACTCCTTGATCAGATCCCTCTAGACCCTATTAAAATATGCCATAAAATTCAAGGACCTTAAAGCAAAGGTTGATGATGCATACACTTGCTTTCTGAATATGTCCATCGCCTTGGACTCTTGATTAGAAGTGGAACTCTCTTTCTGCAAATTCATTCTTGGTGGCTTCCACAACTACCATGGCATCTACAGCTAACCCCTTAGCTCAATGTTGGCAGCCTTCCGATGCTGAAAGAATTTTGTCTGATCTGGGGATTGGCTCTACAGAGTCAGGGGCCTTCCAATACTGCTGTGCGATCAATTTAATCAGGTGGGGTCACCCAAGAAGTGGATGGGCGAACCCCAAAAGTTTGCAGGTACACTGAAATATACCAAAATAAATAACACGTAAGTTTTAGTATATGTATTTTTGAGATATGTATTTTATACCTGCACTGCTTTAATTCAAATTGACATGTTTTAATTGTAGTAAATTGGTTAACTGAATGTTATTACATAAGGGAAGTTTATGACTCATTAGATTTTGCACTCTGAAGTCAGGTGATGAAAGCAGAATAAAACTTTTTGACGCTAAAGAAGTGGTTTTGCTGCATTTTCTGTGTTCTCCTTCAGCTGTTGTGGTTTTTGCCAAGATCAGAAATTACCTGACAGGCCTAGTAAAGAAGATCCACCATGGACATATGTGTTTGATAACTGACAGCCTTAAAAGCTGAAGTAGCAGAGGTATAAACCTTTTCCCCTAACTTTTCTATGGCTTTGCTATCTTTATCAGAAAGCAGTACTTTAGGATAAAGCAGCAATTGAGATGGCTTGTCAGAAGCCACAGACAGCACCAAGGGGTCGGCAGAAGGGTACTTGTAAAGAAATTTGCAGTCTTCAGGCAACACATAAAACCTATCAGGTTTTTTGGGGGCAGTAGGCTGGGAGTCAGGAGCTTTAGAAGTATTAGAAAATGCATCCAAAAGAGGAGGAACAGCAAGAAGATCTGGAAGAACCCAGCTGCAGGAGCTCAAACTACCTTTTCTGTACTTCAGAAACCTGAGTACAATCGCATTTAAATCCTCCATCACTCTAGAGATTGTGTCCCCAAAAGAAATTTCCTCAAAAGGTGCATTACGACTAGTAGATTCCTCTTCCTCAGACCCATAATCTAAAGAAGAAGGAAATTGAGAGGAGTAAACAAGGGATTCCTCATCTGAATCTGTCTCCTCCACAGAGGAATACTATTCCCTGGGTCTTTTAATGAGGAACAGAGGAGCAGGTAGGAGCTGGAAAGTACAGCTGTGTATACTTACCATAAATGTAGATGTTTGAGTGTATTCACTGTTGCAGTCATTACATTTGGGTTATCCTGCTAGCAGGTTGCCCTCAGTCGGCCTGAATTCCAAAGTCTTGGGTCCTGCGTCGGTTGCTGTCGTCTCTTCCCTGACGTCAGGTCGTCAGGGGTACAAAAGATGCAGCCCATGCCATTTTCTTCAGTATTTCTTGCCTCAGATGTCAGGTGCCCCCAAAAGGGTATGCTAAAAATATGTAAATAAAACATACATGCACCAAATTAAGCTTTACCTTCATCTATAAGCAAATACACCACCTAGGTTGTATAGATCAGAGAAGTAAAGATAAGTTCCAGCAAAAATAAGGGGGATGGCGGGTGGATAACCTGGACTGCAACAGTGAATACACTCGAACATCTACATTTATGGTAAGTGTACACAACTGTACTATGTTCTTCGTGTTTCACTGTTGCAGTCATTACATTTGGGTTGAGTCAGAAAGCTATGGTTGGGGGGCTGGAGCTAAACAGCATTAGGAGTGGCTTTGAGGCCCTGCAGAACTGCAGTGGAAAAGTCTGCCCTGGATTTAGAGTAAAGAGGCAGACTGTAATGTTTTGTAAAGGTACGTACTGAACTCCAAGTAGCAGCCTCTAAAATGTCTTTGGTTGGTACTCCCCTGAGAAAAGCTGCAGAAGTGGCTGCAGCTCTGGTTGAATGTGGCCTAATGCCCTTAGGCACTGGTTTGCCATGCTGTGAGTAGCAGAAACAAATGCAGTGACCTATCCACTTTGAAATAGTCTGCTTGGAGATCACCTTTCCTTGTGATGCTGCGGCATATGCCACTAGTAATTGTTCTGTCTTTCTGAAAACTTTAGTTTTGTCCAAGTAGAATCTAACTTGTCTGTGTACGTCCAAAGAATGCAGAATTTTCTCCCCCTTGTTCTGTGGATTTGGATAAAAAGTTGGCAAATGAATAGTTTGGTTAAGGGCTACACTGGATACCACCTTAGGCATAAATGTAGGGTTTGTTCTCAGAGAGACCCTGTCTGGATAAAAAATGATAAAGGGTTCCACAGCCATGAGAGCCTGTAGCTCCGAAACTCGTCTTGCAGAAGTTATTGCTAGGAGCAGAGCAGTTTTCCAATACAAGAAGTTTATATCTGCAGCAGCAGCTGGCTCAAAAGGAGGTAAGGTGAGTCTTTCCAAGACCTAGTTGAGGTCCCATGCAGGTACTGGCGTTCTCCTTGGAGGCCTTAAGTTTTTGGCTCCTCTGAGGTACTGACAATAAAGGATGAGAAAAGAGTGGTGGCTCTATATTGTAATGAGCCAAAATGGGAGAGGCATGGATTTTAATTGATGAAAAAGATAAGCCTTTGTTCAGTATCTCAGTTAAGTATTGCAAAATCTGAGGAATATTTGGGACAGCTGTATCAGTTCCTTGAGCTTGGTTCCAAGCACAAAATCTCTTCCATTTCCCAGCATAGGATTTTCTAGTACTAGGCCTTCTGGCTTCTAAAATGACATCCATCAGAGCATTACTGAGAGATGTGGTTTGTATGGCTACATTTATCCACCTTGCTGCCAGGTTTAGGGTCCTGAGTTGGCTGTGCAAAATCTGAATGATTTGCTGGGACAAGTAGATGAGGTATTTGAGGTAAGGTCCAGGCTGGGCATTGGGCAAAGTTCCTTAAGCTCGGATACCAGTACTGGCGTGGCCAGTCTGGGGCAATCAGAATCATTTTTGGTTTCTCCTGTCTGACCTTCAGGAGTACCTTGGGGAGGAGAGGCAGTGGAGGAAAGGCATATACTGATAGGTCTGTCCAGTTGAAAGATAAGGCGTCCACTTTCCAGGCTTGTCTGTGATGGGTCCTTGTGCAGAATCTTTTTAGTTGATTGTTGTGAGGGGAGGCAAATAGATCTATGTCCGGGCGTCCCCATTTCTTTGTTATCATGCTGAAGACTTGTGGATCCAGGTGCCACTCGTGGGGATCCATGAGGTTTCTGCTTAGTTCATCTGCCAGAGTATTTTCCTTTCCTGGCAGGAATGGTGCCTGTAGATGGACTTGGTAAGTCAATGTCGTGTCCCATAAAGCCATGGCTTGTCTGCAAAGGGGGTAAGCATGAGTGCCCCCCCGCTTATGTACCACATGACCGTGGTGTTGTCTGTCTTTATCAGTAGTTGTCCCGGATGAAGTAGGTCCTTGAAGGCTGTCAAGGCATTTTGAACAGCTAGCATCTCTTTTTAATTTATATGTAGATGCTTTTGGTTTGTGGACCAGGTGCCCTGAATGCCTCTTCCTGCCATGTGTGCCCCCCAGGCATAATCTGAAGCATCCGTCGTTAGGCTCTGCCTGGCTGGGGGTAGTGAGAATGGCTGTCCCTTGTTTTGGTGACAAGCCTTTGCCCACCATCAAAACTCCTGTTGCAGGCAGGGAATGAGAGAAATCATTGTTTCCAGGCTGTGGCAATGTTGTATCCAGACACTTTTTAGGTACCATTGAATTTTCCTCATACGCAGTCTTGCATATGGAATTAGTAAGATGCAGGATGCCATGAAGCCCAAAGCCTACAGAATTTTTCTTGCAGATAACTGGGCCTTTGTTGTCATTTCCTTGAAATATGTAGTCAGTTGTCTTTGTTTGGCTGGTGTGATATAAGCCATCTGGGCAGGTGTATTTAAGCTTGCACCCAGGAATATTATCTCTTGAGAGGGTACGAGTTTTGATTTCTTTTTGTTGACTGTGTTACCTAGGCATGTTAAAAGTCTTTTCACAAACGTCAGATGCTGAAGTAGAATGTCCTTGTTCTCTGCTTGTATGAGGCAGTCGTCCAAGTAAGAATATATTTGTATTCCTCTTTGTCTGCAGTAAGCAATTACTGGTGCAAGGCACTTTGTGAAGACCCTGGGCACAGTAGATAAGCCAAAGGGCAGTGCAGAGAATTGGTAATGTTTTGAGCCAGCCTTGAATCTGAGGTATCTTCTGTATGACTGACTGATTGGGACATGCAGGTATGCCTCTTTTAGGTCTAAAGTCACGAGTCAAGCCTTGCTGCCCAGCATGGGCAGAAGCTGCTGCAAGGTCAACATCTTGAATTTTGGTATATCCAGGAAAGTGTTTAGAATAGATAGGTCCAGTATTGGTCTCCATACTTTATCCTTTCTGGGTACCAAGAACAGTCGAGTAATATCCTTGTCCCTGCTCTTGCTGTGGCACTTGATGAATAGCCCCTCATGTCCATGAGCCTCTGCCCATTGATTTTTTGGCAGGTCTGGCCAACCGTTTGCCCTTGGCAGGGTATGGAAGTGAAACTTGTAGCCTTGTGACACTATGTCTAGAACCCATGTGTCCTGGGTTATAATGTGTCAATTTTGAGAAAAAAGTGCTAGTTTTCCTCCTAAGGGTGCTACCTGAAGATAAGTGCTTGGTGCAGGCAGGGGGAAGTCATTGGGACCGTTTCCTGTATGGTTGTGATTTGTCTTCTCCACCTTTGGAGGTAGAAGCACCCCATTGTTTAGACCTGTAGGAACCTTGCGGCTGCGATCTGCCTCTAGGGAATCTGGATCTGCCCCTTTGAGGTCTGTCTGAGACTGTAAAGGACCAACTCTTTGTAGGCCAGTGTCTGCTAGATTTAGGTGGCTGTACCTATAAGAAATCCTTGACCATTTGCATAGATTTAGCCTTGTCCTCCATTTTCTTTAACTCCTCTTCTGCCTTAAAACCAGACAAGGTATCATGTTGTAATGGAGCATCTAATAATTTTGCTTTAACATGATCAGGCAGGTTTTGTTCCTTTAACCAAGCATGCCTCCTAATGACAGAACCCGTAACAGCAGAATGCAGGAGGCCTCCAGAGAATCAAAACCACATTGCAAAGTATGCTTTCCAACTTGTTCAGCTGCATGCAATAAATCCTGCATTTCTTTGTTTTCTGCATATTCAGAATTTACCATAATTTTCTGTTTAAGCAGTGACATGATATATTGCTGATATTTGAGCATATGAAACTGGCAATTTAAGGCCCTTATAGCTAAAGTAGCAGATGTGTAAATCTTTTTTCCCCATCTATCCAGTGCCCTAGAATCCCTGTCAGAGGGGATAGGGTTTTTTGCAGTGGAAGCCTTGACCCCTTTGGGACCCTGAGAAATAGTTTCTGGGTCTGCAGTAGGATTTTTGAAAATAAATGTATGAGAGTCAGGGACCCTGTAGTATCTGTCCGGCTTAACAGGAGCTGGAGGTAAGGAGTCAGGGGTCAGACTAGACTCTGACAACATACCATCTACAATGTCTAACACAGGTGGAATAGCCAGAGGCCTGTGTTGATGTATTAAAAGGAAGTTTCTGAGCCTCCTCTTAGATTCCGAAAAATCTTGGCTCTCCCAGTGGAAGTGCTCCCTCATGGTATGCAAGGTTTCCCCAAAAGAGTAGTCCTCAGGAGGAGAAGCTGAAGGAATTGATTCTTCAGCATCAGAATCCTCATGGGGGGAAGAGAATATTGGAAAAAACACTGTCCGCTGATCAGCACAATAAAGGTATATCCTCCAGTAAACGTCCGAAAAAACACGCTCCAGTGATAAAAAATGTATATAATTTTAATCAATCAATGTCAAACACCAAAAACATCTTAAAACATGGATTTAGCGCGCTTTCGTCTCTACCCACGAGACTTCATCAGAATCAATTAAAGTCATTAGTTATTACATATAAATACTTTTTATGATCAATTAAGAACCATAGCAACAGATTGATCTAACTAAATGAATCAACTAAATCAGTTAAAAAACACTTAAAAAACACTGTTCAACGCACCAGAAGCGCTTAACATGAATTTTTAAAAAATACTTGTAATGTATTCATTACAAAAAAGTAGTTATTTGCACAACAAAAGTTAGCAAATTATATTACAAATTTAAAAACGTACAATATGTAAATACACCTATAAAGTATAAACATAAAAGTGAATAATTAATAATTACTAAGAAAGACCAAGACCAAAATTTTTTCATAAACTATATTGCATAACATCCCAACAACCTAAATATAAATATAGGTATATAATAAATAGATGTTAAAATGTATAAAATGCAATATATATTATATTATAAATAAATATCATAAGTATTTACAGGTTGACAAAAATATGTTGAACTGTACCAGGGGCAAAAAATCTATGTGTACTTAAATCAATAACCCTAGAAAGGTTTATTTAGGATTTAATGCCAATAATTTCAATGCAGGCTTAATAGAAATATGATCATTCATGCCCACTTGGGAGCATGAGTCTAATCTAATCTGCCAAATTAATTCTCTATATTCTAAAAATGTTTCCCAGTCACCACCCCTCTCATCGTATTTCACCTCTTCTAATACCCAGAATTTTATATTGGTATTTTTACACTTTAATGTGTGTCTAAACAAGGCATTATTCTCATTCTTTTTATTGATGTCCCTCATATGTTCATATATCCGTGTCCTCAGATGTCTTTCAGTTTTCCCCACATAATAGGCCCAGCATGTCCTACAATATGCAAGATATACTACTCCTTTTGTGTAACAACTATAATAACTATTACTCTTTAACCTAAACCCAATACTCGGAATCAAAAGTTTTTTCCCCCTGCTAAAAATGGACATTGTGCACATCTACCACACTTGTGGGTACCAATTTTTGTTTGTACTCCCCCACTACCACTTACAACCTTTTTTCTTTCAAAAATATTTTTAAGGTTGGTATTCTTCCTATAACCAAACCTAAGGGGTTGTTGAAAAATTGATGTTTTGTTGGCCATTCTCCTAAATATATTCCAGACCCCATTGATATCTTTGTTCAACCAACCAATATCAGCATAGTAGGTTAATGTTAAGCGGGGTAATTCCGGGATAGTCTTAATATTCCTATTTACCACTAATGGGTTCACCTCAGATGATATCCCTCCCCTGGTAGTTGATATGCTCATTTCACCATTGAATGTTAAAAGTGGACAATATTTTAATTCACGATTCTTTACAACATCCTTTTTAATGGTCTTAATTAACCTATTGGGATATCCTCTCTCTTTAAACAATTCTTGGACTACTTCCAATTCTTCCATAAATTCCTTAAAATCACTGGTCATTCTTGAAACCCTAATCATTTGACCTTTAACAACATTCTTTTTGAAAAATAATGGATGGTAACTCTGATAGTGGACATATGAATTTGAAAAACAACTCTTCCTGTAGATCCTAGATTTGTATCTCCTGCTAAATTTGTCCTTATTTATCTTAACATCCAAATAGTTGACTTCATACTTAGTATGTTGAAAGGTAAATTTGAGGAACTGAGTAGTACCATTCAAATACTCAATAAATTCTCCAATTTCTATATCTGTTCCATCCCATACAATAAAAATATCATCCAGAAAACGGAAATATTTTATAATATGTTGTTTAAAAGATGACTTAAACATGGGTAAGCTCCCAATAAAGCATAATTATGTTAGCGTAGATTGGGGCAGAGGCCAAACCCATTGCCACCCCATCAAGATGGTGATATATGTCCTCCTGAAAGTATATAAAAATATTTTTCAAAACCAATTCCATACTTTCTAGAACAACCCTAAATTCATCACCATTAAGTGTATTAAATTCTACCAGCATGTATTCAAACCATTCAAGGCCTGGTGTGTGGGGTATAACAGAAAAAAGATCCTTGACATCTATTGTTAAGAATGAATAATCATCATGATAAGGTATAGCATTAAACTTTACCAAAAAATTCCAGGAGTCTATTAAAATATGTGGATAACCCAAATAAAAATGTTTTAACTTAATATCCACATAAATAGCTAATGTTTGAGTTTTAGAGCCCTGGGATGTAACAATAGGCCTCAAAGGGGGGTCATCCACTTGTTTATGTATTTTTGGGATTCCACAAATCTCAGGAATTATCGGTTTTGGGACCCTCAGATAATTATATAGATCCATATCAATTAATCCCTGCATAAGGTTATCTTCCAGTATAAGATCTATCCTCCTGTAAAATATATTTACTTCATTCCTGGAAATGATACGGTATCTATCCCCTGTATTTAAAATCTTAAGCATCCTATTGGTATAGTCCCATTTTTCCATAAGGACTACCCCTCCCCCTTATCAGGTTTCATAATTCTAAGCTTCTCATTACTTTGTAACTGATTAAGAATATGAGCTTCATCAGCAGATAAATTATTATAAAAATTGTTTAGCTTTTCTTTTGCTGTAACCTTCCCTAACCGTGTTAAGAACACACATCTCAAAGTTAGAAATTTCCTGCTGGAGAGGGGGGGTTAAATAAACTTCTCCTTTTTAATACCCTTTTTTCCTTTGGGCATAAATCATGAAATAAAATCCCTAAATTAAGTTTTCTAACAAATAATTTAATATCAAGTATAATTTCGTCAACCTTGGGCTTTCTTATGGGTATAAAAGTAAATCCTTTAGTAAAAAGATCAAAAAATGCTGAAGTAATCTCTATATCTGTGTAATTATAAATGTAAAAATTATTGTGAGAATATATTGAACACTTGCCCATGCCAAAATTGTTCAAAACCGTACTAATACTGCCATTGTTTATATCGTCAGAATCCTCAGACAATGTAATCGGAGGAGCATCAAAAATTTGGGTACTGCTTGAATTAGTACAGTCATCATGTATACCTAAATTATAACCATCTAAATTGATGTCTATGATAATATCAGAACAATTTAAATTAAAATTACACATCAATATCTTCCCCGAGCTGGTAGTCCTTGGTGTTGGTTGCCCGTCACCTCTGCATAAGAGTGCTGACGGTTCTGATTCCTGATCCTTTCGGACCTCAGGGGGCCTTGTCCTTCCTCTAAAGGGTCGATAATATTCCTCATATCAGCATCTCTAGACTCATTATAATTTTTATTGTTGTTGTTATAAGGAAAATTAGTATCCCAATACCTTGGTTCTTGATCATAATCAACATAGTGATCTCTCCTATTATGCTGTTCATATGGGCCACATAAATTATATTTCTCATACTTCCTTCTATTGATGTTCACATAGGCTCTCCCTTACCTTTAATCTAAAAGGTCACGCTCAATTTTACCCATTTTCCTTTTATAATTTTTTGAAATATCAAAATCCACATCCTGTAACACCTTACAATAAATATTCTTATATTCTGTGACTGTAAACAGTAAATCATTGCTAATTTCACCATATCATCGATCAATATCGGCTTTACAATTTCCCATAACGTTGGTATTACTTTCTATCATGGCCTTCAGAATTGCAAGACCACAGTCATTTAATAAATCAGAAACAGTTTTAAAGAGTTCATCATTCCCATAAACATTGTTAGGGAACTTGTTGAGTCTAAGTCCCTTTGGAACAATCTTCCGTTCTATACATTGCGTTAAATACCAATTATCCAAGGACAAATTCCGATACCTGTTCAGCTCGTGTTTGAAGGCTTTACACTTGTCCTTGAAACACACATTCCCAGGTGTTATTCTATCCGTTTCAACGGCAACCGAAGAAAAGGTTTTGCCCAGCCAATCTGTAAAGTTAATGCTATTGTATCCTTCCAGAGGTCGTCGCAAACTGTCAGGTACATTTCTGGCCGTTCTATTGTCAATAAAACTCCGCACAACACACTCTCCATTGCTGGATAGGTTAGAGGTTCCTGTTCCTCGTTCTCTTTCACCTGATGTCATATCTGGTCTGTCCGTACCTACAGGACTACCCTTGTGCACAGGGAATGGAAGCCCTCAGGTCGGAAGATCCAACCAGTCTATTAGAATCTTGTGAATGGGATTGTATGACCCGTATAAGCTGACTTAACAGTGAGCTATCTTCTTCCATCTCCGGGGATTCCTCGTAGCCGACCAGCAGAGCACCAGTAACCAGTCACTCCACGTAGCTCTCCAAAAACAAAAATTGGAAAAAACACTGTCCGCTGATCAGCACAATAAAGGTATATCCTCCAGTAAACTTCCGAAAAACCACGCTCCAGTGATAAAAAATGTATACAATTTTAATCAATGTCGACCAACAAAAACATCTTACAAAACATGGATTTAGCGCGCTTTTGTCTCTACCCACGAAACTTCATCAGAATCAAAGTCATTAGTTATTACATATAAATACTTTTCGTTATGATCAATTAAGAACCATAGCAACAGATTGATCTAACTAAATGAATCAACTAAATCAGTTAAAAAACACTGTTCAACGCACCATAAGCACTTAACATGAATTCTTTAAAAATACTTGTAATGTATTCATTACAAAAAAAGTAGTTATTTGCACAACAAAAGTTAGCAAATTATATTACAAATTTAAAAACGTACAATATGTAAATACACCTATAAAGTATAAACATAAAAGTGAATAATTAATAATTACTAAGAAAGACCAAGACCAAAATTTTTATTGTGCTGATCAGCGGACAGTGTTTTTTCCAATTTTTGTTTTTGGTGAGCTACGTGGAGTGACTGGGAAGAGAATATTCCTGATCAGAAGAGGAATCGGAAGAAATGGAAACCTGATCTGAAGATTCATAGTCTGTCTCTTGCCTAGGCCTCTTATCAGATGGGGGATGGGAACCCCTGATCAAGGTAATTAAGTCTTCGGCTATTTTGAGCATCTGTTTTTTGGGCATGGAGGCCTGTCCATGTGACTGGTGAACTGGTTTCTTTGCCTTTATAGGTGTTTTAGTCTTTGCCTTTGAAGTCGGTTTAATATATAATTGTTTAGGTCTGAATACACCCTCAGAAGCAGATGCCTGCGCAGCGGCTCCGGACCCATCTGAGGAAACAATCTCCGAGGGTCCAATACCATGAGTTTCTAGCGGCCTGGCTGACTCCATCTGGGAGTCGTTAGCGGCCTGCGACTCTAAAGTAGCGGGCATCAGGGGCTGCGAAAGCGCCTCACTGAGAACCGGCGACTTGCTTAGGAGAAGCTTCATCATTGGTTTTGGACCTCGGTTGCCTGTCTTTTTCTTTGCGTTTTTTGTGAACTCAGGTAGTCGGATGGCTATCCAACGACATTGTATAATTAAATCTTTGCCAAAAATAGCTTAATGCAAAATCGTACCGATGCTTAATAGTGCGTTGGTTAAATCTAGCACAAAACCGATAACTAGAAACATCGTGGTCAGGGCCTAGGCAAGGAATACGGTAAGAATGAAAGTCCTTATGAGGTATTTGCTTCCCACAAGAAATACAATTATTAACTTTTTCTGACCGGTCTGGAGCAAGAAAAAAGTTTTCCCAATGGGGTACTTAGCTTTTAATGAAGACTTCGGATCTGAAACTTGAACACGAAAATCTCAGGAGTCGGCCGATCGGCACTTATGAACTGCTTCTGCTTCGGGCACCGCGCGGCAAGAAAGACTGAAGAAAATGGCGTCGGCTGCATCTTTTATACCCGTGACGACATGACGTCATGGAAGAGGCGACAGCAACCGACGCAGGACCCAAGACTTTGGAATTCAGGCCGACTGAGGGCAATCTGCCAGCAGGATAACCCAAATGTAATGACTGCAACAGTGAAACACGAAAAAGATCAGAAACTCCCCGAGGGGGTTTTAAAGCCATCGAAGCAACAACCCGAGTGAAATTCTGCCATTCACTCTTAGGGTCCTTAGGAGCTGGAGTAATATAGTTAGTTTTCTGCTCTTTCTTTAAGGGGACGTCAGCCTTTATAAAAATGTGGAAGGCTCCAACCTCAGACGACATTCAATAATTGTAGTTAGGAACTTCTTCTCTGACTAAAAAACACCCCCTAGGGTCCTCAGAAATAATCAGCCAGGGTTCACCTGAACATTCAATACAGACGTCTGCAAGGCCTCCACAGCCATGCAGAAGGTCAGATCCCCACCAGTCTCTAAACCAGTCATGGTCAAAGAATCCAACAATGGAGCCAAGTGAACTACTGGGCTATCACTCACCTCAGGAGAGACATCCGACGGAGGCTGAACAGCAGAAAAATCCCAGCCTAGATGTCTTGGCCTTCATCACAGATGGCTGTCCCTCAGAGCAGGAAGTTCCTTCCATTATGTCTTTAGCTAAGAGCTTAAGATGCTGATTCTCCAGATACAAAGTCAAAACAAGAAAGGCTACTATGGAGGGTCTTGGGAAGAAAGGCCTGACAGACTGAACAGGACATATGGTTGTGGGAAGGACAGAGGCAAAACAAGCACTGCTCATGACTGTCTTTATGGGTATTCCACACTGGTAATTACCCTTCTTGGATGACATGAAACCCCACAAGCAACAAAAAATAAAAAGGATAAGATACAATAAACCACAATGGGGCATTTATCTGCAACGGCTTGCTGAAGAAGCAATGGAATGGGCATTCAAACCAACGATCAAAAGATGGCATTCCGAAGTAGTTTTGCGGGTGGTATGTCCGGATGTCACCTTTATACCCTATGCTATGCGAGGAGCATGTGTGGGATGTACGGTGTACCTTAAAGCAACTTAAAGGCTATGGTATACTGGCCGGATGTCAGGCCGCCCTTGGCAGAGGATCCCTCTGTAATGAATACTACAACAGTGAAATGGAAGGACATCTGTTTAGCAAAACTCATCTTTAAAGTGGTATTATTCACTAGATTCAGAATCTTACACTGAATTTGGGTGGAGGCCCAGAGGGGCATTAAGTGACTAGCAAAGGAAAATTTTACCTTTTTTATATATACACTATTTGCTATGATAGAAAAATGCATATACAGGATATGCTTTAAGAAACATTCCACAGAAATTTCACGTCAAAATTATAAATGAAGCTACTGTCTTTGTTCAACCCATTCCAAGTGTGAATGACAGACAAACTTTCACCTGAATGCATGGCCTTTGAGTATACCATTCACATGGACACAGCCTGAGTGCTAGGAACCTGAATGATTACAGGAAGGAATGATTAAAAGAAAACACTGAACACTGTTTTTTGTATGGTAGTTGGGCATTGCAATACTTAAGTTACACAGTGGTGAAAAACAGCTATAATTTTAATAGCATGGACTGAATGGCTTCAGTCTTTTAATGACCACAGTCCTGACAGCTCACTGTACACTATTTATTGTGAATTTAGAAATAGCCATGCTACCTTTGGTATATCCCAATTTATAATATAAGTATACAGTGAGATGTCAGCAGTAAAGTCATGAGCAGACTGAAACCACAGTGTCCATGCTTCCACTTAGTTTGACATGTTAATAAAAAATGATGACCACTCAAAACTAATATACATTCAATATCAATACTTAGTAGGCACTTTCATCTCCTAAATAAGATTTCTTTAAAGTATCACATAAATTAATATTTATATAATAAAAAAAATCACACGAATTAATCAAAGTCTTAGTTTTTGTCTTTAAGGAAACCTTAACATCGTCTTTATCACTCAATTGTGAATGAAAGCATGCTTCTAATGTTAACTGCCTACTCTACTTCCTCCAGTCCAACTCATCTTTGGAATCAAACTTTCTATTAAAATTGGAAACATAATCAATCACAGTAAACAAAAAAACTTTTACTCTTACTACAAACACTAGAGTGTTCCTCTATGGCATTAGTAGCTGACTCAATCGAATACATATGCTCGTAAATCCTTTGTGAAAACTCCCTAATATTTCTTCCTATATAAAATTTGGGACATTTTGTGTATAAAGCTACATAATCATATTTAGTTTTACAATTAAAGTCTCCAGTCATAACAATTCTAGCATCCCTCAGGAAAATTTCTGAAACCCCTGCATAAATAAATTTACAATAGTTGAAATGTTAACATCTATTCATTCATTGCTTAAATTAGGTTCTGGTGATAAATTGAGATTAAACTGAAACAAATATTTCAGACTTTTCCCTCTTATTTACAAACTTGGGCTCTCTCACAACTATATCTACAACTTCTGGATGACATGAAACCCCACAATAAACCCTTCTAAAAGCTTCCAATAATTTTTAATATTTTTCTTAATCTCAAATTGGTCCACAGTGGACTTATCATTGACATATTATAACTGGTATGATTCGATAATTCAGGCTGACATACATCTGCAAACCTTATCGACTTGTATACATCTTTCCTACCTGCAAGTACTTCAACCATTATATTATGAATCAAATCTTTTGGATAATGTCTTTGTTCAAAATTTACAAACCAAAGCCAAACTTCCAGTTTTTAACAAGGTTTCATCTGTTGTTAAGTTTGCTTGTCCTAACAAATTGTCCATTGACAATATTCTTTTTAATAAATCAGAATGCATACTTCTAAAATGTAAATATGCATTACTTTGAACATTCTTCTCATGAATTTTAGTTAACAATTCTCTATCACCTTCGTAAGTAACTAAATCCAGAAAATGAATATTATAATTTTCTGAATTAAAAGTAAATTCCCCAAAACTTATCTTACTCAAATACATCTTAAATGCATTAAACCCTTGCACACAACCATTCCATAATAAAAATATCAAAGTGCTAATAAACTTCATAAAATCAGACTTCAGAATAAATTATTTTTCTCATCCTGTCATAAACAAAATAGCATGTCTGGGGGCCACTGCCACTCCCATAGCTACACCATTTACCTGTTGAAAGAAATATGCACTAAATTAAAAAAAATATATACGACAGAATGACATCTAGAATTTCTTAAAATAAAATACAATGATTATCAATGAAACAACTGGAAGAAAACAATTCACTTTGAACATATTCTAACCCTATGTCACTGGGAATCACTGCACAAAAAGATCTGATATCTACTGTCACTAAGTGGGAACTGGAGCTTGAAAAGGAAGCCCCGTGCTGAGTGATAGTTGATGAATTCACAAGAGAAGCTTGAGACTGAGACAGGAAGAAAAGGTACAGGGAATTCCAGGGGTGGCAATGTTGAACCCACACTGATTTCAGGTACTACTGAAGTTTCTGCCTATGGAGTCTGGCAAGAGAAAGCAATGGGAATGATGGAAGCCAAGAACCCCAGGATCCTGAGAAATTCCCTGGCTGTGAGAGATGCCAAAGGAAGAAGGAACTGGAAAAAGGTTATTACAGGTGCAGTCTTGGGGGCAGGCACAGATGCCAACAAATGAACTGTTGGATGTCTGTAGCAGAGGAAAATATGATCCTGGGAAGGCATCTGAAGATTTATGGTGAATCCCATACTGTGTAGTAGGCAAGCAGTAAACTTGAGATCCTGAAGCAGACTGTTGGGGAAAGGAGATTGAATAAGCAGTTCTTCTTGACAGGGAAAAATCTGAATATGTTGAATCCTGTAAAAGCAATGACAGCAGAGAGACATTTGTTGAATACCCTTGGGGCAGTACAGAGGCTAAAGGACAAATCAAAGAACTGAAAATGCAAGGAAGAGAAAGAAAAATGTAAAAAAATTCCTGAAGACAGGATGGATGGGGATCTGAAGGAATGCATTCTTGTGATCCAGAGAGACCAGAAAGGCCTGGAGTAAGAGCAGAGGAAATAAAGTCTGCAGAGATAACATCCAAAAGGAAGGAATCCTAAAGCAAGGTGTTTGGCTGGCAAAGATCCAGAATTGGTATTCAAGTGCCCTCCTTTTGTGAGACCATAAAAGTACAGTTTTGTACCTACCATAAATGTAGATGTCCGAGAGACATGCAACTGCAGTCATAACATATGGGTTTGTCCTGCCTCAGGCAGCCCTCGGTCGGCCGGATTCCAAAGTCTGGGTCCGACGTCGGCTGATGTCGCATTTCTCTCCGACGTCAGAGCGGCTGGAGTATATAAGCATCAGCCGACGCCATTTTCTTCAGTGTTTCTTGCCCCAGATGCCAGGTGCCCTCCAAGGAAGGCTGTAATCAAATTGGAAGACAAAAACAGGATTCCAAACAAATACATGAGCAAGAAAACAAATACACCATATAAGATATCCCCAGCTAAGAGAGAGAGAGGGATAGGAGTGGACCCTAAGCATAGAGGGGTATGGAGGGAGGGAAAACCCGACTGCAGTTGCATGTCTCTCGGACATCTACATTTATGGTAGGTACAAAACTGTACTATGTCCTTCAAGAATGCAACTGCAGTCATAACATGTGGGTAGAATACCATAGCTTAGCTGGGGGAGGAGGTATGCTCTAGGAAAGAGATGGTGTGGCAATCAAACCCTGCAGGACTGCCGAAGCAAAGCCTGCTCTGGATCTGGAATATAGGGGGAGATTGTAGTGTTTTGAGAATGTATGCACGGAGCTCCATGTAGCAGCTTCTAGAATGTCCTTTGTAGGCACCCCTCTTAAAAATGCTGTAGAGGTGGCTGTAGCCCTGGTGGAATGTGGTCTGACATAGGCTGGAACAGTCTTTCCATGAAAGGAATAACAGAATCTGATGCAATGTCCAATCCATTTAGAGATAGTCTGTTTTGAAATTGCTTTTCCTTGGACTGCAGGGGCGTAAGCTACAAAAAGCTGTTCAGACTTCCTACTGGCCTTGGTTCTGTCCAGGTAGTATTGAAGTTGTCTATGAATGTCCAAGGTATGTAAAATCCTTTCCCCCTTATTCTCAGGATTGGGAAAGAAGGCAGGCAGATGAATGGCTTGATTTAGAGAAACCCTAGATACCACCTTTGGCATAAAGGTAGGGTTGGTCCTTAATGAAACCCTGTCTCTGTGGAAAATAATAAAGGGTGGTATTGCCATTAGGGCCTGTAGTTCCGAAACCCTTCTTGCTGAGGTAATTGCCAACAGGAAGGCTGTTTTCCATGAGAGAAATTGCAAGTCAACTGAAGCTGCTGGCTCAAAAGGAGGTAGAGTCAGTTTTTCTAAGACAAAATTGAGGTCCCAGGCTGGCACTGGGGCCTTTCTTGGTGGCTTAATGTTCTTGATTCCCCTGAGGAATTGCCTTAGTAAGGGGTGAGAAAAAACAGGAGGATCAGTGTTGTATCTGGCTGAAATAGCAGATGCATGTATTTTTATTGACGAATATGAGAGGCCACTCTGTAACATATCTGCCAAATATTCCAAGATAAGTGGGATGTTCAGCAATGATGCATCATGCCCTTTGCTGGTATTCCAATTGCTGAATCTTTTCCACTTTGCTAAGTAGACCTTTCTGGTGGATGGTGTTCGAGCCTCTGTTAGTATCCGCTGAACTTCCTTGGAGAGAGGTAAGTTGAATGTATTTATGGGATCCCCCAGGCTGTTAGCTGCAGAGTTTGAAGGTTTGGATGCAGTGTTTCGAAATTGTGCTGAGTCAAAAGTAGAGGCCACTGAGGGAGGGCCCACCTCCTGGTGTAACATATGCTCCGTAGTAGTGGGTACCAGTGTTGTCTTGGCCAATCCGGAGCTATTATGATTCCCTTGGGCTTCTCTGCTTTGATCTTTAGTAATACTGAGGTCATCAGTGGCAGAGGTGGGAATGCATACATTGCTAGGGAGTTCCAGTTGAATGAAAGAGCATCTATTTTCCAAGCCTTTGGATGGTATGTCCTTGTGCAAAATTTTGGTAGTAGATGATTGAGGTGAGAGGCAAATAGGTCCACTTCTGGCTTGCCCCATGTCGAAGTGAGTTGTCTGAAAGCCTTCGGATGCAACCTCCACTCGTGTGGATCTGTGAAATTCCTGCTTAGGCTGTCCGCCAACACACTGTCTTTTCCTGGAACAAACTGTGATTGAATGTTTAGACTCAGTGATTTCTCCCAAAGCTGCATTGTCAGTCTGCAAAGGGGATAAGAGTGAGTGCCCCCCTGCTTGTTTATGTACCACATCACAGTGGTGTTGTCTGTCCGTATCATTAAGTGACCTTGCTGGAGTTGGTTTTGAAAAGCCTCGATAGCATGCATTACTGCCAGCATTTCCTTTTGATTTATATGCAGATGTGTTTCCTTTGGGGACCATTGTCCTTGTATACATCTGCCTTCCATGTGCGCCCCCCATCCGAGGTCTGAGGCGTCTGTAGTCATGGTCTGTGTTATCTGTGGTTTTTTGAATGACAAACCTGTGTTTTCCTGGCTCACCGAAGCCCACCATAGGAATTCCTTTTGTAAGCATGGGATGAGTGGTATGATTGTCTCCAAGTTGTTGCTGTGCTGAGACCAAACGCTTTTTAGGTACCATTGAAGCTTTCTCATGTGTAGTTTTGCTAATGGAACCAGTAGGATGCAGGATGCCATGTAACCCAGGGCCTGTAGGACTCTCCTTGCAGTCATCTGGGTGAGTTTTGCTAAACCTTTGACGTATTGAGTTAACTTCTCTTGCTTGTCTTCTGTCAGGTAAGCCATTTGAGAGGCTGTGTCTAGTTTGGCTCCTAAGAAGATTATTTGCTGGGATGGCTGCAGTCTTGACTTCTGGAAGTTGACTGTGTATCCCAGAGCTTGAAGTAATCGTATGACATATTCCAGATTTTTTGTCAACATCAATTTGTCGTCCGCTTGTATGAGGCAGTCGTCCAGGTACGGGTAAATTTGTATACCCTGGATCCCGCAATGAGCAATTACTGAAGCCAGGCATTTTGTAAACACTCTGGGCGCAGTAGATAAGCCAAATGGCAATGCTGAGAATTGATAATGCTCTGGCCCTGCAAGAAATCTGAGGTATCTTCTGCAACTGTGTCTGATAGGGACATGCAGGTATGCCTCCTTGAGGTCCAGAGTAATCAGCCACGACTCCTTGCCCAGCATGGGAAGGAGTTGCTGTAGAGTCAGCATTTTGAACTTTGGTACTATGAGAAAGGTGTTTAATGCGGACAAGTCCAGTATTAGTCTCCATTGAGTTTCTTTTCTTGGAACAAGGAACAGTCTTGAGTAAAATCCCTGTTCTTGTTCTTGTTGTGGAACTCTTTCTATTGCTTTCATTTGAGTTAGCAGAGAGATTTGCTTGATAGCCTCTACCCTTTGATGTTGTGGTAGATTTGGCATGCCTTGTTTTCTTGGTAAGGTATGAAAATGAAACCTGTACCCTCGGTCTATAATGTCCAAAATCCATTTGTCCTTTGTCAGTCTGTGCCAGTTTTCTGCAAAGAGAGATAATTTCCCGCCCAAGGGAGCTTCCTGTTGTTCCCTGGTAGGCGGTAGTAGAGGAAAGTCATTGAGATTGTGGTTGTTGGGCAGGAGAAACCCCTGCGTCACCTCTTTGGTTTCCTGGCTGCCATTGGCGTCCCTGTAAGGGCCTCTGTATTGGCCTCTTCCTCGCCACGTCTGTTCTTACCCCTTTGAAACTTTTCTGGATTAGGAAAGGACCAGTTTTTGAAGGCCAATTCCTACTGAATCTGGGGTTGAACCTGGAGGAAATCCTTTACAGTTTGAACTGATTTTGCTTTTTCTTCGATGGTCTTTAGTACATCCTTAGCATTTGCACCAATAGCTTGTTCTTTTCCAAAGGTGCATCCAGAAGCTTTGCTTTTACATGATCTGGTAGAGGTTGATCTTTTAACCAAGCATGTCTTCGCATCACTGCCCCTGTCATAGCTGCCCTACATGAAGCTTCCAGTGCATCATATCCACACTGCAGGAAGTGATTGCTTACTTGCTGAGTGTTATGTACAGCTTCCTGCAAAGTCTTCCTGTCTAAAGGATCAGGAGAAGCTAGTGTTTTTGTAAATCTTCTAAAAGATAATCCTGATATTGGAACATATGAAAAGGCAATTTAAAGCTCTCATAGATAAGGTAGTGGAAGTGTAAACCTTTTACCCCATCTCTCTAATGACCTTGCTTCCCTGTTGGAGGGCAAAGGATTTTTTGAGGTGGAGGCTGAAACTCCTTTAGGCCCCTGTGAAATAGTTTCCAAATCAACGGTATGGGCCCTGAATAAATGGGAATGAGTTTCAGGGACCCTGTAATACCTGTCTGGCTTGGCTGGTGCAGGAGGGAGAGTATCAGGGGTAGCACTAGAATCAGAATACAAATCATCCAGAACATCAAGTACAGGAGGAATAGCTAAGGGCCTGTGCTGAGGCTTCTTAAGGAAAGTTCTAAGGCGTTTCCTGGAATCAGAATATTCCTGGCCCTGCCACTTGAAATGTTCCCTCATGGTGTGCAGAACTTCCCCAAAGGAAATATCCTCAGGAGGGGAGGCCGAAGGTATGGAATCTTCTGCATCTGAGTCCTCATAGGTCTGGAAGAGTTCTTCCTGGCTATCAGAGTGGACAGAGCCCTCAGAGTCTTCATCTGAAGGAGTAGGGTCAGAGGGTTCAACCCGGGGCCTTTTATCAGGAGGAGGCTGGGATGCTCTCTCTGGATGTGTCTGCGAACCTCTAATCATGGAAATTAAATCAGCAGCCATGGACATAATTTGTGTCTCTGGAGTCGGCTGAGGTAAGGATCTAGAAGTAATATGCTTTGTTTTGCTGGCTGCCTTAGCCCTAGTGTAGGCCTTAATAGACATGGCCATAGGAGGCCTGGCAGCTCCACGTGCAGGAGTGACCTTGTCTACAGCAATGGTCTCGGGCATTTCCTCGGTTTCGGTATCCGGAGGAAAATCTATAATTGGCGTCGGGAGTAATGTCTGGAATCGGAGTCATCGGTAATGCGGTGTCTTCGGTTCGGAGCGGTGGAGAGACCGTCTCAGAGGGAACCGGAGCACTCGCACTAGGTTTTGGCGTGGAGTCGGTAGTAGACGCGGGCCGAGGATGTCAGTCCCGGTCTTTTCGCTTTTTGGGAATTTGCGATGTCGGAAGATCCGACGGCATGGTATAAGCAAATTTATCGCCGAAAAAGTCTTCAGCGAACTCCGCCCGGCGCCTGAGAGTGCGCTTGTTGAAGCGAGCACAGGCTACACAGGCCGAGACGTCGTGGTCTGGGCCCAGGCAAGGGAGGCAGTAAGAGTGGAAATCCTTATGAGGTATTTTTTTACCACAAAAAAGACAATTGTTAACTTTTTCAGTAATTTCTGACATCGGCTGAAGCAAGAAAAGGTCCCCAACGGGGTACTTAGCTTTTTTGATGACTTCGGTATCGTAGAGTACAGGAGCTGACCGACCGGCACTTGCGAACTGCTTCTGCTTCGGGCACCGCGCGGCAAGAAAGACTGAAGAAAATGGCGTCGGCTGATGCTTATATACTCCAGCCGCTCTGACGTCGGAGAGAAATGCGACATCAGCCGACGTCGGACCCAGACTTTGGAATCCGGCCGACCGAGGGCTGCCTGAGGCAGGACAACCCACATGTTATGACTGCAGTTGCATTCTTGAAGGACATCATTCTGGAATAAAATACCTTCCCTACTTGGGCAGCAGGCATGGCTTGAATAGTATCCTGAGCCAAAAGAGAGTGAAGAACCTCTGTGAAAAGAGAGAGCTGTTCCTGAGAAGGTTGAAGAATGGCTGAAAAGGGAGGAAAGTACTTCGAAACCATGAAATATCCCTAACAGATGATGGAAAAGACCCAAGAGTCTGAAGTGATCTGCAGCAAACCTTGGAAAAGACAGGGACGGATGGAGGGACAATGGAACCTGGCTGAGGGTAGGAGGAAGCAAACTGTCAGAGAACCTGGTTTATCCTGCAAATGGTGGCAGGAGTCTGAATAGACTCAGCAGGAGGCACATGCTTAGAACCCTTCTTTCCCTTAGCAGGGTGAGATTGCATATGCACAAAAGCAGACAGAGGGATATAATTCCTCTTAAATTTCAGAACAGGAGAAACAAAAATATGTTTCAGCTCCTGCAAGGCTTTACCCTAGTCTTGGAAAGACACAAAAAGCTCAGCAGATCCAAAAAGATTTTTATAATCCAAAGAAGCATCCAAGAGTTTGGCCTTAATGTCATCAGGCAAAGCCTAAAGACGAAGTCAAGAATAAGAACTCATAACTGAACCAAAGGCAGCAGCCTTGAAGGAGGCATCAGCTGCATCACAGCTTCATTTGACTGACTGGCAGGCAACTTGAAAAATACAACCCAGTAAGGAAAGGGCTGAAGCCTTCCCCTTAGAGTCAGGAAGGTCAGAAAGCACCTTAGGGACCTGAAAAAGGGTGGCCAAGACATACCTGGTCATACGAGCATGGTAGTTGATGGCCTTAAAGGATAAAGTGAGAGCAGTGTAAACATCTTACTATCCTTATCAGAAGGCAATAGCTTGGTAGAGAGCAATAACTTGGACATCTTGTCAGAGAATATGACACTACAGAATTCTACCTCTACAGCCTTTCTCAGAGGCGTACCTACCAGGGACATCCTAGAAGCTGCTACCTGGAGTTCTGTACACACTTTCACCAAGTATTACCATTTGCTAATTTTCTCTAAATCCAGAGCTGGCTTTGCCACTGCAGTCTTGCAGGGCCTTATAGCTGGTCCTAATGCTTCTAAAGTCCTCCTCCCATCCTTAGCTTTGGGAATCTACTCAAATGTGATGACTGCAACAGTGAAACACGAAGAACATAGTACAGTTGTGTAACACTTACCATAAATGTAGATGTTCGAGTGTATTCACTGTTGCAGTCCTGGTCATCCTCCCTCCAGCCCCCTGACTTCTTTTGGCTATACCTCTTCTCTCCTTTACAGTGCTTAAAAGCTTTTTGGTGTATTTGCTTTTTTGTTAGAGATATAACCTTGTATATTTATAGATTTAATTGCTTCCCATTAGGGGGGCACCGGACATCTGGGGCAAGAAAAACTGATGTAATGATGTCGTCTGCATGTTTTATACCCCTGACGTCATGGAAGAGGAGACAGCAACCGACGTAGGACCCAAGACTTTGTTAATCAGGCTGACTGAGGGCTACTGCAAGCAGCTACCCAAATGTGATGACTGCAACAGTGAAACATGAAGAACATCAATAAACAAGCGAACTAACTTACTACGTTACTTGCATGCTTCCACTCTAGCTGCTCACTCTAAATGGCACTCAACATCTCGCACATGCTCAGTGGATATAGGCATGTCCTTACTGACCAAGAAGCTTCTTAAAGGTGTACACACATATTGATCTACATCCTCCCTCTTTATTGAGCTATCTTACATTAGCAAACAATATTTCAATAGGCATGCATCATATAAGCAATAACAAAAAAAAAAAAAAAAAAACAGTTATGTCCACATTGCTGTGCATCTTGAACAAGGTTTCGACATGCGAGCTGATCTCGTGACATAATAGTTAGGACTGGGATTATCAACAGGTACAGTCACTGGGGAATGTTCTGCTTGATGAGTCTCAGGGATTTTCTCTGGAATGGGGATAGCAGGGATTGTGACAAAATGTTCTCTGGAAGAGGAACACTGGACAAGTCACTCTGAGAACTACAGTCTTTGTCACAGGCAAGATGCTGTAACACTGGTTTGGTTGCAGGTAACAAATGCTTCTGATCTTGTCTGAATTCCATTCATAGGGTCATAGGTAGGTACTAGGCTATCGGCCCAAGGGTCTACGTAAGCCTAGCCAACAAGGTTCCCTGGCTTATGCCACCCAAGAAAGTTATTTTCCTCTGCCACTGTCGAGCAGACACACAGAAGTGATCCCCAGGGTATATTTCCTATTTCCCATCCACTCATCAAGATTTTTTTTGAAGAGTGCTAATGAAGAACTTTGCTTGACAAAGATGGGTAGCCTTTTCCAGAGTATGGGAAGTTTCTGGGACAGGAATCTATCCATCCAGCATGTCCTGTTTATTGTGGTGACAAGGTTTAGGTCCCCAGAGCATGTAGCTCGGAGAGACTGGGATTTTTTTAGGTGTAGCATGTCCAACAGCTCTGGGTTTGACATAGCTTTATATGTTAGGCAGAGATCACCTCGGAGTAGGCGATATGCTATGGAGAAAAGCTGGAGTTTTTTGAGGCGGTCAGTGTAGGGCATTTGTTTGAGGACAGTAATCCTCTTTGTGAGGTACCTCTGTGGCCTTTCCAGCTGCTGCAGATGTCTTGTGAGGTGCACTCCAAAAGGGGCATTGTACTCCATAATGGGTCGAGTAGAGGGGAACAATGACCTCTTTTTTTCCTGGATGAGAACCCTTTTATGATGAGGTGTTCCACGTAGAAGGACTTCCTGACTTACTGTGGCGACGTGACTATCAAAGGAGAGACTACTGTCCACCTTGGTCCCAAGGTCTCATCACGCATTCGGTGTTAAGTAGATTGCTGCCTATGTGGTAGTTCTTGGGTACAGAGTTTTTACCAAAGGGGATGACACTGCAATTTTTGGCATTGAGCTTGAGGCCATGGCTCTGACACCAGGCATCTGTCTCAGTGAGGCCCTTCTGTAGGATGTCCACATCATTTGGGGACTTGACTATGGCTCCTAGTTTGCAGTCATCTGTGAACTTCATTAGCCACAGGCCTTCTGTATTAGCCTGTACTTCAGAGAAGTAGATACCAAACAGGAGAGGTCCCAGGACGGAACCCTGTGGTACTCCACTTGTCAGTGCTTTGAGGTCAGATTTGGAGTCTGCAACTTTTACAGTGTGGGACTCGTCAGTGAGCCAATTGGCAACCCATCTTGTGACGTAGGGATTTATACCTAGTTTAGTGAGTTTAGCTATAATTCCAGAATGGGGGATGGTGTCGAAAGCCTTGGTGAGGTCAAGATAGGCTGTGTGAACCACCTTACCCTCATCTATGGCTCAAAGAAGTCGATCAGGTTCAAGAGGCATGATCTGCCTTTCACAAACCCGAACTGGGTCCTTGTGATTCCACAATGTACGATTTTGCCTCTTGACAAACTTTTTCACAAATCTGATGTGATCAAAACTTTTTGACGTCTACATCCTCACGATCTTCCCTTTTTGTAAAGAATGGAGCGGTTTGCTGGTTTTATCATAGTAAGACTTCTGGGACAAATGATTTTTCAATAGTTGGGCTTTTACGGCTTTGTTGTTTTCAGCACGTTTGTTCTTCTTTCGGCTTTTCCCAGTTAGGGTTCACCACAGTGGAACTCCGGTCCACTAATGATTGGCAGTAGATTTTTTTTTATGGTGCCGAGGTGCCAGCCAGACGCCCAACCTTCAATGAAGGCATGCCCATTCACGCATGTCTTTTGAATGCCACTCAACCACGGGGAGGACATGCAGACTCCATACAGAAGGTGCTCCAGCCGAGAAACGAATGGGAGAACCTCTTGCTGTGAGGCGACAATGCTACCGCTTGTACCATTGCGGCTTGGAACTAATAAATTACTGCTGATTGGTAGTGTGCTTCTGGTTTGTCTCGACACAAGTCTCTGGGCAGGTGAAAAAAGATGTTTATCACGAGGAATGTTTCTGAGATTTAACAAGTTGAGAAAAACATCAGTATTGTCATGTATGGATTTCTCCAACAGCTGTTTTGCATTTTGAACTGCATGTTCAGCCAAGCTGTCTGACGGTGGGTTTTCAGGACTACTCCTAATATGAACAAAGTCCCACTCTTCTGCAAATTGTCTGAACTGTTGACTTGTAAACTGTGCACCATTGTCAGAAATAACTCTGTGCTGACTACCATGGACAGAAAAATGTTGCTTCAACTTAGTAAGGACAGTACTGGAAGTTAGGTTGGGATGCAGGTCAATCTTGAAACAATATGAATAAGAGTATACTAACACCAAATAATGCTGACCATTCCACTCAAAGATATCTGTGGCTACTGTTGACCAAGTTAGTTCAGGAATCTGGCTTAAATTAATTGGTTCTTTCTGTTGATGTGGCTTTTACTACTACATACTGAACAAGACAAAAGCACTTTCGCAATCTCTCTTGACACAGAAGGACAAAATACTAGACCTCTCATCTTCCTTTTGGTAGAATCAGTTCCTGGGTGGCCACAATGCAAGGACGTTGGAACATTCACCTTAGGACCTTTCATGATGATACCACTGCCTGACAAAATGTCATCTCTGTATGGAAAAATAAGGTTGCACTTTCACAGGTAAAAAATATTGCTTTGAAGGCTATCCTCAACTGATAAAGAGGTTTAGCTTCTGAAGAATTGGATCTGAAGCTGTGTGAGTTCTGAGCTCATCAAGACGTGTGGAAGAAAGATTTTTCCTTCCATGACCTTAAATCATGTTGCTCATTGTTATGCTGTCCTGCAATTTTTTTTTTTATGGGCAATCTAGATAAAGTATCAGCAAGATAAAGAAGTTATCAAACTTTACCCCCCTATCCCCACCTGCCATACCCCAAACCTGACACTAGCCCTCTGCCTAGTATCTCTAGAGAACAGGTCATCTCAGTCCTTGCCATGGCCATAGTGGGACAAGATAATGTTCAAGGTTGTTTACTAAACAATCTAAAACTAGACCTAGTGTAAAGCAGATCTGCTTTGAGTTTTTCTAGATCTGTTGCCTGAATGAGGCAGGTGTCTAAGCAAGGGTAAATCTGAATTCCCTTTGACCAGCAGAAGGCTATTACTGGCTAGGTATTGTTAAAGTGCATTTTAAAATATACATAAATAACATTAATTATCTTTTAGTCTTGAGTCAAGAATAACTCTTCAGGATGTGCAAAATATTTTCTTTTCATTTAAATCCACATACGTCAGCACTGGAAGACTACCTTCACAGTTTAAAAAATCAGTCTCACCAAGCAGCAAATATACACAGTTTTTATTTCCATATCAGTATCATACATGCAGAATACAGACGTTGACAAAAAGGGTATTCTGCAGACCCTCGTGCTTCTCGCTTAGTGCTGCACGTGAAGACTTAATCATGTTTTTAGTAACAATAATGTTTTAGAAAAACACAAGCCACCTGGCTTGGTAATCAGTCTTGTTTTTCGACCTTGTACATTTCAGTATCAGTAACATTCTAACTCCCCAACATTCTTTGTAATTACCCATCCCAGCCTGAGAAGGCCAGAGCTTACATAAAACAAAATATCTTTCACATTGTGTAGTTTCCGCCCTGTCTGGGCATTCCAGTCTCTGTAGACCATAGTACATGCCTTAACCCCTTCAGCACTTTCTTTACCTTCAGTCATCTGTTAATACACTACACACTTTACAGCTTAATATTAGAATGCAGATGTGAAACCCTTAGAACTACAATAAGTATTTGTGGTTTGCATAACTATGCATCTATACTACATATAATTTTTAACATGAACGGATATTAAATAATTCATCAAACATTGTGTAGAGTAATCACGAAAGATGAATTTTTCTCTAACAGACTCCCCCCTTTGACACCATCAGTGTCATACAATACACAACTATATTTTGATTTTCCTTAAATTGATAAATACACCATCTATAGTGACTGAGTTTTCATCCATCTTAAATTCATCACCAGGTACAAGTGGCATTTCACGTGCAGGTGCGATCAAGCACTTTGTGATTACAGCCTTTAGAACAGAAAATATTAAAACAATTAAAAGAATAATACCAATTTTTATACCTTGTAATATACTAGTTCCCAGATTATCAAATACACTGCCCAACCATTCAAAAAGTGTCCATTATTTAGAAGTACTGTCCAAATATTTGACCCTCTGCTCCCTGAAATTGGCCAACTTTTCTTGTGCATCATGGTAGTCAGTAATATAAGAACAATGATTCTTATGAGGCACATGACCTCCCTTTTGTAGCAGGCATTATATAGAGTGCCAACCAGTTCTGTAACACTACAATTCATATTGCAGTCATTTTTTGATCTGTCATTGTGATGTGATATGAAGTATGGTTAGCTACCTCCTAAAGAACTTGAGCAAGCATGGTGATTTCAAGCATTGTCATTTGCACTCCATACCCAGGAGTTAACTGAAAATACATGCTCCACCCAGTGGATTGCCCACTTACTTTTCAGTCTACCAGATGGGGGATTCTCTAAATGTTGAATAGCAGGAGTAATACAGCCCACAAAACAACACCCTGACCAGTTTGTGGGTAACCAGGGGTAGGCATGATTACAACAAATGTAGTAACGATCCTCTATCATGCCCATGCTATGCCCCCATTCATAGCATCTTAACTGTAAAGAGTTCAACACACTTTCAACTCTAGTGTCGTATTTGCTGATTCCCACTGGTACAGTCCCATTTCTGGCATAACATGTGTGTCAACAATTTGAGGTGGCAAGCTGAAGGGAGAACCTTTAAAAATTATTCAGATTACACCATCTTAGATTAGTGTCACAAAGTTCCTTCTCAAATGTTACCTGTGATGCAGGAATTGGAATCATGGGAATCCCTGCCTTAGAATGTTCAGGTATATGTGAACATACATAAGAGTTTATCACATTTAAGTCCAAAGTGTACTGTCGAAGAACCAACAGGAAACTATTTTCTGTCGACCAGGTTATTAAAGGAAACAGCAACAAAAACAGAGCAAAGTACCTGCTGCCATGGTATTCATCATGAGGTGCTGTTTCAGTTGAATTTTCTCCTTATACGTTTCACTGGGCAGATGATTTGTCCTTCACACTTCAATCTTCTTTCACCAGCAATAATGATTCGCTTGGGGTGCACGACAGGTCTTCTTACAGTGGAATGAGTGAATTCAGGTTGGTTGCCTTGCACAGCGGACTGCAGTCAGGGTGGTGAGGATTACAAAGTAAAGGGCTTTTGACTTTGGGCTCTAACAGTTATTTCTTTGGAAGGTTTTCACATAATCCCGGTCACCTGGCTGCAGTTGGTGACAGGGCTGGCCAGGTGGTGGAGGAAGAGATACTGCTGTAAGAAATGAATAATTTTTTTTTCTTCATTATCCATTAGAGTTGATCTTTTCATTTGACACAGGGGGAGCAGCTGGAAGAGCTATGGGTCTTCCCACTAATATCTCATAGGGTCTAAGTTTCCTTGTAGAATTCAAAGTGTCTAAGGTTTGTTTAGTACAAATCTTCGAAAAAAAAAACATTTTAAAGGGTCCTATTAACCCTCTCTACTAGTCCAGATCACTGTGGATGGTTGGGACAGTGAAGACTCAACTTAAAAACAAAGTTCCATAGCTCCATGGTCAGGGAATTAAAATGAGTTTCCTGGTCACTGTTGATAGTACAAGATACAACAATTTTACAGAATCTGTTTTGTGACATGGGTGAGCTTTTACCTATGCAGAATACATACAAGTCACTACTAAAACATATTGTACATTATGTACTTTAGTCATCTGGACATAGTCCAGCTGTACATTAACAAAAAGGTTGTCAAGATGGTGGTAAGCATGCAGCCTTAATTTTTTTTTTGCTGACATTGTATTCTCAACAATTGCACAGCTATTAACATACTGAAGTATCAAAAAGGATACATGAGTGGTATACCAACTTCGGATAATTTGATTAAATAAAGCTGCCTTACCTGCATGGGCTGGTAAAAGATACGCCCTTACCAGGTAATGTACAAGGAGGCAAGCGTCACCAGTCGGCCATCTGGATGTTGCCATACTCCATCAGAGGATTTAATATATCCATCTGTGAGCCACGTCTAAACTTCTCCCTGTGATGCTTCAGCTTTAAAACTGACACTATCAAAATCCGACATAGCATTACATAACAATTATTACTTCTATAATCTGCTTGGTGGCATAATCTGCCAAATTATCTATGCCCTTTTGATGGGCACTCAATGAAAATTTTTAACAGCAAAAAAACCCCCAAAACAAAACAAACAAAAAAAAAAAAATATATATATATATATATATATTTTTTTTTTTTTAAACAAAATATTATTTTTGTGTCCAAATCTTTGTTTTTATCAGGCGCCATCCACAAATTTAATTTGGCATTGTGCATAGGAGCCTCTAAGTCCTTTCTAGAAGAAAGCAGAAAATTAGTCACACACACACACACAAAATCATGCTCTTTACCATTTTCAGCAATAGATAACAAAAATGCAGGATTTAGGACAGTGTATTAGAGAAACAGATGGATCAGGGGAAAAGAAGTACCCATTCATATTTAATTAGACGTGCAGTCAAGAGGGGTTGAGTTTCATTTTAAGTAATAAAGATGATTCAGAGTGAGGGATAGCTACTGTAAGATCTTACCCCGAGATATTAAATGACCAAAATAAAGTATCTGAGGGTAACCACAGCTGTAATTTTTCTGTTAACACTTTGTGTCCTTTTCTTGCAGAGATAGTTAAAAGATGTAGGGTATCCTGTTAACACTGCTGAAAAGAATCAGATGCTACTAGTAAATTATTTACATATTGCACTAACACAGACCTACTTCCTTTAAATATTTTTTTTTTTTTAGAATTTGATAAAATAATGAGAGATTCAGCACATCCTTGTGGCAACTGTGTCCATGTATACTGCTGACCCTTATAAGCAGGGTTGCCAGATTTCCGATTGGCCAGGTAGGGACAAAGTAAAGAAAAAGGTCTTTCACTGTAAGTGAAGACTAAAAAAGGTCTTCCACGGCTTTAATGCGGAACATCGCAGTCCCGCATTAAACAGAAGTAGCTCTGTTTTGCGATGTTTTGATTGGCCCATATATCGGTATACGGGCCAATCAAAAATCGCTAAACACGGAGCTACTTCTGTTTAATGCGGAACTGCAATGTTCTGCATTAAACAGAAGTAGCTCTGTTTTGCGATGTTTTGATTGGCCCGTATACCGGTATACGGGCCAATCAAAAATCGCTAAACACGGAGCTATTTCTGTTTAATGCGGAACTGCGATGTTCCGCATTAAACATAAGTAGCTCTGTTTTGCGATGTTTTGATTGCCCTGTTTACCGGTATACGGGCCAATCAAAAATTGCTAAACATGGAGCTACTTCTGTTTAATGCAGAACATCGCAGTCCCGCATTAAACAGAAGTAGCTCTGTTTTGCGATGTTTTGATTAGCCCATATACCGGTATACGGGCCAATCAAAAATCGCTAAACATAGAGCTACTTCTGTTTAATGTGGAACTGCGAAGTTCCACATTAAACAGAAGTAGCTCTGTTTTGTGATGTTTTGATTGGCCCATATACTGGTATACGGGCCAATCAAAAATCGCTAAACACGGAGCTACTTCTGTTTAATGCGGAACATCGCAGTTCCACATTAAACAGAAGTAGCTCTGTTTTGCGATGTTTTGATTGGCCCGTACACCGGTATATGAGCCAATCAAAAATCGCTAAACACGGAGCTACTTCTGTTTAATGCAGAACATCGCAGTTCCGCATTAAACAGAAGTAGCTCTGTTTTGCGATATTTTGATTGACCCGTATACCGGCATATGGGCCAATCAAAAATCGCTAAACACGGAGCTTCATTTAATGCAGAACTTCTGCATTAAACACAAGAAGCTCCGTGTTTAGCGATTTTTGATTGGCCCATATGCCGGTATACGGGCCAATCAAAAAAAAATAAAACAAAGTGGAGGCTGCCCGGGATTTAAACCGGCAGGGCGGAACTCGGGATCAGGCTGCTGATCTCGGGACAGTCCCGCCCAAATAGGGACGTCTGGCAACCCTGCTTATAAGTCAAAGTAAACAGAAACTGACTTTCAGAATGGATAGGTAGAGAAAAGAATGCTGAACAGAGATCTCTTACAGAAAAATATTTTGCTGTGGATGGTATGCAACTAAGTACTGTTGCCGATTTTGGAACCACAGGAAAAGTTGGTAATAATGCATTGTTTACAGCCCTCATATCTTGCACAAACCTATAAGTAGTTTTTTTTATTTTTATTTTTACAGGGAGACTAGGAGTATTACAAAGACTTTTAACTGGCACTATTTATTTCTTGTTGCATCAAAGACTGAATTACAGGTTTGATTTCCTGTTGTGCTTCTTATTTCAGTGGATACTGTAGAATTTTATGGAAAGGTTCTGCTGGATTCGATTTTATGTTTACAGGTTTTTCAGATTTTAATATACCTACTTCATTAGCATGTTTAACCCATAAGTTAGCAGGCACTTGCTGCAGCAGTTTTCAGTTGTCTGTATGCCTTCAAAAGGCTTTTCTTAGCTTTTGCTAAGAATTTTAACACTTACCCTTCTGACTCTGATGGAACATCTAGATACACCCCTTCTGGTGTACAGTAAATGGTACAACTCATCTTGCACAGAAGATTTACTGGTGCAGTTGTACTCGAAGAAAAGAATGGTTTTCTTCAATCAGACCTAAAAAAATGGGTATGCCTAACAGTAGCATTTGTCACATAAAATGCGTTAACTTTATTTCGATACTGGTATTTGACTGTCTGGAATAGAATTTGCTTTGCATTTACTTCTACTTTAACATGGGGTCCTTTTTGATCCAGTGGCAGCAAAGGGTCAAGATTTATTTTTGTTTTATTACCCTGCCATAGTCAGTACGGTGATTTGCAGCACTTAATAAGGACTTGAAGTCTTTCTCCTGCCAGTCTATAAGCACTTGCTTTATTTTATTTTGTACAGGGCTTGAAAACCCTGCACAAAGGCAGCTGCAATAGCTGGTTTAGCTTGTTCATTTGGGTTTGGTATTTCTGAATGTTTAGCAAACACTGCTTTAAGAGGACTCAAATAATCTGCAGGGGCTTTCTCTTTATTTTGCCTACATGCCTGACACACTTTTGTAATTTACCAATGCTATCCTTTTATCTATTAGTGCATTTCCTGTGGGAGTAAAATTTATTATTTTAGCCTTTTCAAGTAAATGTTTTCTTATTTTACTTGAAGTAACTTCCCAAAGCAGCTGGTTTAAATCCGTCAAAGTAGAGTTGTAATAGTTTTTTTTTAATTCCTCCTTAAACCTTCATGGATTTTTTTTTACAGTTAAAAAATGGGTCTATATTAAATTCCCGAAAGCCAACAATGTTGAATCTGACACTGTCGACCTGAGAATAGTGAAACTGCAGAACATCGAACAAGTAAACAGAAATCTCCATAAGGGGAGATTTCTGTTTACTTCAATGTAGTGCGGTCTCGGAGTTGGTATATTTAAGTGGTATGGGGGGGGTGCAAGGGGGCTTGCCCCCCTGCCTACACTTTTTTTTTGTTTTTATTTTTTTTCTGAACATTCGATGTTTTAACAGATCGATCACTAATGGTCAACCTTTAGTGATTCAAACTGTTAAATATTCGATGTTCTAATACAGACCCTTAAAAAACACTTAGACATAGTTTCCAAATCAGAATTAGCCCCCCCCCCCATTTTTTAAAGGTGCCAAAAGATCTTCTGCAGAGGCAATAGCCTCTTGTCCTACCCTATTATGTGAGCGCTTGTGATGAGCCACAGGAGTGTCAAATACTAGTGCTCCTACTGGAAAGGTAGAATCTTGCTGAGAATGATAGGAAGAAGAAGAAAGAAAAACCTTTTTGACTGCAGATGCATGTTCTAAAGATAAGAGGTGAACTGGAGAACTAAGTTCAGATGTAACAGCACCACACTGACCTTGTGTTAAAAAATGCAGAGGTCTGAGAAACAGTAGAATCTTGTACAGGAGCCACCCGTACTGGTACATATGGGGGTGGGTGCAGTAGCTACTGGAGGATCATCCTCCTCTTGTCTCTGCTTTTTGGCTATCCTTAGTTTTTTCCCCCGAAACCTGCCAAAACATGATAAAGGGATCCCTTTTTACTGGTCTGTACTGCTTTCTTAACATCTTTTACCTGTTGCAACAGTTTATCAGCATCCTGTAACCCCCTTAATACTGACTATTTTTCCTTTTACAAGCTTTAGTATACCAAGAATAAAATACTGACACTTGTTAACCACTTACTTTGTTTTTCTTCTTTTTTTCTAAAATACCTTTCAAGTTCATTAATTTAGCCCTATCATAAGTTCCATTTCATGGAAATACCCCACCAGAACATTTTTAGTAAGCTGAAACCACTCATGCAAATACGTACAACTTCCTTTAACTACGATACATAAAATATGCAGGTGTTCTCTTTTCAGGAATTCAATCTTGCTTGCTTATCTTTGTTCCCACTGTTTTCTCTCTTTTTTTTTTTTTTTTTTTTTTTAAGACTTACCTTACAGATCCTAGATCCTGGCAGTTCAGAGGAATGAAAAATAACTATATCAATCCACACACCATTCAGGGAGGGAAGGGTAGGAATTCTGTCGTCATGCAGTGATAGATGAGTGGTTTCGATCAGTCTTTACCCACAGCACCTACTTGCTTTCGTTACATCATGAGCTCAAAAGTTACAGCTCCAGCATTGCAACTGGGCTAACTGTGTCCAGAACTGACCACACTTTCAGGCCGTGTGAGGGTACTTTCACACAGTCACAACGAAGTGGGGGTACATAGCGAAAACGAGGTGAATGACACAGGTATTGTGCTTCCAAGTGAGGGTACTGTAAATACATCAACAGATGGTTGGAATGTTGTTAGAAGGAGTAATAGGAACAAGAATAAAGCAGGGGGCCTTGAAGTCCAACCTGTGAGTGTATCGAATATTAATTCTGTTAACAACAACAACAATGTTAACCAGGATTTTTTAGGGAATCGGTCCAATCAAGACCACAAGAAAAAGAACAAAAAATGGAAGAAATAGTTACCGATATCCCTTTCACATTTGTTTCCAAATTTCCCCACATTTTGAAGAACATTAAGGGTGATTTCACTATTTATAATTTTTCCACACTAGTTTTAGAACCTGAACTAGTTGAATTACTTGCACTTGGCAATAACTTTGTTCCCTCTAAACGTTTTGATGTGGTCAAGGTCTTAATTGACCTTAAATGCTATGTGCGCAAGTTAAACTTGAAATTACTGTTCAATAGTACTGTAGCAGAGGGGACTATTGGTTTAAAAATGCCAAGTACCTTTAATCCACCTTTACATGTGGGGTTACGCATTTTTGAAAATGCTTGCGAATTGGATATCAGACACCTTGGAAAAGCTCAAGGTGGGATGAGAAACAAGTTCAATATTTCTAGAGAACAACTACAGGCCCTCAACCAACTAAATGAGTTTTCTGTCAGGGTTATGAAACCCGACAAAGGAGGGGGGTTGGTAGTATTTGAGAACAGCCTTTATAATGAAAAAATGGCATTAGTCTTGGACACCCCTGCCTATAACACTTCTTCCCTCAATGAAATGAATACCAGCATCAACAGGATTAAGGGATATTATAGGGATCTATTCATAGAAGGGAGAATAGATCTTGATACTTATGAATATATCAACATTTCCCAGCCTAGAACACCTGTGATGTTTGGTATACCCAAGGTACACAAGAACTTGGTGGATCCCCCTATGAGGGCTTTAGTTGATGGGAGGTCCTCTATCTCTTATCCATCAGCAAAATACATTGATTTTTTGTTGTCTAAGTATTTGGAGTTGGTCCCAAGTATCTGCAAAGACTCCTGGAGCTTTCTCACTAGTATTAACAACATTGTTTTTGATGGTTCCTATAATTTTCTAACAGTCGACGTCGTCGACTTATACACCTCAATACCACACCAAGAGGCCATTGAATGGTTGGAACTGTTGTTGTTGGAATTTAAAGCTCCAAGGGATGAGATTAACAATATCACAGAATTACTGGACATAGTCTTGTCCTATAATTTTTTCATCTTTGGGAAAGATTATTATATCCAGAAGCGTGGTATAGCGATGGGTTCCCCTTGTGGGGCCATCGTGGCCAATATGTTTATGGCATATTGGGAGAAAGAATTTGTTCTCAAACACCCAATTTGGAAGGAGAGAATTGGTTATTACACCAGGTTTTTGGATGATATTTTCATTCTCTTTAAGGGTGATGAAGTTGAGGCACAAATGCTTGTTGACTATTTCAACCAAACAACCCCATTTCTTAAATTCACTTCTAAATTTGAGGTTAATGAGATAGATTACTTGGATGTTAAATTTAAAAAGGATTCAGGTAATTCCAGGTTTATATCGTCCATTTTCCGTAAGGAGACGTACGTCAACTCATTTTTACACTACACAAGCGCCCACCCTTTTAAGTTAAAAAAAGCAATCATTAAGGGACAGTTAGTTAGGGATGTTAGAATGTGCAGTGAACTCAAAGATTATGAAAGTGAATGTGTTTTATTAACTGAGTTTTTCACTAATAGGGGTTACCCTCCACTTATTATAGAAGAGTTAATTGTAGAGGTCACAAACAAAAGATTAAGGGGTGTTTTTAAACCATTGATTGTTGATAAAACAATCACCCCGCTTGTGAATACCAGTAACTCTAGTGAGTTCTTGTCTATAGAGTCTTGTATGGAAGACAAGTCCGACAAGACTAAATGTGAGTATAGCTTGTCCTTTTCAACGACTTTTAACTTGAATTCTAAAGAAATTTCGGAAATTATAGATAAAAAAGTACAGTTTTGTACCTACCATAAATGTAGATGTTCGAGGATCCACATTGCTGCAGTCCTAACCATTGGGTAGTCAGCTGTCCAGTCGGCCCGAATACCAAAGTATATGGCTGACGTCGGTCAAGGCGCATTAGACTGACGTCAGGACGTCAGGGTACTAATGCGCATGACCGACGTCATATCCTCAGTCTTTTCTTGCCCCAGATGTCAGAAGACCCTAAAAAGACAAGGCCCAAACCAAAACACCAAAAAGCCCTGCACCAAACATATATACAATATATACAAATGTACAATAATATATAGTAACTCACACCACCACCCCTAGACACAGAGGGGAAGGAGGGAGGGTAAATTGGACTGCAGCAATGTGGATCCTCGAACATCTACATTTATGGTAGGTACAAAACTGTACTATGTTCTTCATTCCACATTGCTGCAGTCCTAACCATTGGGTAGAATCCCAAAGCAGAGGTAAGGGAGGCTGGCAAATCATAAGGAAGCAGGAGCTGTCAACATGCCTTGCAAAATAGCTGTGGCAAAACCAGCCCTAGATTTAGAGTAGAGAGGAAGGTGGTAATGTTTAGAGAAAGTATGCACTGAACTCCAAGTAGCTGCCTCCAAAATATCCTTAGTTGCCACCCCCCTTAGAAATGCTGTTGAAGTGGCAGTAGCCCTAGTGGAATGAGGCCTAATCCCAGCTGGAATCTCCTTGCCATGATGGGAATAACAAAAAGAAATGCAAAACCCAATCCACTTAGAAATAGTTTGCTTAGACACAGGCTTGCCCTGAGAACTCAAAGCAAAAGAAACAAACAACTGCTGAGACTGCCTGAAATCCTTAGTCCTGCTTAAATAATAACGCAACTGCCTATGTACATCTAAAGTGTGCAAAATCTTTTCCCCTTTATTTTGGGGATCTGCATAGAAAGTAGGCAAATGAATAGTTTGGTTTAAAGCCACATTAGAAACCACCTTAGGCATAAAGGAAGGATTAGTACGTAATGATACCCTATCCTTATGGAAAATCAAAAAAGGCTCTACTGCCATAAGGGCCTGCAACTCAGAAACCCTTCTTGCAGAAGTAATAGCCAACAAAAAAGCAGTCTTCCATGACAAGTATTTCAATTCAGCAGTACCCGCAGGCTCAAAAGGTTGTAGAGTAAGTTTTTCCAACACAAAATTGAGATCCCAAGCAGGAGTAGGAGCTCTACGTGGGGTCTTATATTCTTTGCCCTCTGAGAAACTGCTTGAACAAAGGATGCGAAAACAATGGTGGGTCACAATCATAGTGAGCTGAAATTGCTGCAGCATGAATCTTAATGGAAGAGAAGGACAAACCTTTGTCCAATAACTCAGTAAGATATTGAAGAGCCACACTCAAATTAGGCTCAGAAATCTCCAAATTCCTTGCTGCACTCCAAAATAAAAATCTCTTCCATTTTTCTGCATACACTTTCCTTGTACTAGGTCTTCTAGCTTCCATAATCACATTTAAAACTTGTTGAGGAAGTTGAGACCGGCTGTCTTTCAAAACAGAATATGCCAGGCTGTTAGATGAAGAGAGTGAAGCTTGACATTGAGCAGGTGATCGTTCCTCTGAGACAACAGGTGTGGAATCAAGGGTAAAGGCCATGGAGGCTTCTTTACTAGACTCCTCAGTAATGGGTACCAGTGCTGCCGAGGCCAATCTGGAGCTATTAAAATCATCCTTGGCTTGTCTTGTCTGACCTTTAGAAGCACCTTTGGAAGAAGAGGCAGAGGTGGAAACGCATACACATGAAGATTTTTCCAACTGAAAGAAAGAGCATCCACTTTCCAAGCTGTGTGATGAAACCTCTTTGTGCAAAACTTTGGCAGCTGGTGGTTTAGTGGAGAAGCGAACAGATCTATGTCTGGAGTTCCCCAGGACACTGTCAAGTTTTGAAATACATGAAGATCCAGTTTCCACTCGTGGGGATCCATGATTTGTCTGCTTAACACATCTGCTAAGGAGTTCTGTGCTCCCGGCAGAAACCTTGCCTGAAGAGTTAGTTGCAAGCTGAGCGCAGTCTCCCATAAAATCATTGCTTGCCTGCACAATGGGTAAGAATGTGTTCCCCTTGTTTGTTGATGTACCACATGACAGTTGTGTTGTCTGTTAGAATCAACACCTGCCCTGGAAGAAGTAACTCCTTGAAAGCCATTAATGCAAATTGGACTGCTAACATCTCCTTCATGTTGATATGTAGATGCTGTAGTCTGGCAGGCCACTTGTCTTGTATCCACTTTCCATTTAGATGAGCTCCCAAGCAATGTCTGAGGCATCTGTCGTTAGAATCTGACTCGCCTCTGGCCGGGTCACAGAGAGTCCCTTGTTTAGGTGACATTCCTGAGCCCACCACAAAATTCCTTTTGAATGCAAGGTATTATTTGAATGACAGTGTCCAAATCCTGGCAGTGCTGTGTCCATACATTTTGAGATACCATTGTAGCTTCCTCATATGCAGTTTGGCATTGGGAAGCACCAGAATACAAGATGCCATGAACCCTAAGGCTTGAAGGACTGTCCTTGCAGTCAGCCCGGACTGAAGAGATAGTTGATGGAAGTAACTTGAAAGATTCTTTTGTTTGTCCGGGGTTAAAAAGGCCATCTGGGCTGCTGTATTCAGTCTCACACCCAGAAAGCACATGTCTTGAGAGGGTACTAGACTGGACTTTATTTCGTTCACAGAATACCCTAGGCATCTTAGCACTGCTATGACATATTCCAGATGCTGTAGAAGGTCTTCCTTTTCTTGAGCCAGAATCAGGCAGTCGTCCAAGTAAGGATAGATTTGAATTCCTTTTAGCCTGAAGTAAGCTATCACTGGCGCCAGAACCTTTGTGAATACTCTGGGCACAGTAGATAAGCCAAAGGGCAATGCAGAGAACTGATAATGAGAATTTCCAGCTCGAAAACGCAGATACTTCCTGCAACTTAGTCTTATAGGCACATGAAGGTAAGCTTCCTTGAGATCTAAAGTTACCATCCAATGATCTTTGCCCAGCAGAGGTAAAAGCTGTTGTAACGTCAACATCTTGAACTTGGGAATGTCCAGATAAGTGTTGAGGATAGATAAATCCAAAATTGGTCTCCACGTGTTCCCCTTCTTTGGTACTAGGAACAGGCGAGAATAAAATCCTAGGCCCCTTTCTGGTACAGGGACTGGCTGAATGGCCCCTATTTGGAGTAACAGAGAAATTTGCTTGTGAGCCTCTTTCCTTTGTGGAGGAGGAACGTCTGGCATGCCTTTGAAAGGGGGCAATGTATGGAAATAAAACCTGTAACCGTGGTGAATGATATCCAACACCCATCTGTCTTGAGTGATTAAATCCCAATTTTCTTTGAAAAGAGACAGTCTTCCTCCCAAAGGAGCTACCAGACGAGAATCTACTGGCAGCTGAAAAGGCAGGTCATTGGGTCTGTTTACTTAAGGACTGACCCCTGCCCTCACCAGAAGTCTGAGCAGGAGAACCCCCTGTTCTAGGCCTAAAAGAACCTTGAGCTCTGCCCCTACCACGTCTAGACCTACCCCTAGACTGGGAATCATAAGCAGGATATGTCCATCCCTTAGTAGGCCAATTTCTACTAAACTTTGGTGGCTGCACCTGCAAAAAATCTTTAACAGTTTGCATAGACTTAGCTTTGTCCTCCATTTTCTTTAAAACTGCTTCCACAGGCGAACCAAATAACACATCAGACTGTAAAGGAGCATCCAAAATCCTAGTCTTAACATGCTCTGCTAAATTCTGATCCCTCAACCAGGCATGCCTGCGAAGAACAGAACTAGTGGCAGCCACCCTCGAGGAGGCCTGCACAGCATCAAAACCACATTGCAAAGAATGCTTACCCACTTGTTCAGACACATGAACTAAATCCAGCAACTCTTTACACTCTATACCTTCCGCCAAAGCATCCACCTTAGATTTCAATTGTGAAAGGAGATAATTTTGATATTTTAGCATGTGAAACTGACAATTCAACGCTCTCATGGCTAAAGTGGAAGAAGTATACACTTTCTTTCCCCACCTATCCAAAGCCCTTGCCTCTTTATCAGTGGGAACAGGATTTTTAACAACAGAGGCCTTAACACCTTTAGGCCCCTGAGAAACAGTTTCGGCGTCTGCCCTAGGACTCTTAAACAGATACTTATGAGCTTCAGGCACCCTATAGTACCTATCAGGTTTAACAGGGGCAGGAGGCAAAGAATCAGGGTTCAGGGAAGCCTCTGCAAAACATCTTCCACCACATTCAACACAGGAGGTATAGCTAAGGGCCTATGCTGGGGTAAAATAAGAATTCCCTAAGCCTTTTCCTGGAATCAGAGTAATCTTGGCCTTCCCATTTAAAGTGCTCCCTCATGGAATGCAGAGTCTCTGAAAATGAGAAATCCTCAGGAGGAGAAGCTGTAGGAGTGGAATCATCCACATCAGAATCAGAATAAGGAGGATACTCCTGCAAGTCTTCCGCAGAAGACTCAGAAGCCTCTGAACACTGTTCCAAACTCTCAAACTCAGGTTCCACCCTAGGCCTCTTATCAGGAGGGGGCATAGAGCCTCTAATCATAGTAATTAAATCTTCTGCCATTTTAAGCATATGTTTCTTAGGCACAGAACTTGAAGTGCTAGGAGAAGCCCCCACTGAAGCAAAACTTGGCCTACCTCTCAAAGAAGTTTTGGAAACAGAAGGAGAGGCTCTAACTACCTTGGGAAGAGAGGGAAGAACAGTTACCTGAGAAGCCCCCTCAGCCTGGCCTACCTCCTGAGAGGGCACATCCTGTAACAGTAAAGTCTCTGCCTGAGACTCCAAAGAAACTCCTGGCAAAACCTCTGGCTCCACTGAGCCTTCTAAAGAACCGACGTCCGGGACTGCCGGTTCATCAACCCTAGGCTTTGCTGATTTGTCCTTGCGCTTTTTGGACGAAGCGGGCGTCGGAGCATCCGACGGCATTTTATAATTACAACGCTTCCCAAACACTAACCTGGCACAGTCTAACCTTCTCTTAATAGTGCGTTTGTTAAATCTAGCACAAGAGCGGCAACCCACAACGTCGTGCTCAGGCCCTAAACAAGGTATACACAAAGTATGATAATCCCTATGCGGTATCTGCTTCCCACAAGAAATACAGTTATTCACTTTTTCTGACATCCGGTTAAATACTGAGGCAAGAAAAAACCAAAATGTTCCCCAACGGGGTACTTAGCCAACTTTGATTCGGTCTGAAACTCCGACTTCGGAAAATTTTCAGAACGCCAACCTGCACTCGCAAAACTGCTTCTGCATCGGACCATGCGGCAAAAAAGACTGAGGATATGACGTCGGTCATGCGCATTAGTACCCTGACGTCCTGACGTCAGTCTAATGCGCCTTGACCGACGTCAGCCATATACTTTGGTATTCGGGCCGACTGGACAGCGGACTACCCAATGGTTAGGACTGCAGCAATGTGGAATGAAGAACATCTGGTATTTTATTACCAATAATTCCTTTTTGGTGGAGAAACTCGGGGTCAAACCGAGGTTCACATACAGAAGAGGCAATAACATTAAGGAATTACTGCAAAGGAATCAATCTAGCCAAAGGTTACAGAGAATTAAAGGTTGTTTCAGTTGCAGCACATGTAATTGGTGTCATGTTGTGCGTACAGGGAATTCCTTTAGTATAGGACACAAAAAATATGAGATCAATTGTAAAATTAACTGTGAAACCAAATCTATTATATATGTAGCTTTCTGTGTCTGCTGTCCGGCATTCTATGTCGGAAAAACCGACAGGAAATTCAGAGAGCGCATATATCAACACAGTTATGCTATCAGAAATAACAAATGTGAAAACGCCCTTGCCAAACATGTAGAATCCAATTCTGGACACAATTTTGTTTTTATGGGCATTGATTGTATGTATAGATCTATCAGGGGTGGGCCTACCCCCCTCCTATTAGAGATTTTAGAACTGGAAATGGCAACTTAAGCTCGATGCCTTTAACATTCCAGGATTAAACGAGAGCTGTAATATTGCCCCTGTTTTAAAATATAGATCTTTTTTTACGTTAAACAGGTTGACAGTATATATGAATTATTAATGTATGCAAACTTGTTCTATTTTTATTTTTATTTATATGGTTTTAAAAAACTATTTTAGCATAGATCTTCTAATCTGGTTGGAATATACTTTATTATATTTTGTGTGTATTTTGTTGTTTTGTCCAAAAAGGCTAGTTGCTATGCTGCTGCCAAAGCGAGTGCTGCTTTAGACATAATTAAAATACACAGGAAGTGATGTTTTTTCCTTGTTACAGCTGTATTGAATGAAGGTGCCTATACTATAAAATCCGTTTGGCGCCTTTTTTACTGTGTTTTCTGCCTCTGATGAAGCTACTTTGTTGTTGTAGCGAAAACGCTGTTTGTTCATTGTTGTAATAAAAGTGCGTTAAGGCTCCGGTGACTTGTTTTGACTGCCTGGTACTCCTTCATTGTTTTCATAAGTTCCATTTCATGGAAATACCCCACCAGAACATTTTTAGTAAGCTGAAACCACTCATGCAAATACGTACAACTTCCTTTAACTACGATACATAAAATATGCAGGTGTTCTCTTTTCAGGAATTCAATCTTGCTTGCTTATCTTTGTTCCCACTGTTTTCTCTCTCTTTTTTTTTTTTTTTTTAAGACTTACCTTACAGATCCTAGATCCTGGCAGTTCAGAGGAATGAAAAATAACTATATCAATCCACACACCATTCAGGGAGGGAAGGGTAGGAATTCTGTCGTCATGCAGTGATAGATGAGTGGTTTCGATCAGTCTTTACCCACAGCACCTACTTGCTTTCGTTACATCATGAGCTCAAAAGTTACAGCTCCAGCATTGCAACTGGGCTAACTGTGTCCAGAACTGACCACACTTTCAGGCCGTGTGAGGGTACTTTCACACATTCACACCTGGACTTGATTTTACAGACACATTTATGTCCCAAAATCCTATATGCTCATAAATTTGAATTAACTCTACTTTTAACTTTTCTCTTTGTCTCTGCAGTCATAACATCACACAACACCACAAATATCAGTTGTACATTAAACCACCACAAAGCAAACAGTCATGCCTCTTACCTTTTTTCCCATGAGGGTACCGCTCTCAACACAAGGCACCACCTTGTATTAAATTCTCTCTCTCTTTTTTTTGTTGTTGCTTAATATATATACACACAGTAACAACATGTCCTTAGTTGCTGTGGGATCCGCCCACTATAACCTTGAGGGTACCTCCCTTGACACAAGGAATCTCCTTGTGGGTTTTTTTTTTTTGTACTTTATATATTAAACTTTTTGTTATTTCTTGTGGGAACTTCCCACTATTACTTTTACATACAAGGAATAAGCAAATTTATGTCATTCCACAAGGCAGCAGACACCACATACCTAACAAGCAACTCAGTCATTCAATGGGAACCTCGTATACTTAAAAAGCAAAGTCAGTAATTCAAGCAAAACAGTACACATTATATACTTAAAAGCAACATCAGTTATTCAACAAAACAGTACACATTATATACTTAAAAGCAAGATCAGTTATTCAGCAGAACAGTACACATTATATACTTATAAGCAATGTCAGTCATTGAACAAAACAGTACACAGTATATACTTTAAAACAGTCAGTCATTTAACAATACAATAAACACAATGCCACCATTACTTTGAACTGCAGTTGCCTAAAAGAGAAAAAAGAAAGAAAAACATCCCTAGCTGATAAGTTTGCACACCCTAAATAGTTTAGTGTCCGATCTCTGACAATTCCATACAGAACAGTGTGGAATTCACACAAAAACTTTCTGTGCTGGGCCATTATAAGTTATTCCACAGTGTTCCACAGCAAGATCAAAGTTCAGATCCGAGTCACAGTACCAAAATGTTAAAGTATATTTTAAAATATACATAAATAACATTAATTACCTTTCAGTCTTGAGTCAATAATAACTCTTCAGGATGTGCAAAACATTTTCTATTTAAATCCACATACGTCAGCACTGGGAGACTACCTTCACAGTTTAAAAAAATCAGTCTCACCAAGCAGCAAATATACACAGTTTTTATTTCCTTATCAGCATCATGCATGCAGAATACTGACATTGACAAATAGGGTCTCTGGAGACCCTCGTGCTTCTCACTTAGTACTTACTGCACATGTACACTTAATCATGCTTTTAGTAACAATAATGTTTAATAAAAACACAAGCCACTTGGGCTTGGTAATCAGTCTTGCTTTTCAACTTTGTATATTTCAGTACTAGTAAAATTCTAACTCCCCAACATTCCTTGTAACTACCCATCCCAGCCTGGGTAGGCCAGAGCTTACCATGAAACAAAATCTCTTTCACATTGTGTACTTTCCTCCCTGTCTGGGCATTCCAGACTCTGTAGACCACAGTACATCATTTAACCCCTTCAGCACTTTCTTTACCTTTAGTCATCTATTAATACACTTTACAGCTTAATATTAGAATGCAGTTGTGAAACATTTCGAACTACAATAAGTGCTTGTAGTTTGCATAACTATGCATCTACACTACATTTTTTTAACATGAACAAATATTAAATAATTCATCAAACATATTTGTGATGAAATTGTAAGTTAATATGCATTTTGTATAGAATAATCATGAGATATGCATTTTTCTCTAACAGTATTTTGTGAAAACCCTAGGTGCAGTAGACAAGCCACAGGGCAGTGCACAGAACTGATAATGCCTCACCTTCACTGAAACGCAGAACCTCCTGTGAGACTTTTTTGTATGGGGATGTGGAGGTATGCATCCTTTAGATGTAAGGTTATCATGTAAGCACTGGGCAAAAATCATGGGCAACAACTTTTAGGTTCACAGATTCATAGGTAGGTACCAGGCTATCGGCCCAAGGGCCTACGTAAGGCTAGCCAACAAGGTTCCCTGGCTTACGCCACCCAAGAAAGTTATTTTCCTGTGCCCCTGTCGAGCAGAGCAACAGAAGTGATCCCCGGGGTGTATTTCCTCTTTCCCATCCACTCATCAAGATTTTTCCTGAAGAGTGCTAATGAGGAACTTTGCTTGACATAGATGGGTAGCTTGTTCCAGAGTATGGGAAGCCTCTGGGACAGGAATCTATTCCTCTAGCATGTCCTGTTTATTGTGGTGACCAAGGTTTATGTCCCTAGAGCATGTAGCGCTGAGGGATTGGGATTTCTTTAGGTGTAGCATTGTCCAACAGCTCTGGGTTTAACATAGCTTTATATGTAAGGCAGAGATCACCTCAGAGTAGGCAATATGCTATGGAGTAAAGCTGGAGTTTTTTGAGACGGTCAGTGTAGGGCATCTGTTTGAGGCCAGTAATCCTCTTTGTGAGATACTTCTGTGGCCTTTCCAGCTGCTGCAGATGTCTTATGAGGTACATACCAAAAGGGGCGTTGTACTCTATAATGGATCTAATGAGTGTCGAGTAGAGGGGAACAATGACCTCTTTTTTCCTGGATGAGAACCCTTTGTGATGAGGTGTGCTATGTAGAAGGATTTCCTGACTACTGCGGTGATGTGATTATCAAAGGAGAGACTACTGTCCACCTGGGTCCCAAGGTCTCATCACACATTCAGCGTTAAGTAGACTGCCGCCTATGTGGCAGTTAATGGGTACAGAGTTTTTACCAAATGGGATGACAATGCACTTTTTGGCATTGAGCTTGAGGCCATGGCTCTGACACCAAGCATCTGTCTCAGTGAGGCCCTTCTGTAGGATGTCGACATCATTTGGGGACTCTACTATGGCTCCTAGTTTGCAGTCATCTGCAAACTTTGTTAGCCTGTACTTCAGAGAAGTAGATATCAAACAGGAGAGGTCCCAGGGCTGAACCCTGTGGTACTCCATTTGTCACTGGTATGAAGTCAGATTTGGAGTCTGCAACATTTACAGTGTGGGTTCTGTCAGTAAGCCAGTTGGTAATCCATCTTATGACATAGGGATTTATACCTAGTTTAGTGAGTTTAGCTATAATTCCAGAATGGGGGATGGTGTTGAAAGCCTTGGCAAGGTCAAGATAGGCTGTGTGAACCACCTTACCCTTGTCTACGGCTTTGGTGACTGCCTCCAAGAAGTTGATCAGGTACAGGAGACATGATCTGCTTTTCACAAATACAAACCGAGTGGGGTCCAGAGTTTGGAGGTTACCAATGTCTTTGTTTATGAGTTCCATGATGATATGGTTCCACGACCTTACAGACCAGGCTCGTCAGGCTGACAGGGTGATAGTTCCCAGGATCAGTGGTGGCTCCCCCTTTGTGGAGTGGGATAACTGTTGCTGTGCGCCACTCAGTGGGCACAAAGCCTGATATGAGGCTATGATTAAATATGGTGTTTAGGTGGGGAGCCAGTTCGTTCTGAAGTTCGTGTAAAACGCAGCCTGGGATGTTGTCCGGTCCCATGGATGCTGTGTTTTTGGCTTTACAGAGTGTAGCTTTTACCTGTGTAGTTGTGATTACAGGGACTTTGCATTCTTCCTGTATAGATATGGGTCCTTTAGTGAGTAAGCGTTAGCACTGAACCTATCTGCCAGGATGTTGGCAATATCAGTTGGTTCTGTAATTTTCGTGCCGTTGTGCTGTAACTCAGAGCAGATCAGGGTGATGCCATTGAGATTCTTGACATAGCTATAGAATGCTTTGTGGTTGTCCCTAGAATCAGTGGCGATTTTGTTTGCGTTGATAGCTTTGGCGAATTTTATAAGGGATCTCAGCTTCTTACTGAGGCTGATCAGGGAGCTCCTCCACTCATGGGATTTTACTCTCTTTTGCAACAGTTTCTTCCTTCTGTTGTAGAGCTTGTTTATGGTAGTGGACCACCAGATTGGCTTCTTTTTTTTGGAGGATAGCGTCTGGTTCTGTTTTGGAGAGCATGATCCATGCACTTGTGTAAGTGTTTATAGAGTGCATTTGTACAGGATTCAGCAGTTGTAACTGTATTGTCCATCTGCATGGGTGTCATGAAGTTTACCACTTCTGTCTTCAGAAGTATGAAGTTGGCTTTGGAGAAATTTTTTACCATGGTTTCCCTAATGGAGGGTGGGGGCGGCATGTGGATATCTAGAGTGATTAGCTTATAGTCGGATCTGACCTAGTAGTTGACGTCAGGTGTAGAACACCGGTCACTCATGTTGGTAATGACCAGGTCTAGGATACTGTTGCCCCTGGTGGGGGTGAAGATAAGTTGATCCAGGGCATTGGAATTTATGAATTCTAGAAAGCGCTGAGCGAAGGAGTTGGTACATGAGTAGCTTTCCCAGTTAATGGTGGGGTAGCTGAAATAGCCCATTATCAGGGTGTTTGGTTGAACCCTAATATTTTTCAGTATATCAAGAAGAGGAGTGGGAATCCTGGGGCATGGTGGGGGAGCTGTAGCAAGTTACAATTTGGACTGCAGTTTTGCCCAGAGTTAGTTGCACTTGGATAACCTCGGATGCATTATGCTGAGCAACTAACCTGGAGGTGTGGATATCCTTAATGAATATGGACACACCTCCGCCTTTGGTGTTCTGGTCAAGGTTAGGTGGCCGAAGAGTGTGGTATAAGTTACAGCCTGGTAATGCAGGGGTGCTCTGTGGAGTCTTGAACCAAGTCTCAGTCACTGCACAGATATCTATGTTCTCCATTTTAAGGAGTGCCTCGATGGAGTGCATACTGGGGCAATGTGGCAACTGCCTCATGTACACAGACAATCCTCTCCTCCTACCACCCAACACTACAACCTGCGAGAGATGCACTTACATAGCCAAACTGGAAGCAGTTCTCTCCGGCCAAGATTGTGCTAGACAGTCAAGAGGAGAAGGTTAACACCTGCATTACACCTCAAGCAACTCATAGCCCTTTAAAACCCACACCATCAACACCCACACATAGCAACACTAAACCCACATATGCGGAGGCCCTTAGCATTAATCCACCTAAGCAACAAGGACCTCCGAAGCCGAAATGCAAACAAACACCTGTCACAACCAAAGTGACACACAGCTCACAACACCAGTGTGCCACCCAACAACAGCCCCTAAGGCAAGGCAATGTACCCAACACTTTAGTCATAGGTGACTCTATAGTCAGGCACACTGATGTCCCACTCACCAGGCTGAACAAGGAGAAAATTACAGTCAGCTGCATGTCGGGTGCCAGGATCCGCCACGTAACGCATGCACTCAAGTCACTTCACAACAAGTACAAATATGACTCTGTCATTGTCCATGCTGGAGTGAATGACTTGAGACGTACCTCCCTGGACTACATGAAAAGAGAAATGGAAGAGCTCTTGGAATATGTGACCCAGGCAGGTATGACCCTAGCCCTGAGTAGCATCCTGCCTTCGCCCAGAATGATACCACAGTATAAGGACAAAATGATTGACTTCAACAATTGGCTAAGCTTCTGGTGTCATTCAAAGGGGATCCAGTATTTGTCTGCCTGGGAAGACATGATCAACAAACCATGATGCTTTGCAGAGATGGTCTGCACCTGTCACCCCTGGGATTCAGGTTACTGGCTAAAGCTCTTGCCACCCCTATAGTGCCTTTTTTAGGCAACGTTCAAAGGATAAAACCACCACCGTAACAGATACAAGCAAGCAAAATCTGAATCTGAAGGCAATGCTAGAAGTCTAAACTTCAAAATGCACTCTCTCGAGGCACTCCTAAAAATGGAGAACATACTGAGACCTGGTTCAAGGCTCCAGGGAGCACTCCTGCAATACCAGGCTACAATTCTTACCACACGTTTCGGCCACAAAACCAAGACCGAAAGACTAAAGGTGGAGGAGTGTCCATATTCACCAAGGATATTCACACTTCCAGGCTAGCTGCCCAACACAATGCATCTGAAATTCTCCAGGTGCAACTAACACTAGGTAAGACTGCAATCCAAACTGTAGCTTGCTACAGATCCCCCACCATGGCCCAAGATTCTCACTACACCTTTCTAAACATACTGGAAAATATTAAGATACAACCAAACACCCGAATACTGGGTTATTTCAACTATCCTGCCATTAATTGGGAAAACTACTCGGGTACCAACTCCTTTTCCCAACGGTTCTTGGAATTCATAAATTCCAACACCCTGGATTAACTAATCTATTGTCCCACTAGGGGCTCCAATATCCTAGATGTGGTCATTACCAACATGGGAGAGAGATGCTCCACACCAGTGGGCACCCCCTCATTGGTGAGGTCTGACCATAAGCAAATCACCCTCGACATCCACATCCCACCCCCACCCCCCAGTAAGGAAACCTCCTTAAAAAACGTCTCCAAAGCCAACTTCATGCTACTGAAGTCAGAAGTGACAAACTTCACAACACTCACGCAGACGGGATCTGGAAGTTCGACTGCAGAATCCTACACTAAGGCACTGTATGAGCACATCCACTCATGCATGAATCGTGCCATCCCAAATAGAACCAAGATGCTCTTCTCCAAAAAAGGAAGCCAATCTGGTGGTCCCCTGCTATAAACAAGCTATACAACAGAAGGAAGAAACTGTTGCAGAAAGGAGGAAAATCCCAGGATGCAAAAAACTCCCTAACCAGCCTCAGTAAGAAGCTGAGATCCCTCATAAAATCCTCAAAAGCTAGTTACGAAAATAAAACTGCCAGAGATTCCAAAGACAACCACAAGGCATTCTATAGTTATGTCAAGAATCTAAATGGCAATGCTCAGATCTGCTCTGAGCTACAACAGAATGGCATTAAATATACTGATCCCAAGGATATTGCCAATATCCTGGTAGATCAAGTGCCAACTTCACCCCCCTCTCACCCCCTAAAGGGCCCATCTCAATACCAAAAGACTGCCACATTCCGATAATCATGGCCACACAGGTAGAAACCGCACTCTCCAAAGCTAAGAATACAGCATCCATGGGACCAGATGAAATCCCAGGCTGTGTACTACATGAACTACAGATTGAACTGGCACCTCACCTAAGTGTCATGTTTAATCATAGCCTCACCTCAGGCTTCATGCCCACTGAATGGCACACAGCTACAGTTATCCCGCTCCACAAGGGAGGATCCTCCTTGGATCCCGGGAACTACCGTCCCATCAGTCTGACAAGCCTGATCTGCAAGGGCATGGAATGCATTATCATGGAACTTATAAACAAAGACATTGGCAACCTTCAAACACTGGACCCCACCCAGTTTGGGTTTGTGAAGGGCCGATCTTGTCTCCTGAATCTGACTGACTTCTTCGAATCAGTCTCCAGAGCTGTGGACGAGGGTAAGGCAGTCAACACAGCCTATCTGGACCTCGCCAAGGCCTTTGACACCATCCCACACTCTGGAATCATAGATAAACTTACTAACCTGGGCATAAATCCCTATGTCACTCGATGGTTTGCCAACTGGCTTACTGACAGAACCCAGACTGTATATGTAGCCGACTCCAAATCCAGCTCCAGACAAGTGATAAGTGGAGTACTTCAGGGTTCAGTCTTGAGACCACTCTTGTTTGGCACCTATTTCTCTGAAGTACAGGCCAACACTAAGGGACTCTGGCTAACAAAGTTCGCAGATGACTGTGAACTGGGAGCCATTACTGAATCCCCAAGTGATGTGGATATTCTACAAAAGGGCCTTTCAGAAACAGATGCCTGGTGCCAGAGCCATGGGCTCAAGCTTAATGCCAAGAAATGTATAGTTATCCCCTTTGGAAAAAAAGCATGTACCCATGAATTACCACATAGGTGGCAGGACACTAAACATCGAAAGTATGATGAGAGACTTAGGGACACAGGTGGACAGTGGTCTCACTTTTGATAACCACATTGCCACAACAGTCAGGAAATCCTTCTATGTGGCACACCTCATCACTAAGGGCTTTTCATCCAGAAAAAAGGAGGTCATTGTCCCACTGTACTCATCCCTCATTAGACCCATTATAGAGTATAATGCCCCGTTTGGTATGTACCTCACAAGACATCTGCAACAGCTTGCAAGGTCACAGAAATACCTCACTAAAAGAATCACAGGCCTAAAGCAGATGCCATATGCTGACCATCTAAAAAAACTCCAGCTATACTTTGTGGCATATCTTCTACTCAGAGGCGATCTCTGCTTAACATACAAGGCCATGTCAAACCCTGAGCTGTTGGACATGCTCCACTTAAGGAAATCCCAATCCCTCAGAGCCACACGCTCCAGGGATCTAAACCTGGTCATCACAATGAACAAAACATGCTGGAGGGATAGGTTGCTGACCCAGATTCTCCCCATACTCTGGAGCAGAGCGCCTCATTGGCCCTCTTCAAAAGGAACCTTGATGACTGGATGGGAGCTAGGAAATTCACCCCGGGGATCATGTCAGTCTCCCTGCTAGACAGGGGTCCAGAGAAGTAAATATTGTGGGAAGAAATATCCAGGGAATTGTTATGGCTAGGCTTGCATAGGCCCTAGGGCCGATAGCCTAGTACCAACCTATGAACCTATGTTGTGGAGTGGTCTGAGTGCGTGGGTTATGTGGTGGATCCTGGCACCAGATAGGCAGCTGACAGTAACTTTCTCCTTGTTTAGCCTGGTGAGTGGGACATCAGTGTGCCTGACTACAGTCACCTATGACTAATGTGCTGGGTACATTATATTGCCTTATGGGCTGCCGTTGAGTGGCACACAGAGTCTGTGGGCTATGTGTCATTTGGGTTGGGTTGGGAGGGCTGGAGATTTCTTGCGTTTCTGCTTTGGAGGCCTCTGTTGCTTGAGCAGATTATTATTGAGAGCCTCCGGGAATGTTTTTGTGTTTCTATGTGTGGATTTTGGTGGTGTAGATTTAGTGGGACTATGTGATGAGTGTGGTGTGGTGCAATTGTTTACCTTCTCCTCTTCACTGTCAAGTTCAGTCTTGGTTGGAGAGAGCTTTACCTCCAGTTTGGCTAGATAAGTGCATCTTTCACAGGTTGTAGTGTTGGGTGGTAGGAGGAGAGGGTTGTCTGTGTACATGAGGCAATTGCTACATTGCCCCAAGATGCCCAGATTCATCAGATAGACAGGAGAGAACACTGGGAGCTGACCCTTGGACATGCCTGAATAAAAAACTATTTTCCTCTAAACAAGTGAGCACAAGAGCGGTTTTTCTCTAAGCATGTGAGGAAAGTAAGTACAAAAACTGTTTTCCTCTAGGTAATGAGGAAGGTTGAGTGCTGTAGTAATTTGTAGCTTTAGTGTTTACAAGTTCTGCACAAGTGCTGAGCATGAATAAGCAAATTCAAGTGCTAAAACTAAGAATCTGTATCTGAACTAGACTAGTTACAGGAAAGAAACAAGTGCAAATGCGGGCTTTTAAATCAGGAAGTTGAAAGAGATGGAAAAATTGCCCAAACGGCCAATAACTACAACTTCTGGGCCAGAAACCACTCCTTATGTGGTAGATAGGTTACCCAGTGCTTACCACTCCCACTGATAAGCTAGCAGGCTTCCCTCCAACACAGACAGGTTTGGAGGCCTCAGGAGCTTACAAACAGTACTGGATACAGCAAATCTGTATCTGGACTAGACTAGTTACAGGAAAGGCCGGAAACGAGCATAAATTTTTTTTGTTACAGTTAAGCAGAACACAGGGAGATTCTACCAATTTATTTTTGTAAAGGAACAAGAGAGAGGAAAAGCAGAATATAATTCAAGGTTAGGAAACTAAGTGGGCTGCTCTTCTCAAATGTTCTCTCTGTATTAGGTAGAATGAGCCAATGACACTTGACTGGGAGGAGTGTCCCAGATCAAATTTACAGTAGGGGCGGGCAACTGCAAAGCCACCAAGTATAACAGCATGACACCAACATGGCGGAAGGGTGGGGAACAATACTAAAGCTACTAGCCTACAAAGACAGAAAACACTACAAAAATGTTTATCACAGCAGAAGAACAGCAGTGAGCCACAAAATTAAAGTTTTAAACAGATACTGGATCAAGGAGACTCTACAAAATGCTTTTAACTGCAAACAAATCAGTTATATGATACACTCCTTGGCAAGAAATCAGAACGAACAAATAGGTGCTGAACAAGTAGAGAAAATGTCCCGTTAATACCTTTCACACAGTGAAACTAGGTAAAAAGCTTAACAAACAGTGTGACAGTAAAAACCTTATTTATCAGGCCCTGTAAGGCAGACAATTTTAGTTTAACTGTGCAGATTAGTTAATAGCAATAAAATACAGTAAAAGTATGCAGCAGGCAATAAAAAGTGCTATACATAAATTGCTAGAAGCAATAACTAGTAAAAATAAGCAAAAAAAAAAAAAAAAAAAAAAAGGATACTTATTGTTATATATCTCAGATCAGAGTTGTAGTCAATGCCCCTCTTCCACTCGGCTCAGTGTCTGAATTTTCGTACCTGCAAGAATCTGTTGAACCTTGACAGGTTCAGAATCGGCCTTCAGGTACCTTCTTGTTTGGGAACTAGGAAAAGCCTTGAGTAGAATTATTATCCTTGTAATATGTTTAGTATTGGTTTCACAAAGCCTTGAGTGCACAGGACCTCTATTTGCTTTTAGGACTCTCTTGGGTTGGTGGAATATCTGGGAAAGCTGATTTAATTAGAGGCTATTTAAACTGGAGTTTGCAACCTCTTAGTATGATTTTTGAGTACCCACTGATCCCTGGTAATAAGAGTCCAATTCTGACAGGGGGTAGGGAGAGAGGGTGGGAACTGGAGGGGAGAGGGAAGGGGAAAGAGTGTCATGTAAAAGTCACAATTGATGCTTGCTGGGTCCCTGTTGGTGGGATCTCACAGGCCTATTGGAATCTGCATGCCACTGTCTCGGTTCGATGGTGATATTTTTGACTATTTTCCCTACAAGGTCTTCAATGTCTAGGTTTAGACTGGTAGACCAGAAAGGACCACTTCTGCTACATTTACTGCAACTAAAGTGAGGAGGCTGAACCTGAAGAAAGTCCTTAACTCTTTTGTATGGACTTGGCCTTATCCTTCATCTTCTTAAGCATGACCTTCAGCCTTCGGGCTAAAAAGGAAATTTTGTCCAAAGGAGCATCCAAGAGACTGGATTGCACATGTTCAGAGAGGGACTTTTCGTTTAGCCAGGCCTGTCTTCTAATGAGGGATCCTGTTGCTACTGCCCTACTGGATGCTTCCAGAGCATCACAGCCACAATGAAAAGAGTGCTTAGCTACTTGAGAGCAATACTTGTACAAATCTAGCAGTTCTTTGGAGAAGGCCTTATTTTCAATCTCCACCAGTTTTTGCTTCATCTGATTTAAAATAGTTTCCTGATACTTCACATATGAAACTGGCAATTCAAAGCCTTCATGACCAGGGTTGCAGATGTAGAGACTTTCTTTCTGAACCTGTCCAAGGTTCTTGATTTATCAGTTAGCAGGGGATTTTTTTTTTGAAGTGCTATGTTTAGCTCCCTTAGCAGCCTGAGTCACCACTTCAAGATCCGCTACAGGGTTCTTGAAAAGACATCTGTGTGAATTTAGATTTCCAAGGGGAGGTATCTGGCTTCAATCCAGCAAGACATCGTCCACCAACTTTAAGACTGGAGGAATGGCAAGAGGTTGATACTCAAGGAGTTATAAAACTACCCTAAACTACTTCTTTGATTGTGGATAGTCTTGTGCTTCCCACTGAGAGTGTTTCCTTAGGGTATGTTGGGTCACCCCAAAGGAAATGCCCTCGGGGGGGGGGGGGTGAGGCAAGGTTTTCATCAGAATCAGGAAGCAATAGATAAACCTTCCTGAAAGATAGATTCATCATTATCATCCTCAGAGTAAAAAGGAATCAGAAGACTCATAGGGGAGAAATATATCCTTTTTCTTTTACCAGGAGAAGATTCAGCAGCAGCACCTAGGAGAGACAGGCATCTGGATCTCTGGTGATCAAATCCTCAGCCAATCTAACTAGGTCTGTTGATAGGTGTGAGTTTGGGAATGGTAGCCGGTAGGATTTGGCAGAAGTAAGCTGGAAGCAGCCTTTTTATATGAGGTCTTAGGCATGGACCGGAGGGCAATGTCTACTCTAAAGCCAGGATGCAGACAGCCAAATCCCAAGGACAGTGAAGAGGTGATCTTCCCAACGACAAGAAACTCTGGACACCCCTTTGTCAGTCAGAGTGGTAATCAGAAACCAGAATCTGCAAAGCAGTTCTGGATTCAACCAATGAGCTAAGTCCTTCAGTTTGTGCAGGAGGAGGAGGAGGACCTAGAGGCGCATTGGATTCTAAACAGGTCTCAGAAGAGGCCTGTGCAACAACCTCAGTTTTCAGAGGGAACTGCAAAGGTGTCTCACCTTCTTCCATGATAAAAATCCTAGGAGTTATGGGCGATGGCACATCAGCATCACCTGGTAACCCAAGACTTGGGTAATTTTCCTTCTTATGCATAGGGAGATCACCTCAGCCCGACCAGCGGACGACAAAGTATGCGAAGGCAATAGCAACTCTCTGAAGTGCTTAGCTAAAATCAAAGCCCTACACTTAACTGTTCTACTGTTAAAGCGAGCACAGAACTGACAGTGTTCGGTATGCTGTGCTCTGGGCCCAAACAAGTTATACAAAAGGAGTGAAAGCCCCAGTGTGTTATCTGCTTGCCACAGTGGGGATAATTAACTTTCTCTGACATTAGTCAAGAAACATGAGAAGCTCCCCAACAGCGTACTTAGCTTCAGATGTCTTCTTTCTCTGTTGCAGACTGACCAATGCACTGATACTCTGCTTCTAGCTCTGACATCAATTAAAAACTGAGTTTATGGTGCTGGCTGACTCCCTTTATACACCAGACATCTTGACGTCGGTCAGGGCATTCGCTGGCTTCAAAAGAAAAATTTTCTCTTGAAGAAAATTCTCTGGTAGTCAGGCCGGTCAAGGGCTTGCACAGCAGGAAATCCCATAAGTTATGGCTGCAACAGTGAAACACATAGAACACATTAAACATATAACTGTGATCAACTGTTCTGAAAAGCACAAGCTGGCTTTTATAGAAGCATGTGCCAGGACAACTGTGTGTGTGAGAAAAGGACTGAAGACAGACTGGATCGCAAATGTCATTAATGACTACAAGCTCTATTTGTTGTCCTGCTGCAAAAAAACAATGCAACATTATAAAAAGTATTTCTAGTGATAACACGGAGTACTACAATAAATAAACTAGGAGTATACATGAGGATTAAGTTTAACTACATGTTCACAGTACATTAAGTACCAAGGCCAAATGGCACTGTTGCAATATAACCAGGGTAATATACATTACTTTAGAAGCACTAGCACTGTAGCACAATTAACTTGATGAAATGTGTGCAAGTAGCATTTACTTAAAAGTATAGCTGCATAAGTAAATTGACCATAACACTAGATGTTCTAATAGACCACTGTTGCAGTAGTCTAAGCTGTATGGGCTAAATCCTGCTAAGGACATTACCACTGGCCAGCTTTCAAAGTTTTTGGGTAACTACCACGTGCCCTAACTGCTGTGTAGCTTGAGGAGAGAAATATGAAAGCAGCAGTCAAAGCTGGATAGGTATCTTGCCTCAAGAATGGAGGTTAGAGCTCTGAAAGGTAAATGGTAGGAAAGGAAAATAAAACATATATGCATTTACAAATATTTATGGAGTATATACATCCACACCCTGGCAATACACCTAAAACAGAATAAGGGGGTGGAGGGAGGGGATGCCTACTACAACAGTGATCTATTAGAACATCTACTGTTACGGAAAGTTTACTTACACAGCTGTACTGTGTTCAACATTAGATCACTGCTGCAGTAACCTAAGCTATATGGATAAATTACCACAGCTTAGGATTATACTGAGAGCCGGAAATAATTTAAGAATCCACAAGCCTCTGGATAATGGTCCCAGCAAAGCCTGTTCTGGACTTGGAAAAGGAATCCAGTTTAAAATGCTTTGTGAAATTATAAACCGAAGACCACATTGCTGCATCTATAAGACTTCGAGCCAACTCCTTTCCAAAAAGCTACAGGAGAAGCCAAAACCCTGGTACGACGAGTTCTGATCCTGTGTGGAAGTGAACCATTATGGTGAAAGTAGATGAAGAAGATAACATGAGACAGCCATCTAGAAACTCTGCTTTGACACTGGTTTTCCTTTTTTCTTACCTTCATAGTAAACAAATAGCTGACTGTCCTCCCTGAAGTACTTTGTTTTGTTCAAGTAGTACCTGAATTGCCTGTGGACATCCGGATTATGTAAGATTCTTTTTCCCCTGTTTTAGGGTATTGGAAAGAATATAGGACAATTAATAGATTGGTTCAAAGTGAACTCTGAAACTGCTTTATGCAGAATAGAAAGATACTTTTTCAAAGAAACCCTGTACTTTTGGAAAATGAGGAAAGATTGACTCACCATAAGAGCTTGAATAAATAAGTTTCACTAGTAAAGAATCTCAAGTCAGCCTAATGAGCTGGTACAAATGGAAGAAGTGGTAGTTTTTCATGCATAAAATTAAGATCCCAAGGAGGAGCCACCAGTTTTCTAGACAGACTGATATGGAAAACCACTTTCAAAATTGGTTTGATTTGAGGACAGGAAAAAAGGGGGGCTTTACAAGGGCAAGCAAGCAGAAATGACCGAAAGATGAATCTTGACAGTTGAGTATAAAATGCCAGAGGATAACAACTCGCACGAGTTTTACAAAACCAGAGGCATACATACCTTAAGAGGGTCCTGGTTCTTTGCATAGCACCAACTACAAAATCTCTTCCACTTGCACATATAATTTCATAGAAACAGTTTTTTTATCCTCTTTTAGTACCTGCTACTGTGTCCCCTGGGAAAAAACTGCCTTAAGGGTATCAAAATTCTATCATGCAGGCCGTCAACTGTTTTCAAACATTCTTCAAAGAAGGGAGAACCACTATTGCCTGGGTCAAAAGGGAGACTTACCACCACTATTTTGGGGAGTCCTTCTGGATCTTTAGATCTACACTGGGTATCGGTGGAAATGGTGTAAAAGCATATGAGAACATTCTCATCCAGAAGAATGAGAAGGCATCTGTCTAGCAGGCCTGTCTGTACAGAATCCTGGTGCAAAACCTCACTGTCCATTTTGAAAGGAGACGAACAGACTTTTTGAGGGTCTCCCACAGTTGGATTCATTCCTGGAATACCAACAAATGTAGCTTCTATTCATAAGGGATTGTCCTGCTCTGCTCAGTTTTTCTGCTACAACATTTTGCACTGACAAAGCATGAAGCCTGAAGCGTTAAAATGAGCTGAGTTGCTAATGCTCAAGAAATTATAGCAAGTCTGGTACCCCCCTCCCCTTTGTTTATACACCAAATCATTGAGGTGTTGTTTATGATAACTTGCAGAGGTCCTGGAGACCAGAAATGGTTTAAAGTTTTTAAAGTACTGATTACTGGTATCTTCTCTTTGACAGCTACATGTTTTTGTCTGTCCTGTTTTTTCAACAGACCTCGCACTTTAACCCCCTTTTGACACAGCCTTCTCAAGCAATATTTGAAGCATCTGTTGTGCAGGCTGAAAGGAAGGTGGAAGGAGAGACCTAGATTGAGACACAACTGGTCCACACACTATAGTACATCCCTTTTACAACCCCCAGAACTGGAATTTGAGAAAAATAAAGGATGCTGATGCTAAGACTAGAATGACTTGATGTATCACTGATTTGTTTTCACATGAAGTCTGGCCAAAGGTATCTTGATAATCAGCAGTCATAAAACCCAGAAATCTTTGAAATTCCCTGGCAGATGTCAGAGATTGGCTAGAAAAGTTCAGGAAGATTTCTTTGCACACCTCAACTTTATCCAGAGGAAGAAAAGCTCTTCCTAGGGAAGTATACAGAAGACATTGCAGAAAATATATTTTGTGGGAAGGGAAAGAATTAATTTCTGTAAATTCAATTGAAATCCTAGACTGAACAGGAATTTTTTGACATATCAGGTAATGTTAACAATTGCAAAAATAATCTGCAACTACAAGATAATCATCAAAATATGAAAATAAGTGAATGTCCTGAAGTCTGGAGCCAGGCACTTTGTAAATATCCTTGGTGCAATAGATAGAACAAAGGGTAAGACAAAGAACTGATAATGTAACCCAGATACAAAAACCTTAAAAATACCTGCATTTTTTGGAAACTGGAATGTGATGAGCATCTTTTAAAATTCTTCTCAGGCACCAGAAAGATCCTTGAATAAAAACCTTTGCCTATATGATCTAAGGTACTAGTTCTATCACCCTTTTGAGACAGCATGTGCTTCACAACTGGAGGAAACAGGGATGTTTGCTTTACAATATGAGGAAGGATCCTTTGAAAAGGAGCAAGGGACTTCCCATTGCCATCTGTATGCCTGCTGAGAGATACCCAGAAACAAAATATCTGAGATAATCTGATGCCACTGGGGAAGATGCATTCTGACTTTCTTTGGTTCCGAGAGGCTCCCCTTTCTTCTTTCAGTCTCCTTGCCATTGCATTTTGAAATTCTATTCATTTTAATTTTGTTGAGGCTGCTTATTTTCATTCTTGAAATATGCCCCTGAATTAGAAGGCAAGGTTTTACTGAACTTGGAAAAGGAGAGTTGAAAGATACAGGGAACCCCTGAATCTATTTCGCTCTTTCATCAAATCTTTTAAGGACATCAACAACAGAAGGGCCAAACAAAATATCTTTGTCAAGGGGAGAATTTAATATCTCAGCTTTAACATCTTCTAGTATATTTTGAGACTGTAACCAAGCAAATCTTCTCATAAGCAAATCAGTGGCAGCAGCTCAGGAGACAGCATCAGCAGAATCATAAAGAGTACTATAACAGGAATTTGATTACTTGAGTAGCAGACACAAGTAAGCAATTTAATGAAATTTTACCTCTGAACAGTTAATTTTCTCACGTTCTCAAAAGAAGTCAGCAAACATTTTAACACGTGAGCCTGGCAGTTCAGTATTCTTGAAGTCAAGGCAGCATAAGAATAAACATTCTTCCCATATCTATCAAAAGCATCCCCATCCTTGTCAGAGGGACTGGGACTAGCATTCACAATCTTTAGTAGCAGATGGCTTTGGTAGGTCTGACTTTCAAAACAGAACTAAAACTAGAGATCCCTTCCACCCAATATGCCTCTAGAAATTTCTTTAAGACTATCTACTGTTAACTGGCAAGCTTCAAATCCTCACCAAACCCAGTTACCTCCACTGAAAATACAGAAAAGTACACAATCATACCATACCAGCATGTAAACAGCTGCGAAGATGAAGCTGCACTCCATAAGAACAAGAGCAGGGCAAAAACAAGAAATAAGCCCACATGGTGGAACCATAACATCAACAAGCTTTATGATAATGGGAAAATAATTCTGACCAAAGTAGTGCAATTCCCATAAGGTTAAAAGCCCTTGTCATTGAAATAAACAACTCAGGAGCTTAATAAAATCCACAAAAGCCAAGTTTGAAGCTAAAACAGCTACCAAAGCTGAAGACAATCACAAGGCATTTTAAGTTAGGTTGTAATCTCAAAATCACAATGCACTGAGCTGATTCAGAATGATGCTACCTACAAGTGAGGCTGAAGACACAGCAAAACCACTAGCAGATAAATTTAGTTCAAACTTTGCCCACTCTCCCCTCCAGCTGTCCTTTTAAGATATACCTCAAACTGGTTCGCCTCCAGCTATCACACAAGACCATGTCCTAAAACTGCTATCAAAAGCTAAAAGTACTGCATTTATAGGACATGACAATATATCTGGATGTAGCTTAAATGATATGAAGCATGACTTAGCCACACCTTTAACACTGTTCAATCTCAGCCTCCATGCAGGTCTTGTGCCAAGTAAATGGAGAACAGCTGCAGTCATTCTCCTGCATAAGGAAGGACCTTCCACAGACCCGCAAGTCTAACCAGCCTCATATGCAATTCAATGGAAAAAGTTTTGACACAATTCCCTACTCAGGCATAGTAGAAAAGTTAAAGTGGGAATAAACACCTATGTCACTTGCTGGATTGCTATCTGGCTCACGGATAGGATGGAGGAAATCAAAATAGGGGAAGTTACCCCCACAAAGAAACCAGTCACCAACAGAGTCTCCAAGGACTCTGTGCTGTAACTTATCTTGTTTGGTACCTACTTTACTGAAGTAAAAGCCAATATCCAAGGTCTCTGCCTAAGTTTGCAGACGAGTGCAAACTAGGAGCAGTCAGTGAATCTCCAAATGACTTAAAATCCAGCAGGAAGTTTTGTTCCAAATACATAACTGATGCCAAAATCATGGACTGAAACTAAATGCAAAAAAATGCATTACTGTATCCTCTGGGAAGTCATCTAACTTCAAGGAACTACCACATTGTCAATACACCCCCTAAGAATTGGCTCAGTTGTTCGGGATTTGGGAACTTATGTGGACAGTGACCTAACGTCTGACCAACCTGCGTCCATTGTTATAAGAAAGTCCTTCTATATTGCGCAGTTTATAAACAAAGGGATTATATTTAGATGTAGGGATGTCACTGTCCACCTTTATTCAGCCCTTATTAGGCCATTCATTGAATATAATGTCCCCTTTTGCATATGTCTTGTCCAGAGACATGCAACAACTGTAACACCCACAAAGATACCTTACTAAAAGGATAAAGGCCTAAAAAACATCCTACATGGACTGATTGAAAGCCCTGTCACTATACTCTGTATCCTACAGACTGCTAAGAGGTGGCCTGTGTCTGGCATTCAAGGCATCCTCCTACCCAATACTGATGGGTTTACTGCACCATCAGCTAGTTAAATGGCATCAGAATTACTCAATCTATGGATCTAAACCTCTTCTTCAAAATCAGCAGAATGGTCTGGAGGGACAGGTATATTTCACAGAGGGTACTGCTCCTCTGGAACAGACTATCCATCTACATAAAACAAAGTTCATCCCAGTCCATATTAAAGTACAACTTGCATCTATTGATGGGAGAAAGAACATTTACCACAGGACTGCCCCCTCTACTATTAATGGACACAGGCAACTTCTAAATTCTTTATTCCATGTATGGGTCCCCTCAAATTATCGTCATATAGACCATGGTATGGGTAAGTCCAGTCTATAACCAAATGGAATAGGTTATTTCAAACAAAAAGGGAAACTGGCTAGGCTTAAAATGACTAGCAAGGGCAGCTAGCAAAGTACTTACCTACAAACCTATAAAGAAACAACTGCAGGATCAGATATGGGATAAGAAAACAGCTATTTGTGTGTCTGAGGTACTCTCTTTCTCCCCCTTTCTCCCTATTAATATGGGTGTTCCACAAGGCTCAGTTCTAGGTCCCTTCTTTTTAACATCTTTACTAACCATCTCTACCAAGCTTGTTCCAGTCCTCTCTCATTCAGTTTGCTGATGACTCCACTATTATCTCCTTTGCTGATAACCGTACTGATCTATTGTCTCACACAAAAAACATTAAATCTTACTGAATGCTGGCTATCTAATAATCAGCTCATTCTTAACCTAAAAAAAAACTAAACTTCTCCTTTTCCTCCCCAAATCCCTCTACCACCTGAAATCATCATTTACCATCTCCTCTCTAAATAATACTTTCCTTTCCCCTGAAACTCATACTAAGCTCCTTGGTGTGACCATAGATGATAAGCTCAAATTTGACTTACATGTACATCACTGTATTAAGTAAACTCACCAAAAGCTCGGTTTATTGTATAGAAATAAAAGGATCCTCACCCTGGATGCTAGAATGTCACTTGCCCATGCCTTCCTTCTTCCTAATCTCTTTTATGGCTCACAAATCCTAACTAATCTACAGTCTTCTCTCCTTTTCAAATTAGAATCTACCTACAATAAAGTAGCCAGATTCACTTCCAACTAGACTTTTAAATCTCATCATTGTCTGGCTCTGAAGTTTCTTAACTGGCTAGAGTTTCCTAACCAACTCTTATTTACTCAACTTCGAGTTATTCGTTCCATACTGAACAAACCTAACAAATGTCCTAGTCTCTCAGCACTCCTCTCTCTCAGAAGTTCTGATCAACATCTACTTCAAATTTATAAACCTATGAAATCTATTGGACAGCATGTCATCAGCTCTTCTCTTGCCTCCCATTGGAATAAACTTCCTCTACCCTTGAGAACTATCTCAAATGTCCATGAATTAAAAAAAAAAAACACTAAAATTGCATCTTAATAGTATCTGGTCTTGTCTCTGTAATCATCCTACTTGAGCTCCTCCCCTACTCTACCTCTGCTTCCTTCCTACTATCATCCTATTGCTTGTCTGTAATCTTCTCTATCTCCTTACTCCTTTCTGATAGTTATTAGATATATTTATTACTGCTGATATTGTTAATTTTTGTAAATATTTGTTTTTTTACTGTATCTGACTGTAATTGTATTATAGTCTATGTGGAGATTTTCTCCCTGGGCCTCCACTGAAAAAGGGTTTTACCCAGTTGGATCATCCCGGTTAACAAATGTCAAATAAATAATAAATAAATAAATAAACAGTGGTCACTGCTGTTGCTTCTCAGTGCGGTTCTCCAATTTGGTTTTTGGCTGTAGCACCTTCTGCATGGAATCTACATGTTCTCGCTATGTATGCATGTTTTTTTTTTTTTTTTGTTAAGTGCTCTGGTTTCCTCCTACATCCCAAAGACATGCCTTAGATGTACTGGTGATCCTTCAAATTACATGCGCAACTTATAATGGACTAGAGTCCATCAAGAATAGTTTCAATGCCTTGCATCAAAACAGTGCAGGGATTGGCTCAGACTTCTCCACAATCATGAAATTGATTAAGTGAGTTACTGGAAAATGAATTATTCTTCAAAGTCCCCTTCAAAGTTATCTACTTGTACTTTTTTTTCTTTCAGTGGGGCAAAAAACAGTCCACTATGATGAGCTATCAACCCTTATCCTTGTCAAACACACAATGCAAGAAAAAAAAAGAGCACAACTGAGTCAGGGGTGTGAACTGCTAATTTCTTTGATTTAAGTTGCTGTTAAATCTTCCATATCACTTACAGACTGTGTAAACAGTACTTCACTCAGACAACAGTGCTCCTAAATCATCAAGAAAAAGCCATATGGCTACTTAATGTGATAGTCTACTTACCTGCCCATCTTCTTTCACCATGATATTACTATTATGACGATCACCAATACCCAAAATGAAAGTGGCAACACAATAACCTGCACATGAGCGTGTAAACAAATCGATAGCTGCATCATACCTACAAAGAAAAAAAAGAAACAATACAAAATATTGCTTGTTTCCACACTGATTTTACACTCATAGGTATTTGTATGCAATGACAATCATTTTCTCTTAGATTTCTCTACCATTCATAGCCCCCTGAGACTGAGTACTTGACAGCCTACTGCCCTGCATATGGCCAAGAGATTATCATGCAAGCTGAGGCAAAGAAATACGAAACTCACAAAACTGTGCAAGAACTTAACTATAACAGTAGCTGACTTACTGATCACTGTTGCAGTATTTCAAACTGTTGGGTTATCTCATCACATTACCTGGACATCCGGCTGGTGGTGCCAAAACCTTCCAATGAGCCATATGTCCCACATACAACCTATTGTCTGTGGGTGTGAGGGCTCATAAATGTGAAAAATTCAAACTACTTCAAAGTCAGGAGATCTGAAGATATCAGTGGAAAGATACAAGACAGGCAAAAGTCAGCTAAGAAGGGAGAAGGCAGAAGGCGTCTCCCTCTCAAAAACAGAGGGCATAACCCAGTAAAAGACAAAGGAAGATAGAAGGGTGGGGGAAGGAACAGTGTACGTTCTTACACAACTATACTATGTCCTCCCTTACATTACTGTTGCAGTTTTCCAAACTGTTGGGTGATTCCCAAAGCTTACTGAGTGAGTAGAAAAGGGTGGATGGATCAGGCCTTAGGAGAGCTTTCAATTATTCCAGACAGCACAGACCTGGGAAAGGAAGCTTTGTATCTAGAGAAGGCATCTACCCTATAGTGCTTGGTAAAGGTGTGCACAGAAGACCAAGTTGCTGCTTCTAGAATGGCTCTTGAATCAATTCCTTTGTAAAAGGCTCCAGAAGAGGCAACTGCTCTAGTATAATGGGTTTTAACTGAGGAAGGTAAATATTTTCCATAATGAATGTAGCAAAAGGAAATAGATTTAGAAATCTAGTTAGCAATAGTTTGTTTAGAGACCATGTTTCCCAACTTGGCTTCCTGGGAGGAAACAAAAAACTGGTCAGTCTTGCGAATGCCTTTGTTCTTACTCAAAATCTGAACTGCCTGTGTACATCCAGAGAATGGATTAAATGATTGAGGGAGAGCTAACTGACCATTGAAGGCATAAATGAAAGACTGACCCTTAGAGAAACCCTGTCCTTAAGGAAGATAAGGAAAGGAAGAGATGACATCAGGGTTGGAACTCTAACACTTCCAGCAGAAGTAAAGTTTACTAAAAGCATTGTTTTCCATTTATACAATTTTAGAGAAGTGGAATCAACTGGTTCAAATGGTCAGACAAATAAGGTCCCAGAAAGGTGGAATCGCTTTTCTAGGTGGATTTAAATGAAAGACACCTTTAAGAAACTGCTTTACTTCAAGCCTAGAAGGCAGTGGCAGGTCTAGAAGCAGGCATGCAGAAATGGTCAATAAGTGTGCATTAATTGATGAGTAGGGTAGTATGGCTTTTAATAGCTCATAAAAGTAAGAGGATAATAAGAAAAAGTGCAGCTGTGTACACTTACCATAAATGTAGATGTTCGAGTGTATTCACTGTTGCAGTCATTACATTTGGATTATCTGCTTGCAGATAGCCCTCAGTTGCCTGATTATCCAAGTCTTGGGTCCTGCATCAGTTGCCGTCTCATCTTCCATGACGTCAGGTAGTCAGGGGTATAAAGCATGCAGCCAACGCCATTGCATCAGTTTTTCTTGCCACAGATGTCAGGTGCCCCCATAATGGGAAGCAATTATATACAAGGTTACACCTCCAACAAAAAGCAAATACACCAGAAAGCTTTAAGCATGGTAAACAAGAGTAGAGGTACAGTCAGTAGAATTCAGGGGACTGGAGGGAGGGTAACCAGGACTGCAACAGTGAATACACTCAAACATCTACATTTATGGTAAGTATACACAACTGTACTATGCTCTTCGTGTTTCACTGCTGCAGTCATTACATTTGGGTAGATTCCAAAAGCTAAGGAAGGGAGGAGGCAATTAGATAGCATTAGGACCAGTTATAAGGCCCTGCAAGACTGCAGTGGCAAAACCAGGTCTGGATTTTGAAAAAAATTGGCAAGTGGTAATGTGGTAATGTTTGGTGAATGTATGTACAGAACTCCAGGTAGCAACTTCTAGGATTGTCCCTGGTAGGGACACCTCTGAGAAAGGCTGCAGAGGTAGATGCAGCCCTGGTGGAATGTGGTCTTATCACCTGTGGGGTAGGTTTTCCGTGGTGCTTATAGCAGAAATGAATGCAGTGGCCTATCCACTTAGAAATTATTTGCTTTGAAATGGCCTTCCCCTCTGCCCCTGCAGCAAATGCAACTAGCAGCTGTTCAGATTTCCTGAGAGGCTTAGTCCTGTCCAAATAAAATCTAAGTTGTCTGTGCACATCCAAGGAGTGCAGTATTCGTTCCCCTTTGTTCTGTGGATTAGAAAAGAAGGTTGGCAAATGAATGGACTGATTAAGAGCAACACTGTATACCACCTTGGGCATAAAGGAGGGATTGGTCCTGAGGGACACCCTGTCCACATGAAAGATGATGAAAGGCTCCACTGCCATGAGGGCCTGTAATTCAGACACCCTTCTTGCTGAAGTGATTGCTAGAAGGAAGGCCGTTTTCCAAGAAAGGAATTTCAACTCTGCATTTGCAGCTGGCTCAAAGGGAGGTAGAGTGAGCTTTTCCAATACAAAGTTAAGGTCCCAGGCTGGCGTAGGGGCTCTCCTAGGTGGTCTTAAGTTTCTGGCCCCTCTGAGGAATTGCTTCAGCAGTGGATGATAGAAGAGGGGTGGGGCTCTGTATTATAATGAGCTGAAATGGCCGAGGCATGAATTTTGATGGAAGAAAAGGAAAGGCCCTTGTGAAGCATTTTAGTTAAGGATTGAAGAATGTGCAGTAAAATTGGGCACTGTTGTGTCTATCCCCTGAGTTTGGCTCCAGGAACAGAATCTTTTCCATTTTTCAGCATAGGATTTTCTAGTACTAGGCCTCCTTGCCTCCAGAATTACCTCCATCACTTGCTTACTGAGGGATGGTAATGGAGAGATCATGTAATTAGCAGTTTGAAACTGTGGGTGCAGAATCTGGCTCTCCTGCTGGGACAGCAGGGCAGGGGTCTGAGGCAGGTGCCATGATTCCAGAAATGACACACTGCGCAGGAGGGGGTATCAGTGTTGGAGTGGCCAGTCTGGTGCAATAAGTATTGCCCTTGGTTTGTCCTGTTTGATCTTTAGTAGCACTTTGGAGAGGAGAGGCAGAGGGGGGAAGGCATAAACTGATAGGTTTTTCAGGTGAAGGACAGGGCATCCACTTTCTAAGCTTTTCTGTGGGGAGTCCTTGTGCGCAATTTGTCCAATTGGTAGTTCTGAGGGGAGGCAAACAGGTCTATCTCTGGTCTCTCCCATTTGTTTCTCAAAATGTTGAATATCTTTGGTTCCAGTTTCCACTCATGTGGGTCCATGAGATTTCTGCTTAGGTCATCTGCCAGTGTATTTAACTTGCCTGGCAGGAATTGAACTTGTAGGTGCACTTGGTAGCTCAAGGCTGTGTTCTCCCTGCTTGTTTATGTACCACATAGCAGTGGTGTTGTCCGTCTTTACCAATAATTGTCCTGGAAGAATGTGGTCTTTGAAGGCTGTCAGAGCATTCTGTACAGCTAACATTTCTTTTTGATTGATATGCAGGTGCATTTGACTCTGGTTCCATTTGCCCTGAATGCACTGTCCTGCCAAGTGAGCCCCCCATGCAGAGTCTGATGCGTCTGTTGTTAGGGTTTGGGTGGCAGGGGGGTAGAGTGAATGGCAGTCCCTTGTTGTGGTGGCAGGCCTCTGCCCACCAAAGGAACTCGGTCTTTAAGCAAGGGATGATAGGAATCATTGATTCTAGGTCCTGAGAATGTTGACAACATAGGCTTTTTACATACCATTGTAGCTTCCTCATATGCAGTCTTGCATATGGAATTAGTAAAATGTAAGGGGCCATGAACCCCAGGGCTTACAGTATTTTCCTTGCAGATAGCTGGGTCTTTGTGGCAGTAGTTTGAAGTAGGCTGTCAAATTAACTTTGTTTCTCTGGAGTGAGGTAGGCCATCTGGGAAGTTGTATTCAAGGTTGCTCCCAGGAATACAATTTGTTGGCAGGGTACTAGATGTGATTTCTTTTCGTTTATGGAGTACCCCAGAGAAGTTAGTAATTTCTTTACAAATGTCAGATGATTTAATAGTATGTCCTGGCTTTCTGCCTGAATTAGACACAATTCCAGGTATAGGTATATCTGAATATTTCTTTGCCTGCAAAATGCAATGACTGGAGCTAGGCACTTTGTGAATACCCTGGGTGCAGTAGATAAGCCAAAGGACAGTGCAGAGAACTGATAGTGCATATAGCCTGCTCTGAAGCATAGGTATCTTCTGTGAGATTCCCTTATTGGGATGTGCAGGAAGGCTTCTTTTAAATCCAGTGTTGCCAACCAGGCATTTTTGCCTAGCATGGGAAGCAGCTGATGAAGAGTTAGCATTTTGAATTTTGGGATTACCAAAAAAGTGTTTAGGATAGACAGGTCCAGGATAGGATGTCATGAATTGTCTTTTCTGGGTACCAGGAAAAGTCTTGAGTAAAAACCTTGCCCCAATTCCTCTTCTGGGACAGGTTGAATAGTCCTGATGTTTAGAAGAGAGAGAACCTGCTTTTGAGCCTCTGCCCACTGATTTGGGGGTAGGTCTGGCCAACCGTTTGGGGCTGGTAAGGAGTGGAATCTGTATCCTTGGGAAACTATATTTAAAACCCATTTGTCTTTGGTAATGAATTCCCAGTTTTTTGCATGCAGGGCGATCTTTCCCCCTAAAGGAACAGTCAGTAGAGCAGGGCTTGGAAGGTTTAAAGTTAAGTCATTGTGACAGTTTACCATAGGGGGTGTCTTACTATTCCCAACTTTGGAAGTGGAAGCCCCCCATTGCTTAGGCCTGTGAGTACCTTGAGACTGAAGCCTGGGTGGTCTGCTGGTTCTGGGTTTGGACTGAGAAAGCCTGGAAGAGGCAGGAAAGGACCAATTCTTAGAAGGCCAGTGCTTACTAAATATGGGAGGCTGTACTTGCAGGAAATCTTTAACAGTTTGCACAGATTTAGCTTTTTCCTCCATCTTTTCAGTACTACTTCTGCTTTGTTGCCAAACAGGCGGTCTTGGTTTAAGGGAGCATCTAGTAACTTAGCTTTAACATAATCTGGCAAAGATTGCTCCTTAAGCCAAGCATGCCAGTACAGACCCAGTGACAGCAGCCTTGCAAGATGCCTCTAATGAATCAAAACCACATTGCAAAGTATGTTTTCCAACTTGTTCAGCAGAATGCATTAAATCCTGTAATTCTTTATTTTCAGCAAAGTCAGGAATCAACATCATTTTCTGTTTAAGCAATCCAATAATATGTTGCTGATACTTTAACATATGAAACTGGTATTTTAAGGCCTTAATGGCCAAGATTGCAGAAATGTATACCTTCTTACCCCATCTGTCCAGGGCCCTGGAATCTCTATCAGAGGGGGTAGGGTTTTTGGCAGTAATAGCCTTAATGCCTTTGGGTCCCTGTGAAATGGTCTCAGGATCCGTAGTAGGATTCTTGAAGAGGAACTCGTGAGAGTCAGGTACTCTGTAATACTTGTCTGGTTTTTGGGAGCCGGAGATAAAGTGTCAGGGGCCAGGCTAGATTCCAAGAAAACATCATCTACAATGTCCAGTACAGGAGGAATAGCTACAGACCTGTGTTGAGGTAGGAGTAAGAATTCCCTAAGGCTCATTTTGGAGTCAGAGTAATCCTGGCTTTCCCAGCGGAAATGCTCCCTAAGAGCATGCAAATTTTCACCAAAAGAGAAATCCTCTAGAGGGGAAGCAGAGGGAATTGAGTCATCTGCATCAGAATCCTCATAGGTAGATAAGGGAAACTCCTGGTCATCAGAGGAAACAAATTTCAGAATCCTGATCAGAAGGAACATCAGTTCTAGGTCTATTAGAGGGAGAAGGGTGGCTTCCCCTGATTAGAGTAATAAGGTCTTCAGCCATTCTTATCATTTGTTTTTTAGGCATAGGGGCCTGACCATGCAGGCTGGATGTCTGTTTTCTAGGCGTGGATCGAGTTTTAGGCCTTGAAGAGGAAGATGGTGTTGGTTTAATATGCAAGTCAGTAGGTATGAATACACCCTCAGAAGCCAGTGCCTGCACAGCAGCTCCAGACCTATCCAAGGTAGAGACATCCGCAGGTTCCACAGTCGAAGAAGCATCTCACGGCATACCGGACTCCGAATGGGTCTCAGTAGAGGCCTGCGAATCTGAAGTAGCAGGTATCAGGGTCTGCGAAAGTGTCTCACTGAGTACCGGCGAACTGGCGACTAGCTTAGGAGAAGCGTCGTCAGCAGCTTTGGACCTATGCGGTCTGTCTCTGTCTTTATCTTTGCGTTTTTTTGGAATGTCGGTATTTGGGTGGCTTACCAAAGCCATTTCTGGATAATTGAACTGAGTACCAAAATATTTAGATGTGAAAATGAACCGACGTCGAATAGTTTGAGGTTTGAATAAGGCACAAAACAGACAGCGAGGTACGTCGTGGTCTGGGCCTAAGCAAGGAATGCAGTATGAATGAAAATCTTTATGAGGTATTTACTTTCCACAAGAAATACAATTGTTAACTTTTACTAACATGGGTTTAGACCAAGAAAAAGGACCCCCAACGGGGTACTTAGCTTAGTTGAAGACTTTGGATCTGAAACTCGAAAAAGAAAATTTCAGGAGTCGGCCGGCCGGCACTTGCGAACTTGCTTCTGCTTCGGGCACCGCACGGCAAGAAAGACTGATGTAATGGTGTCGGCTGCATGCTTTATACCCGTGACTACCTGACGTCATGGAAGGTGAGACAGCAACTGACACAGGACCCAAGACTTTGATAACCAGGCTGACTGAGGGCTACCTGCAAGCAGATAACCCAAATGTAATGACTGCAACAGTGAAACATGAAGAACATCATTAGTTATGTACTTACCATAATGCTAGATCCATGTTGTCTTCTTCTGTCCATTTCAACACATTTGGGCTATCAGATCCAATCCGATCTGACCTTGGATCTTTTTTCAAAAGCTTGGATCGAGGACACTGGCTTCTCCCCTACCCATAATTTCCTTTAATCTCCAGATTACCTCAGATCGAGTTTATCTGCCTGCAGTTATCATACAACCAAGTGAAAAAACAATAAAGCCCTAACTAACTAAACGTAACTTGAACAACAAGGGACACCGAAAAGCAACAGGCTGTGCAAAATACAAGGCCCCCCCCTAGCCAGGTCCAACCAGTCAGTAAAGGAGCTAAAAAAATGACATTTTAGGCTAGGGAACAGAGGGAGGGAATGTTGAACCAGACAATGCAGATCTACATAACCTTCATATCCAATGTTGTCTTTTCTGTCCAATTCAACAGTTGGAACAAGTTCCCAAGCTACCCAAAAAATGCGTGATGTGATGGAAGGATATTTCTTAGTATGGTGGAACCAAAGGATATACAAGATCTAGACTGTAGATCCAACCTGTAATGTGACACAAAGGTATGAACTATGGACCAAGTAGCAGCAGCAGCACAAATCTCATCAATGGGAACTCTAGCAAAAAAGACTGTGGAGGTAGCCACAGTCCTATCTGAATGAACTTTTGGTTTCCCAGGTAAAGTTAACTCCATTTTGTCATAAACAAAGGAAATATAGTCAGAAAGCCACCTGGACAATGTTACTTTAGAGACTCCTTGTCCCAATTTAGTTTTTGAGAAGGAGAAAAAAGTTGGTTCGAATTCCTGTAATCCTTCATGTGATGTTAACAAAAATTAAGTTGATGGAAATCTATCAAATGTAGAGTACATTCCCTTTGCCTGAAAGATTTGGAAAGAACAGTGGTAGACTGATTAAGATTCGCTTCAGTGGCCATTTTCAGTAAGAAATGAGAATTAGTTTGCAAAGATACCCTTATCCTTGTGAAACACAAGGTACAGAGGTCTACAAGAAAAAGCCTGGCAGCTCAGAAATCCTCCTGGTGGAAGTAATTGCTACTAGAAAGATTAATCCAAAAAATGCTCGGTGCTGACTTGATCCAACCAAAAAACAAAAACAAACAAAGTAACAAAAGAATCCTTGGTGGTACACCGCTGTATATCCAAAACAAATTTATTCTCCAATAGAACACACAGAATGTAGAAAGATAAGCGCTTTCGGGTACAGGACCCTTCTTCAGATAAAAACAGTTAAGATAGCATAAATTTAAATTGTTTAATATCAACAACGTATTGAGCTAATAGAGTCAAAGTGGATTATAGAATTGATGGCCCATAGGGGGCCGGGTTTGAATGATGTCATCCCCATGAAACCAACTTTAATGAAAAGGCGGGTATTTTATTGACTTTCTATTGGCAGGCTTTTATTTAAATTTATGCTATCTTAACTGTGTTTTTATCTGAAGAAGGGTCCTGTACCCGAAAGCGCTTATCTTTCTACATTCTATGTGTTCTATTGGAGAATACATTTGTTTTGGATATACAGCGGTGTTCCACCAAGGATTCTTTTGCTACTAAAAAGATTGTTTTCCAGGTAAGGAAATTTCTGGTCCACTGAAGATGTGGTCTCAAAGGTAGCCCTACTTAATGCCTGTAGCATGATAGTAATGTCCCATGGATGAACTGGATCCATGACTGGGGGTCTCAGGAGAAAACTGCCCTTCAAAAAAATGCTTTGGAAATTTTCAAGGCTACAATAGAAGTTAGATTCTGGCCCACATGAAAATTTGAAATAACTAACTGCACTCTGATGGTTGGAAAACTACAACCTTTCCGAAACAATTCCTCTAAGAAATCTAAAATAGATGGTAGTGAAACTGAAAAAAGGGTCTAAACGTTTGGAAGAAGCCCATAAAGTGAATCTTTTCCATCTGCTATGATAAACTTTCCTAGTGTTTGTTTTTTGTGAGGAGGATAAACTATGAATGACTGGAGAAGACAGCCTGGTAAATCTGGCCAAAATTAATATTGGAAAAACAATGCAATCAATTTCAAGGTGTTATGTCTCGTGAGGTTGACCAGAACAGTGAAATAGGAGGTCTGGATGCAGATCCAGCACCTATAGATTGTATTTCAAATGAGAGTAGGAAAAAGGGAAACCAAACTTACTGGGGCCAAATGAACGCAATGAAAATTACTTTTGCCTTGTACTTCATGGGTTTCTGAAGAAATTTGGTTGTCACAGGAAAGGGTGTAAAAGCATAAGGGAGACCTTGGTGCCAACTGTGGACCACAACATCTCTTGGCAACTATCCCTGTGGAAGAATCAGGTCAAAGTAACTGCTGCATTTGTCGTTTAGATGGGAAGCGAAAAGATCACATCAAGGCTGTCCCCAACAAATGAAAATCAGTGTCACCACTTTTTAACAGAAGGACAACTTGTAGGACAGAATAACAGACATGCTCAGTTTGTCTGTAAGCAAAGTTCCCAGGATCTGTGTTGTGACCAGAATGTATTGGGAAGACATTGCCCACTGCCACACTCTCATGGCTTCTTGGCACAGTGGGTATGTACAGTTTCTCCTTGCTTGCTGATACACCAGCCCAACACCATGTTGTCCACATGGATGGATATCACACCCTCGGGGTGAGAGTCCATAAATGCCAGAAACGCTAGAAGGACTGCCATCATCTCCAAGATGGTGATATGAAGACTGGTGTCTGTCAACGACCATATGGCTTGAACCGTGTTCCCTTTGTAAAGCCCCCCATTCCAGAAGGGAAGTGTACATGGTCACAGTGATCACAGGAAGTAGATAAGCCAACCCCATGTTACTACCGGTGAGGTCAAACACTAATGGTTCCTACATACTGGTGTGAGATGTACTGGGGCATGAACGGTTTAAAATATCTAAGACCATTGCATTGAAAATGCCCATTGCAGGACTCTCATATAGAATCTTGCCTGAGGTACTAGTGTGATTGATGCAGCCATAGAGCCCAGTAGTCTCGGTACAAGTCCTGCTAGAGGGTTGGGATGATGAATGACCTCTGAAGCTGTCTAATGCAGAGACAGAATTCTACATTTTGGAAGTCTGGCTATCTGAGTAGCTGTGTTAAGGTGGCATACTATGAACTGTATCATCTGCGTTGGTAGCAGCTGGCTTTTGGCAAGGATGATCATAATTCCCCAAGTATAGAGCTAGGTGGAGCAAGTTGTCCTTGCACTGAATTAGTAGATTCCTGGTTGATGCACTGAGGAGCTAGACATCCAAGTAGAGGAACACCTGGATCCCTTGCTGCCTGAGGTATGCTGCCTCAACTGCCATGCATATAGTGAACACCCTGGGGGCTGTGGTGAGGCCAAAAGGTAGAACTCTGAATTGAAAATGACTGGCTCCTAGCTGGAAATGGAAAAAATCTCCTGGACTGCCTGGCTACCTTAATATGATAGTATGCTTTCTGGAGATCTACTGAGCACATCCAGTCATACTTTCTCAAAAACTGAATCATGACCATTCAGAACTTTTTCTGTTTTACAAACCGGTTGAGGTAGCTTAGGTCCAGAATGGGCCTGAGGTCCAGTGGCTTTTTCAGAACCAAAAATAACCTTCAATAACTCTGGATCCTTGCTGGTCTGGTGGGACCTCCTGGACAGCTTGCTTTTCTAGCTGCTTTGCAACCTCCACTGCTGTCAATTCCATTTGACTGGGTGGATCATCAGGAATTCTCTCTCTTTTTTCTCTGGTGGGGAACCAAATGGAATAACATAGCCTCTGGTAATTCTCTGCATCCAGGAAACTTAACTGACAGCCCACCAGGTTTGAGGTTGCAGGAAAAATGCCCTCAGCTGCCTCCAGGGTACAGCAGTTGGGCAACTGTTCAGGAGCACTGGAAGGGTTTCTTGGTGAAGGGGCATCTAAACCTTTGAATTTGCAGTCAGTCTGTGCTTCTGGGGTAACATCCATTATAATTATTTCCCCCTCTGACATGGGGGGGGGGGGTTGCTGTCAGCAGAAACATCCTGGCCAAAACCCTGGGACTTTTGAAACCACAACTTCTTTCCACCCTTCTGGTTCTGAGAAAAGATCCTTTGAGGACTGGAAAAACAAATGTCAACTGCAGACAGGGTCTTGCCCTAATGTTCACTTCTTGTAAGCTTTTCTTTAACCTTTGGTCTGAAAAGAGTCGAACCACTGAAGGGAGCATTGATAAAGGATGTCTTGAAGCCTTCCATTAAATTGCAGGGGCTCACTTAAGCATGCCAATGAACAGCAATGCCGGTGCCTGCTGCCCTTTCTGTGCCATCAGCTGCGTTAGAGAGAAGACTCATGGACACACTGGTCATTGACTGACAACAGCTGTGACTCCACTGATTTCTGGATGTCCATAGGCAGATTACCCGAGAGGGATTTTGACAGTTTCTTGGTCAAGTCCCTCTGGAAACAAGTCATGTGAGACAAGTAAGTTCAGGGCTCTGACTGCAAATATAGCTGAAGCATAGTTCCAAATCTGTCCAATGCCCTAAAGCCTTGATTAGAGGGTTGAACATATACGTTGTCCTCAGAGATGACCTTTTTGGAAGACGCCTCAACAACCATGGCATTTACTGCGGGACCCTTGCTTCAATGGGAACTGCTTCTAAGTGCAACTAAAATCTTATCTGATTTATGAGGGATCAGCTCTATCACACCAGGTTCCTTCCAGTCCCACTGAGAGCCCAGATCTATTAACACATCAGCAGGTGGAACAACCTAGGAGGTAAATGAGCCAGTCCTGAATGTCTCAAGGAAGACAGACTCCCCTGAGGATGAGACTTCAGTGAACCAACCTCTTCTTTGCTTCATCAATTCCATAATATTGCCAAAGGAGATGTCTTATAGAGTGCATCATGGGGAGCCCTCCCTTTCATTGAAATCAGCTTCTTCTGTGACAAGACAATGGAGATGAGTCTAAGTGCCTTCTCTGTAAAGCTCTTTTCCTACATCTCCCATAGACTCTTTTGGGGGTAGGGTTGGAACTGGAAGGACAGCTTGTCAAGTGAGAGCTCTCAAGGCTGACTGCTTCCATCAGACAGGATGAACAGATACAGCTACAGAATCCACAGGAGGCTGCAACAAAACAGAGTATGATACAGAAACTTCCTCTTTGGATCTGGAGAGGAGCCCCTCAAAAGCCTTGAAAGCTGAAACTGACACTGGAGCCAAAACTGCACCTCTCTGACCTGAGGAAGTCAGAAATGGAATGTCCCCGGCTCTGATCCATCTCGGCACAGAGAATGATAAAGGTGCTGAACTATCCACAGCCAAAGTGCCCAGGGACAAGGATGGCTCCAAAAACATCTCAATCTAATAGGGCTGGACTTGAGAGGGTGAGGGAAACAGTCAAAGTCAGTAAAGCTGTCAACTCCGAGGCAGGTGTCCAGTGTGAGTAAATCAGAACCATGGGCTTCAGAACTAAAAGAAAAACCAGCACAGGAGAGACTAGACTAATAGTGGGGCAGTAGGGACCATGTCCAGAAAGGGGTAGGTGCCGAGGAAGCCCCAGCTGGATCTTTCACTGAAGGAACTTCTGCATCATTCTTCCGATGACTCCTAGATGATCAGATGGATGCGAAGGACGACTGCCACTGATGGTGGTGGGTCGAGGTGAACATCAGGGTTTTTCCTGCAAAAATGGTGACTGCAGCCTAGGGTTATAGCTGGCTCCAGGGAGAAGTTACAGGATGCAAATGGGGAATGGATCCGAAGGATCTTCAATGAAGATGGATCTGTACATCCTGGAGTCTTCAATGATGGGCTGGACAAGCCTGACAGATCCAGAGATCTCTTTTTCAACTTCCCTATACACTTTTTTTGCTTCCTTTCCTTACTTCTTTCTCTTTCTTGTCCATACTTGCCTTCACTTTTTCTAATTTCCTGGAGGAGGTAGAAGACATTGCTGAAACAGAAGGTGGTGACCCCTCCTACTTGGGCAGGGAGGCGGCCCTCAAGTACCAATTTGTCATTATTACCAGTGACAGTCCTGGCTCCGGAACAGGCACAGGCCTTGCACTCAAATTCTAAGTGAGCTACACCTAAACAGTATACGCAAAGGGAATGAGGGTCTTGGGGCACAATTTTGCACCCGCAAGCTGTATATTTTTTAAATCCAGAGACCTTGTCTGACATGGTATCAAAGAAAGGCAATAACAGCAAACAAATATCAACAGAAATAAACACTCTTCTATAGAAAATAACTAATTTAATGAAAAATAGGTTAATTAAGGTTTATTGTACAGAAAAAACAAGTACATGCTGACTACTACTAATGATATAGTCACATTAGGGATACAGAAATTACTCCACCCAATTTTAGAATGATAAGAAATGATAGAATCAAAAAGAAAGGTGGTGGAGTAGCCCTAATCTACTCTTCCTCCTTAATGGTTACTCCCTATACAAAGCCCATTCCCTAATTTTCTACAGCTGAACTAACCCTGGCCCTCCTTAAGATAAATAACAAAAACACATGTATAGCTGACCTTTACATCACCACTGGAAACAACATCCCCACTCGAGGATATTCTCTCTTGGATCTCGACTAACATACAAAATGAGACTATACTCCTTGGTGACACTAATATTAACTGGTCTTCTGCAAACTCTCCCACAGCCTCACAAAATATAAATCTGTATAAATTCACCCACGTAATCGATTCTCCAACTAGACCTGCTAAAGATTCTATCTCAGGAGCTATTCTAGACTGGATACTTGTTTCCCACCCCCACAGCATCTCTGATAAAGGCATCATACCTGACCCACTTAGTGACCATCTCCCTGCCTTTGCACGACGTACACCTCTTTCTCTCCACTTACACCATAACTATATCACAGCCCGTTCCCTCAAAAATTTCAATGCTCAAAACTTTGCCAACACCTTAAAACATAACTGGAACCCTTTAAAAACCCTCTCTCTAGACGACACTGTTTCCTACTTCAATTCTGAATTCCTTAACCTGCTCAACAGCTTTGCTCCCCTTAGGTCTAAAAGGGTCAAAGCCAAAACTGCCCCATGGCTGACCAAGGAGACAGTCTCCCTCATGCATCTCCGCAATAAATCATGGAAACTGTACCAAAAACATAAGGGTCCCAATAACTTGGCCGACTATAGACAACTCCAAAACAGAGTAAAAAAAACAAATTGCCATGGACAGAAAAATCTATTAACAAAATTGCAAAATAATAAATCAAACCCTAAAAGGTTCTGGAGCAGCATCTCTAACCTGCTTCATCCCAGTAAAAAAGACTATCCTTGTCCTGATCCTCCTACATCTGATTTCTCCTTAGCTACACAATTTAACTCATTCTTTATTGACTCAATAGCTAAACTTACCACAACCTTCTCAAATAATACCTCAGGCATATCACCATCATTCCCATCAATACTAACCCACTCTAATTCTAACCCTACTCAGCATCCTCCTTTCTTATTCAAACCTATTCCAACTAGTACCATAAAAAAACTCCTTCAAAAATTAAAACCATGCTCAAATGCCCCAGATGAGCTTCCCTCCAATTTCCTTAAGCTAGCTGCCGATGGCATAGCTCTACCTATCTCCATCCTAATAAACCGCTCCATTCAGGAAGCTTGTGTACCTCTCCTATGGAAAAAAAGCCTTCATTATTCCCCTCCACAAGGGAGGCAACAATACAGAAATCTCTAATTTCCATCCAATAGCCATTTCTAAAATTCTTGAAAAATGTATCCACCTACAACTCCTACCCTTTTCACTAGACAATCAGCTACTTACCCCGACACAACATGGCTTCAGACCCGGGCATAGCACAACTACAGCCCTCCTTCCTTGAAACCATCAACCACGCTCATGATTCCAACATTTTATCAACCCTCCTCCTAGATTTATTCAAAGCCTTTGATACAGTTTCACAAACTTCTCCTATCCAAGCTATCCTATCTGAAACTTTCCTTATCCTCCATCAATTGGTTTTCCAGCTACCTTGCAAGCCGTCAAATGGAAAAGTTCCACCTCTTCCTTCCTTCATACTATCACAGGTGTCCCACAAGGCTCTATACTAGGCCCACTACTGTTCAACATCTTCATTAACAACCTCCATCACTGCATCCCTAATGCTAAAGTGGTCCAATACGCTGATGATTCCATAATTATCTGTTCTGCCAAACCCCTTCCTAAACTTATGAAACTAACTTCAAGAAGCTTTCTCCTGCACCGAATCTTGGATGCTTAATAATCACCTTGCTCTCAACCCTTCAAAAACTAAGATCATGTTATTTACCCCTTCTAAATCTTCCAAAATTGATAAGAACTCTCTCAATAACAAGGCAAAACACAACCCCACTTGAAATAGTTCCCCACTCAACTTCTAGGAGTACTCATTGATAACCAATTAAAATCTAACATCCACCTACAAACTAATATTAGGAAAACTCATCAAAAACTGGGTATGCTTTATCGCCACAATTGTTATCTTACCCCTTCAACCAAACACACCCTTCTCTACTACCTATCTCCTCCCCTCCCTTCTGTATGGTGCTCCTCTCCTTACCAGTCCAAATTAGCATCCTCCTACAACAAAATTGCTAAGTTTGCTACCGGATCCAAATACTCCTCCCACCATTGCAAAGCTCTCCACTCCTTGAAATGGTTGGAACTCCCAAACTATCTTTTCTATATAGAAATCTCCACTGCCCATAAAATAATCTTCCAACCTTGAAATTGCCCCTCACTCTCCTCCACCCTCCAAATACACCAGCCCAGCAGACTACTTAGGTCTAGCAATCAGAAACTCCTGTTAGTACACAAGCCCACACAAACTCCAGGGACACTTCTACTACCTTTTTCACTAGCACGACTATGAAATTCCCTTCCCCCACTCATTCATACCACCCATAATCTCTCCTCCTTTAAGAACCTTCTCCACTCTCACCTCTCTTCCCACTGGGAATGGTCCTGTTCCCACCCCACGTGACACACTTTCTCTATTTCCCTATTTCTGCCCTATAAAACTACACTCCAGCTAGTATTTCCTTTATCAACTACTTTTATTTGTCTATGACCTAAGAATACTCCATAACACTCCTCTCAAAGTTTTCCTCACCCACTTTGCTGTTGCCTTGTTTTTCATTATCATAAATGTATAAATTTCAAACTTTTTGATTCTTTATTGTGACATTTTAAAATGGTCTTATTGCTGATTTTTATTGTAAACTGTGTATTGACTTTCTGTTGATTTATATTGTACAACTTCATTTGAATGCATTGTGATTTTTGTTGACAACAGTATTTGGAGTTTTTCTCCCTGGGGCTCCATTGAAAATGGGCTCATTTTAGGCCCAATGGACTTTCCCGATAAACAAACTGCTAATAAATAAATAAAGTAGACCTTAAACTACAACAAAGACTCAGAATTTACTTGATTCATTTATAAAAAAATGTTTTAATGACTCAAATCACTGAGTGATTACTTAATGAAATTTTTAATCCTTAACAGGTAAACTCAAAAAACTTTGAACCCGATAAAACTGCAAACTCAGTATGACAGACAAAAAAGTATCCAACCTAATATCAATGCTCAAATGAACTGAGGTAACATACAACCTGGTTTACAGCATAGACAACCATGGACAATCCTCTATGTACTTGTTTTTTTTCACACAATAAACTAATTAACCTCCTCTTTTTCTTAAAAAGGTTATAGTCTCCCAAAACAGACCAACTCTCAGCAGTTTATTTGCTCCACTGACGAGGTGCAATGAAGAAAGAACATTTTAAAATGGTAAATAATTATAAACCAAAGAGCTGCACATGCTCATCTAGTTTTGTTTTTATTCTTTTAGGCTCATCCCTCCATATTCTGAGGGTGAAGTGAGCTTTGCATGTGATGACCACATTCTGGGCCAGGTGAGACCATTGAATCCACTCTTCTACAGCAACAAGAAGAAACCGTAACAATCCACACTGATAAACTAATAGGATTGAGTTTAAAGTATTAAAAAGATGAAAAACTTTTTTTTTTTTGGGGGGGGGGGGGGATATGGAAAGTGGGAAAACTAACAACTCCCTTAAAAGGGGGGAAAAGTTAGGGAAACAGTAATTACCAAAACCAAGAGGATTAAGTATTTAGCAGAAAAAAAGCTAAGCAACTGAATAAAGGACCGCCTATCTACATCACAGGATACAAAGTTTTCAAATCACATATTGGTTCATCAAGTGGCAAATAATAATAATACATATAGAAATGCTACTTATTTTTTATAATTACAAATAAACAACTAGCAATATTTCCAATACAGTGTGATATATACCAACATTTTCAGTGAATTATCCTGTCTCCCACACTGGTGTTTTACACCATACACCTCGATAAAACGTAAATTCAAATATTTCAAGCACGGGTATTAATGCCCTTCTAGACTGTCAATATACCAAAATGGTTCTTCCCATAGCAAGTGTCCAGGCTGTTCTTAAAAACATCTAATATTGCTTTTTAATGCAATTTGGTAGTCTGTTTCATCCATGAGCTGCTCTCTCACAGAACCAATTAGTACACTTCTCATTCTATAGAACCTTCTACATTGGATGTCCGATGATTCTCTACTACTTTTGATAACCCCAAACACTCCCATAGATAGTTGTCTCTAAATGTCCTATATACCTGAATAAGATCTTCTCTTAAATATCTGTAAGAGGCACTGTACAAGTTCAGATATTTTAGTCTTTCATAATAACTTAAATTTTCACATTTATGGATGTTCTTGGTATATTTCCGCTGTACCTTTTCTAGTTATAACCTCTGAACTGTATATATTTTTTCAGACTGTTCAGATTTTTGCCTCATATTTTTTTCCGTTTTTCACAAAACTATTTCCTAAGAAATCTTTGGTAAATCATTTAAGAACAAAGTCAGAAAATAATGACAGACATCTGAGTTTCAGACTTCACACCTTTCAGAAAACTTATGATAATGCAAAACCATTCTATCAATTTTCTAAATTTGCAAGAGCAATATTTAAAAATTGTCCCTATTTTCGGGCCTTTGTCCCCCCCCCCCCATTATTTATGGCTTTGTCCAGATTTCTTGCTGTAAGAAGTTGAGAGGTATGTTTCCAATTTACTCATGCTTGTTTTCTTATTAGGTTTACATACTGTTATTCCACACTCATGTCTGGATATAATGTAATTAATAATGACGTCAACATTTCCGAATTCCTAGATTTTAAAAATCTTTTTACGCAACCTATAGTTCTATAACTACCATTAACCAATCAGTTGATATGATTAGAAAAACTCAAGCTGGATCTACGCATATAACCAGGTACTTAAAAATGAATCTACAGTTTCAATCTCTGTGTGCTGTATTATATAATCAATTTTCAATTCATGTCTCAAATCTCATATGCTTAGTTTTTGATGTATTTATCAGCATATTATTCTCCTATGGCCAAATTGGCCAAATGGTCAATTTAGTCAAGTTCTTTTGCAGACACGTCCTGTTAACACATGTAATCCATTTACTCAATTTCAGGTCATCTGCATACAGACTGTAGAATACCTCAGACAAAAAAGATAGGTATAAAGCATACAGTCTAAACAAGTAAAGACCTAGGACAGAACACTGTGGGACACCCTGACTGTAACCAAGAATTTCACCTGTTCAATTGCTGTATGATACTTGCCATGTCCTACTTATAAGCCAAGCAGCTAACCATCTTATCAAGAGTAAATCAATACCAAGGTGCCGTTTTGTTACAGGACCTATACTGGGACACTTAAGCTGCAGCCTATTTATAGGTCTACAGCCCTACACTAATCCCTGAGCCCTACATGCGGAACATGCCTTGCAACACTAAACTCACACTGTAGTTATTTAATTTGTACTGCTCCCAAAAAAAAAAAAAAAAAAAAAAAGGCCTGTGACTTGAAAATCTGCAAAACAACCAATCGCAAACATAAGTGTTTAAACATTAAACATTACAAAATTGAGAAAATGTTCAAAACAAATGCTTTATTATTCGGTCAAATGATTCTGGTCTACGTAAAGGCCTAATGTGTTGTCATAACAGCAACTGTGGGCTGGCTTGTCTGTTTATTTTGCTTCCACTTGTATTTCTTGGTGCTATGAATGCTTTTTATCAGTTGTTTGTTAGACTTGATCAGTTCGTAAAAGTCTAAACATAGCCTGTCGATGTTCATTGTTGTAATCGGCACGGATTTCAAAGTTTCAGTTGTGAGTTGTGTTTTGGCATTACTCCACATGTCGTTCATCAAGGAAAAGACACGCTCAACAGGTGTGTTGGTTCTTGGCAGTGTCAATGCAAGCTGAACTAGTCACAATATTTCATCATATTCAATCTGCTGAGATCTGAAATGTTCAAATACTTCCAACCATCTCTGGCCAGTTTCAGTACCACACTGCGTCCACTCTTCTATTACCGGCGATGTAGCATACTTAGCAACACAATTGGTTTGATCAGTCAATTGTCATCTGCTGAGGTGCATCTGCATCTTCCAACAGTGCAGACCATCTTAATGGCTGCTTCACCTTTGGTCCAGGTAGGTGCCTTCCTGCATAATGCAAATGAAAGCTTACTGTCATCTGAATGGTCCCACATTTCAATGTACTCAATGCATGTGTTGCATCAGAGAACAACACCGCTTTGCTCTTGGACTTGTTGATTCATCAAATCCCCTTCTTTCTCCAGTTTGTTCAACATTCACTTCATCTCAATTCCAAGAAAACCTTCATATCTTTGTTCCTGCAAAGATGCCTTGAGGTTTGAAACCTCATTATGGACCTCCATGGCTGCGTTCATTTGACACTGTATCTTTGTAATGGATTTGTTGAAATGACTTGTCTGACAGTAAACAAAATACATCCACACTTCTGACATAGAATTCTCGAAGAATGCCTGAATAACCGTTGGGCACTGTGGTAACAACGCAAAATACAACTTCAGCCCTTCAAAAATTAGCAAAATGCATTAAATTGCAGGCATCAGAGCTAACCATCGTGTTTTTGTGTAGCCAAGAAGCTTCTTGCATTCTACACTGGCAAATTCACAGAAAGCTTTTGGCTTCTCTACTCTGTGTAAATTAAAAATGTTGGTAAATCTTGCAAACGATTTGTTCTACATCAAATGACAAGCAGTCGGCTTCAGTCTGTTTTGCTGTGTGTAAAATTTGCGCACTGCAACCAATGCCAATCAATTCAGTGCGACCAAGACACTTCAAGTTCATATACACACTTTTTGTCCCATGACACTCAGCACCACCAAAGTTTGTGTTCGTGTTGTCAGCGGAAAATACTAGAACTTTCTGCAACACGTTGAAGTTGCCAAGAGTGTCTGTAATTGCAGTAGATAAAATGTCTGCAGTTTCACCTGGTAATTCATGCAACCTCAAGCATCTTCACCTGAATACCCTGCGATGGAACAAAATACCAGATCATGACAGAGAGGAGTTTTGTGGTCTGGTGGTTCGACGTATCTGCAGAAAATGAAATGTATTGCATGGAATCCAAACCTTTTCCAATCTCTTCCAAAGCAAAAGAAGCAATGCAATCAGTTACAACTTCTTGCATTTTTGTTCTTGCTAAACTGAATGTTTTGTTGCAAAGATGTTTTATGAGTTTGCTAGTGCAATCCATTGACCTGAAAAGTACAGTTGTGTACCTACCATAAATGTAGATGTTCGAGTGTATTCACTGTTGCAGTCATTACACTTGGGTTATCCTGCTGGCAGGCTACCCGCAGTCGGCCTGAATTCCAAGGTCCTGGTCCAGCGTTGGTTGCTGTCACCTCTTCCCTGACATCAGTGCGCCAGCCGACGCCATTTTCTTCAGTTTTTCTTGCCCCAGATGTCAGGTGCCCCCAAAAAGGTAGGCTGAAAAAATTCTGATCATAAAAAAGCATGCACATAACCTTCATCTACAAGCAAATATACCACATAGGTTATATAGACTAGAGAAGTACAGATAAGCCCCAGCAATGAAAGGGGGATGATGGGAGGGTAACCTGGACTGCAACAGTGAATACACTCGAACATCTACATTTATTGTAGGTACACAACTGTACTATGTTCATCGTGTTTCATTGTTGCAGTCATTACACTTGGGTTGAATCCCAAAGCTGAGGTTGGGTGGCTAGGCCTAAATAGAATTAGGAGTGGCTATGAGGCCCTGCAGAACTGCTAAGGCAAAGCCTACTCTGGATTTAGAGTAAAGAGGTAAGTGGTAGTGCTTTGTAAAAGTGTGCACTGAAGTCCAGGTTGCAGCCTCCAAAATGTCCTTGGTTGGTACGCCTCTGAGGAAGGCTGCTGAAGTGGCTGCTGCTCTGGTAGAATGTGGCCTAATGCCCTTAGGTACTGATTTGCCATGTTGTGAATAGCAGAAATGAATGCAGTGGCCTATCCATTTTGAAATAGTCTGCTTTGAAATAGCTTTTCCTTGTGATCCTGCAGCATATGCCACTAAGAGTTGCTCAGTCTTTCTGAAAGCTTTAGTTTTGTCCAAGTAGAAGCGTAGCTGTCTGTGTATGTCCAAAGAATGTAAATATAGAAGTCTCTCCCCCTTATTCTACGGGTTTGGATAAAAAGTAGGCAAATGTATGGTTTGGTTAAGAGCCACACTGGACACTACCTCAGGCATAAATGTTGTGTTTGTCCTTAGAGAAACCCTGTCCAGATGGAAAATAATAAAAGGTTTCACAGCCATTAGTGCCTGTAACTCTGAGACTCTTCTTGCTGAAGTAATTGCTAGGAGAAGAGCGGTTTTCCATAAGTATTTTATCTCAGCTGTATTGGCTGGCTCAAAAGGAGGCAGTGTGAGTTTTTCCAAGACAAAATTGAGGTCCCATGCAGGTATTGGAGCTCTCCTTGGAGGTCTTATGTTTTTGGCCCCTCTGAGATACTGCCTTAGCAGTGGATGAGAAAAAATAGGTGGGTCCGTATTGTAATGAGCTGAAATGGCAGAGGCATGGATCTTAATTGAGGAGAAGGATAGGCCTTTGTCCAGCATCTCAGTTAGGTATTGTAAAATCTGAGGAATATTTGGTACAAGCATGTCAATTCCTTGTGCCTGGTTCCAAGCACAGAATCTCTTCCATTTTTCTGCATAAGATTTTCTGGTGCTGGGCCTCCTGTCCTTAACTGCTTTAGAGAGAGGTGTGTTCTGAAAGCTTACATTATACGCCATGCAGCCAGATTTAGGGTTCTGAGTTGGCTGTGTAGGATCTGATTGTTTTGTTGGGTCAGCAAATGAGGAATTTGAGGCACTGTCCAAGCTGGGCCTTGAGACAAGCTCTTTAGGATTGGGTACCAGTGCTGGCATGGCCAGTCTGGGGCAATCAGAATACTTTTTGGCTTCTCTTGTCTGACCTTTAGGAGTACCTTGGGGAGAAGAGGCAGAGGAGGGAAGGCATATAGTGTAAGGGCTTTCCAGCTGAATGAAAGGGCATCCACTTTCCATGCTTGTTTGTGATAAGTCCGAGTGCAGAATCTGTGTAGCTGGTAGTTGTGAGGGGGGTAAATAGATCTATATCTGGGCATCCCCATTTCCCTGTTATCATGCTGAAGATTCGTGGATCTAGTTTCCACTCGTGAGGATCCATGAGGTTTCTGCTTAGTTCGTCTGCCAAAGTATTTGTCTTTCCTGGCAGGAATTGTGCTTGCAGTAGTACTTGATAAGTCAATGCTGTGTTCCACAAAGTCATGGCTGGTCTGCAGAGGGGGTAGGAATGTGTGCCTCCTTGTTTGTTTATGTACCACATGACTGTAGTATTGTCTGTCTTTATCAGCAGTTGTCCTGGATGAAGTAGGTACTTGAAGGCTGTCAGGGCATTCTGTACAGCTAGCATCTCTTTTTGATTGATATGAATATGCATTTGGCTTGTGGGCCATGTGCCCTGAATATATTTTCCTGCCATGTGTGCCCCCCAGGCATAATCTGATGCATCTGTTGTTAGTGTCTGCCTGGCTGTGGTTAAAGTGAATGGCTGTCCCTTGATGAGGTGACAAGCCTGTGCCCACCATCGAAACTCCTATTGCAGGCAGGAAATGAGAGTAATTAATATTTCCAGGCTGTGGCAATGTTGAGTCCAAATACTTTTTTGATACCATTGTAGTTTCCTCATATGCAGTCTTACATATGGAATTAGTGGAATGCAGGATGCCATGTAGCCCAGAGCCTGCAGAATTTTTCTTGCAGATAACTGGGCCTTTGTTGCCATGTTTTTGAAGTAAGAAGTCAGTTGCCTTTGTTTGTCTGGCGTGAGATAAGCCATCTGGGCAGTTGTATTTAAGCTTGCACACAGGAATATTATCTCTTGAGAGGGTACTAGTTTTGATTTCTTTTAGTTTACTGTGTACCCTAGGCAAATTAATAATCTTTTTACGAATTCCAGATGCTTTAGTAAAATGTCTTTGGTCTCTGCTTGAATAAGGCAGTCGTCCAAGTAGGGATATATCTGAATTCCTCTGTCTGCAAAAAGCAATTACTGGTGCCAGGCATTTTGTGAAGACCCTGGGCGCAGTAGATAAGCCAAAGGGCAGTGCAGAGAATTGGTAGTGCATTGAGCCAGCTATGAATCTGAGGTATCTTCTGCACGATTGTCTGATTGGTACATGCAGGTATGCCTCTTTGAGGTCCAAAGTTACAAGCCAAGCCTTCGTGCCCAATATGGGCTGAAGCTGCTGCAGAGTCAACATTTTGAATTTTGGAACGTCCAGAAAAGTATTTAAAATAGACAGGTCCAGAATTGGTCTCCAGGCTTTGTCCTTTCTTGGTACTAAGAAAAGTCTTGAGTAAAATCCTTGTCCCTGCTCTTGTTGTGGCACTGGCTGAATAGCCCTCATGTCCATGAGAGATGAAATTTGCTTTTCTGCCTCTGCCCATTGATTGTGTGGCAGGTCTGGCATATCTTTTGTCTTTGGAAGGGTGTGAAAGTAGAACCTGTAGTCCTGAGAGACTATATTTAAGACCCACTTGTCCTGGGTGATCTTGTGCCAATTTTGTGAAGAAAGTGCTAGCTTTCCCCCTAAGGGTGTTGCCAAAAGATAAGTGCTTGGCATTGGCAGAGGGAAGTCATTGGGACTGTTTCTTACAAGGCTGTGATTTGTCTTCTCCGCTTTTGGAGGTAGAAGCACCCCATTGTTTGGGCCTGTATGAGCCCTGGGGCTGTTGCCTGCCTCTAGGGCGTCTGAATCTGCCTCTTTGTGGCCAGTCTGATATTGTAAAGGACCAGTTCTTAGAAGGCCAGTTCCTGCTAAATCTGGGTGGCTGTACCTGCAAGAAATCCTTTACTGTCGGCATAGATTTAGCTTTATCCTCCATTTTCTTCAATACCTCTTCTGCCTTAACACCAAAGTATCATGCTGTAATGGAGCATCCAATAATTTTGCCTTAACATGATCAGGCAAATTCTGTTCCTTTAACCAAGCATGCCTTCTAATAACAGAACCTGTAACAGCGGCCCTGCACGTGGCCTCCAGTGAATCATAACCACATTGCAAAGTATGTTTTCTGACTTGTTCAGCTGCATGCAATAAATCCTGCAAATCTTTGTTCTCAGAACATTCAGAATTTGTCAACATTTTTTTTTTTAACAAAGACATTAAGTATTGCTGATATTTGAGCATATGAAACTGACAATTTAAAGCCCTTACAGTCAAGGTAGCAGAAGTGTAGACTTTTTTCCATCTGGCCAGAGCCCTAGAATCTCAATCTGAGGGGACAGGGTTTTTCGCAGTAGCAGCCTTCACCCCTTTGGGACCCTGTGAGATAGTTTCTGGGTCAGCAGCAGGGTTTTTATGTAGAAATTTATGGGAATCTGGAACCCTGTAGTATATGTCCGGCTTAACAGGTGCAGGAGGTAAAGAGTCTGGAGACAGGCCGGACTCTGAAAATACATCATCTACTATGTCTAGAACAGGGGGAATTGCAAGAGGTCTGTGCTGAGGTAGTAAAAGAAAATCTCTAAGCCTTTTCTTAGAATCTGAATAATCTTGGCTCTCCCAGTGGAAATGCTCCCTCATGGTATGCAGGGTTTCCCCAAAAAGAGTAATTCCTCAGGAGGGGAGGCTGAAGGAACAGAATCTTCAGCATCAGAATCCTCATAGGGAGGAATAGAATACCCCTGTTCTGAAGAGGAATCAGAGGAAATGGAAACCTGATCTGAGGAATCATATTCAGTATCTTGTCTAGGCCTCTTATCAGGAGGTGGATGGGAACCTCTGATCAAAGTAAATAGGTCTTCGGCCATTTTGAGCATCTGTTTCTTAGGCATAGAAGTCTGTCCTGGTGAATGCTGTACTTGTTTACTTGTCTTTAAAACTGTTTTAGACTTTGTCTTGGATGCTGAAGTAGGCTTGATATAAAGTTGTGCAAGTTTGAAGACACCCTCAGAAGCCGATGCCTGCTCAGCGGCTCTGGACCCATCTGAGGGATTAGTTTCCGAAGGGCCAATACCTTGAGTATCCAGAGGCCTAGTTGTCTCCACGTGGGAGTCAGAAGCGGCGTGTGGCTCTAAGGTAGCGGGAGTCAGGGGCTGCGAAAGCGCCTCACTGAGCACCGGCGAACCAGCGACTGGCCTGGAAGAGGCTTCATCGTCGGTTTTGGACCTCGGATGCCTGTCCTTTTCTTTATCCTTGTGCTTTTTATGAATTCCGGTCGTCGGTTGTTCCGTCAGCATTATATAGTTAAACCTTCGGCCAAAGTAATGAAAAGCAAAATCGTACCAATGCTTTATCGTGCGTTGGTTAAATCTAGCACAAAACCGACAACTAGCAACGTCGTGGTCAGGGCCTAGGCAAGGAATACAGTAAGAATGAAAATGCTTATGAGGTATTTATTTGCTTCCCACAAGAAATACAATTGTTAACTTTTTCTGACATCGGCCTGGAGCAAGAAAAAAGTTTCCCCAATGGGGTACTTAGCTTTACTGAAGACTTTGGATCTGAAATTCAATTTCGGAAATCTCAGGAGTCGGCCGGCACTTGCGAACTGCTTTTGCTTCGGGCACCGCACGGCAAGAAATACTGAAGAAAATGGCGTCGGTTGCATCTTTTATACCCCTGGCGCACTGACGTCAGGGAAGAGGCGACAGCAAAGTACAGTTTTGTACCTACCATAAATGTAGATGTTCGAAGATCCACATTGCTGCAGTCCTTACTTATGGGTAGTCCGCTGTCCTCGGTCGGCCCGAATACCAAAGTATTAGGCTGACGTCGGTCATGGGCGCACAGCCCTGACATCAGAGCGTCAGGGTATAAAAGCGCATGACCGACGTCATATCCTCAGTCTTTTCTTGCCCCAGATGTCAGAAGGCCCTAAAAGAAAGGCCACAGCCAAAAAACAGAGTACCTTCCCAAACGATATGCCCAACTACAGCCATCACCCAAACCATATAACCATGCTAAGCTACAGAGGGGAAGGAGGGAGGGAAAATTGGACTGCAGCAATGTGGATCTTGGAACATCTACATTTATGGTAGGTACAAAACTGTACTATGTTCTTCATCTCACATTGCTGCAGTCCTTACTTATGGGTAGAATCCCAAAGCAACGGGAAAGGGAGGTTGGAAAAATCATAAAGCATTAGGGGCTGCTAAAATGCCCTGTAAAATTGCAGTGGCAAATCCGGCCCTAGACTTAGAATAAAGAGGAAGGTGGTAATGTTTAGAAAAGTATGTACTGAACTCCAAGTGGCTGCTTCCAAAATATCCTTTGTAGCTACCCCCCCTTAGAAAGGCAGTAGAAGTTGCAGTAGCTCTAGTGGAATGAGGTCTGATCCCAGTCGGAATCTCCTTACCATGATGGGAATAACAAAAGAAATACAAAACCCAATCCATTTAGAAATAGTTTGTTTCAAACAGGTTTACCCTGTGAACCCAAAGCAAAAGAAACAAACAACTGCTGAGACTGTCTGAACTCCTTGGTTCTGCTCAAATAATAACGCAACTGCCTGTGAATATCCAAAGTGCAAAATCTTCTCCCTTTATTTTGAGGATTTGCATAAAAAGTAGGCAAATGAATAGTTTGGTTTAAGGCCACACTAGAAACCACTTTAGGCATAAAGGAAGGATTAGTACGCAAAGATACCCTATCCTTATGAAAAATCAAGAAAGGCTCCACTGCCATAAGGGCCTGTAATTCAGAAACCCTTCTTGCAGAAGTAATGGCCAACAAAAAAGCAGTTTTCCATGACAAATACTTTAACTCGGCCGTAGCTGCAGGCTCAAAAGGTTGTAGAGTAAGCTTTTCCAACACAAAATTGAGATCCCAAGCAGGAGTAGGAGCTCTACGTGGGGGTCTTATGTTCTTTGCCCCTCTGAGAAACTGCTTAAACAAAGGATGAGAGAATAAAGGAGGGTCACCGTCATAATTAGCTGAAATGGCTGCAGCATGAACCTTTATGGAGGAGAAGGACAAACCTTTATCTAATAACTCAGTAAGATATTGTAAGGAAGCACTCAAATTAGGCTTGGAAACATCAAAGTCCTTCCCTTTGCTCCAAATAAAAATCTCCTCCATTTATCAGCATAAACTTTCCTTGTACTAGGCCTCCTGGCCTCCAAAATAACATTCAAAACTTGTTGTGGAAGCTGAGAACCTCCAGAATCTAAAACAGAATATGCCAGGCTGTTAGATGCAGAGACTGAATTCTGACATTGAGAAAGTGATTGCCTTCCTGAGACAAAAGGTGTGGAATCAAAGGCAGAGGCCATGGAGGCTCTCGGACCAAACTCCTCAGTAGTGGGTACCAGTGTTGTCGAGGCCAATCCGGTGCCATCAGGATCATGGATGGCTTGTCTTGTCTGGCCTTCAAGAGAACCTTGGGCAGAAGAGGTAGAGGTGGAAAGGCATATACATGAAGATTGTTCCAACTGAATGACAGAGCGTCCACCTTCCAAGCTGTGGGATGAAACCTTTTTGTGCAAAACTTTGGCAACTGGTAATTTAGTGGGGAAGCGAACAGATCTATGTCTGGAGTTCCCCATGACACTGTCAACTTTTGAAATACCTGAGGATCCAATTTCCACTCGTGAGGATCCACTATTTGTCTGCTCAATACATCTGCTAAGGAGTTCTGTGCTCCTGGTAGAAATCTTGCCTGAAGATTGAGGTTGTAACTGAGAGCTGTTTCCCACAAAATCATCGCTTGTCTGCAAAGAGGGTACGAATGAGTTCCCCCTTGCTTGTTGATGTACCACATGACAGTTGTGTTGTCTGTTAGAATCAACACCTGCCCTGGGTGAAGTAAATCCTTGAAAGCCATTAATGCAAATTGTACTGCTAACATCTCCTTCAAGTTGATATGCAAATGTTGAAGTCTGGCAGGCCACGTGTCTTGCACCCATTTCCCATTGAGGTGTGCTCCCCAAGCCTTGTCCGAGGCATCCGTCGTTAGAATCTGACTCGCCTCTGGTCGGGTCACAGAGAGTCCCTTGTTTAGGTGACATTCCTGAGCCCACCACAAAAATTCCTTCTGAATGCAAGGTATTATTTGAATGACAGTGTCTAGATCCTGGCAGTGTTGTGTCCATAGATTTTTGAGATACCATTGAAGCTTCCTCATATGCAATTTGGCATTGGGAAGCACCAGAATACAAGATGCCATGAACCCCAAGGCTTGAAGGACTGTCCTTGCAGTCAGCCTGGACTGTAGAGACATTTGATGGAAATAAAGTGAAAGACTTTTCTGTTTGTCCGGGGTCAAAAAGGCCATCTGGGAAGCTGTATTCAGTCTCACACCCAGAAAGCACATGTCCTGAGAGGGTACTAGACTGGACTTTGTTTCGTTCACAGAATACCCTAGGCATCTTAACACTACCATCACATACCGTAGATGCTGAAGAAGCTTGTCCTTGTCTTGTGCAATAATCAGGCAATTGTCCAAATAAGGATAAATTTGTATTCCTTCCATCCTGAAAAAGGCTATCACTGGAGCCAGAACCTTTGTGAACACTCTGGGTGCAGTAGATAAGCCAAAGGGCAATGCAGAGAACTGATAATGTAAATTTCCAGCTCGAAAACGCAGGTACTTCCTGCAACTGAGCCTGATAGGAACATGAAGATAAGCCTCTTTTAGATCCAGAGTTACCATCCAGTGATCTTTTCCCAGCAGAGGCAAAAGCTGTTGTAATGTCAACATTTTGAACTTTGGAATGTCCAAATAAGTGTTTAGGAGAGATAAATCCAAAATCGGTCTCCACGTGTTCCCTTTCTTTGGTACTAGAAACAGGCGGGAATAAAACCCTAGACCCACTTCTGAAGGAGGTACTGGCTGTATGGCTCCCATGTGAAGAAGTAATGAAATCTGTTTGTGAGCCTCCATCCTTTGCCGAGGAGGAATGTCTGGCATACCTTTGAAAGGAGGCAATGTATGGAAATAAAACTTGTACCCTTTGTTTATAATGTCCAACACCCATTTGTCTTGGGTGACTAAAAACCAGTTTTGCTTGAAGAGAGCTAGCTTTCCTCCCAAAGGAGCTGCCAGGCAAGAAGAATCTGGCAGCCGAAAATGCAGGTCATTGGGCCTGTTTACGAAAGGACTGACCCCTACCCTCACCAGCAGATTGAGCAGGCGAACTCCAGGTTCTAGGCCTAAAGGTACTCTGAGCTCTGCCCCTACCACGCCTAGATCTACCCCTAGACTGGGAATCAGAAGGGTACGTCCACCCCTTAGCAGGCCAATTTCTACTAAACTTAGGAGGTTGAACCTGCAAAAAATCTTTAACAGTCTGCATAGACTTAGCCTTGTCCTCCATTTTCTTCAAAACAGACTCCACAGGAGGACCAAACAACACTTCGGACTGTAAAGGGGCATCCAGAATTCTAGACTTAACATGTTCAGATAAATTCTGATCCTTAAGCCAGGCATGCCTACGAAGAACTGAACCAGTGGCAGCCACTCTAGAAGAAGCCTGCAAAGCATCAAAGCCACACTGCAAAGAATGTTTCCCACCTGTTCAGAAACATGCACCAAATCTTGCAATTCTTTACACTCTATGCCCTCCGCCAAAGCATCCACTTTAGATTTTAGCTGAGAAAGGAGGAAATTCTGATATTTCAACATATGAAACTGGCAATTTAAAGCCCTCATTGCCAAAGTAGAAGAGGTGTACCCCTTCTTACCCCATCTGTCCAAAGCTCTAGCTTCCTTATCTAGAGGAACCGGATTCTTTACAACAGAAGCCCTAACACCCTTAGGCCCCTGACTAATAGTTTCTGGGTCTGCCCTAGGACTCTTATATAGGTATTTATGAGCCTCAGGCACCCTATAATACCTGTCCGGTTTAACTGGTGCAGGAGGCATAGAATCTGGATTAAATGAGGCCTCCGAAAAACATCCTGAACAACATCCAAAACAGGAGGAATAGCCAAGGGTCTGTGCTGTGGTAAAACAAGAACTCTCTAAGCCTCTTTCTGGAATCTGAGTAATCCTGTCCTTCCCACTTAAAATGTTCCCTCATAGAGTGTAAGGTTTCTGAAAATGAAAAATCCTCTGGAGGGAAGCAGAAGGAGTAGAGTCCTCTGCATCGGAATCCGAATAAGGAGGAAAATCTTGAATATCCTCAGCAGAAGACTCAGAATCATCTGAGGCCTGCTCCAAAATTTCCAACTCTGGCTCTACCCTGGGCCTCTTATCAGGAGGGGGCATGGAACCTCTAATTAAAGAAATCAAATCTTCTGCCATTTTAAGCATATGCTTCTTAGGTACAGACCCTGAAGAACCAGAACTAACTCCAGAAGAAGGCAAAACAGTCCTGCCCTTAGAAGGAGCCCTAGAAACAGTAGCAGAAGGCCTAACCCCCTTAGGCAAAGAAGGGAGAATAGTAACCTGAGAGGCCCCTTCAGCCTGACCTGACTCCTGTGAAGCCACATCCTGTAAAATCAAGGTTTCCCCCTGAGACTCAACAGAAACTTCAGCCGGATCCACCTGTTCCACTGCAGTCTCTAAAGGACCGGCGTCCGAAATGGACGAATCATCCTGTCTAGGCTTTACAGATTTGTCTTTACGCTTCGTGGAAGCGGGCGTCGGAGGATCCGACGGCATATTATAATTACACCGTTTGCCAAAAACTAACCTAGCGCAATCTAGCCTTCTCTTAATAGTGCGCTTATTAAACCTAGCACAAAACCGACACCCAACTACGTCGTGCTCCGGTCCCAAGCAAGGGATACAAAGCGAGTGGTAATCCCTATGCGGTATCTGCTTCCCACAAGAAATACAATTATTCACTTTTTCTGACATCCGTAAACAACTGAGGCAAGAAAAACAAAAATGCTCCCCAACGGGTACTTAGCCCAACTTGGTATGTCTGAAACTCCGAAAACGAAAAATTTCAGAAAGCCGAACGGCACTTGCAACGCTGCTTCTGCATCGGACCATGCGGCAAAAAAGACAGAGGATATGACGTCGGTCATGCGCTTTTATACCCTGACGCTCTGATGTCAGGGCTGTGCGCCCATGACCGACGTCAGCCTAATACTTTGGTATTCGGGCCGACCGAGGACAGCGGACTACCCATAAGTAAGGACTGCAGCAATGTGAGATGAAGAACATCAGACGCCGGACCAGGACTTTGGAATTCAGGCCGACTGCGGGTAGCCTGCCAGCAGGATAACCCAAGTATAATGACTGCAACAGTGAAACATGATGAACATCTGTGACCGTGACTTAGTGTGTTGTCGGCAAAGAGACCTCGCTGGAGCTCACCGGAAGTTGCCAACCTATGCAGAAAAAGTTCAGCTGGTTCCCTTTGGACACCTTGCCTGTAATAGCCTACTTGTGCTTTTCAGACTGTAAATGATCATTAATATCACATCGACCCCCGTGAGCTACTGAGAAATTACTGCTGCAGTGTGTGCATGTTGCATCATGCTCAGTTCTTCCCCTCTTTATATATTCAAACTCCTTCCGCAGCTGATCATTAAATATACACTTTCATTTCGGCACTGCTGTAACAAAGTTGAAAGGCAAAACATCAAGCTCAAAGCCAGGGGCATCAGCAATAATTAACAAGTACTACTCAAAAAATAACATTTCAATGACTCCTGTCATTACTATACTAGTTCTCAAAAATATATTAATGATTAGTAAATGCACCAGTAACACTAGAAAACCTGCTCAGATTACAACCACAATTTTTAAAGCAAATGTTGTGGTTAGGCAGCATATAAAATGTGCTGAAGAACAAAGTATAGTTATGAAACAGACAAGATAATTTACACCAAAAACATACCCAGACACTTGTACTACAATGGACTGTAATATAGTACAGACTAGAAAGTTTACAAGCTGCCAGTTTGCTCCATGTCTAACAGTCCGAAGACCATTTTCTTTCATTACCAGCTGAATGCTGTGTAACACTGCAAAAGTCTGTTAACCAAACAAACTAACATCGTCACGGAGAAACAGTCATGCCTTAAGATAATAAATACACAATTATATGTATTGCCAAAGTGATCCCACTAAGCATTGCCTGTTTTTTTTCAGAGGAGGACACTGTATTTATATTAACAAGGGGTAGCTTGGGCAAGCCAAGACACCAAATTATACCTCTCAACCTCTTAGTGCAAGAAATCTAGATAAAGATTCTGGGGGACATCTTTACAAAAATAGGGACATATTTTAAATATTGCTTTTCTAACCTTAGAAAGTTGCTAGAATAACAGGATTTTCTGTTAGCATGCATCTTCTAAAGGATATGAAGTCGACAACTCAAAAGTATGACATCACTTAGTGGGATCAGTCTACGGTGATTTACCAGGAAAACAGTTTTTATGAGGATCAGACGCACACAAAAATATGAGGCAAAAATCAGGACATTCTGGACAGTTGAGAGGTATGCTGTGCACCAAAGGAATTGACTATATGGGTAATTTGCTGGGACTATCACTTTTCTCTCTCTCTATTACTAATGTGTCTGCTACATACAGCACATTCCATGGAATCCACACGGTGTGATACTGGGTGAGGAAGGGAGCTCTTTCAAACACCAGAGTTACGAAAAATACAGAATACTGCTTGTTCTTAAAAACTTAAAATGTTGTTAGACTAACAGTTTTTGTGTTAGCTTGCATTTTCTGAAGGATATGAAGTCTGAAACTCAAATGTATGTTATTTAGTGACTTCATTCCACTGTAGGTTGCTGGAAAAAAACAAATTTTAAGAGGAGCAGACCAACAATATTGAGGCAAAAATCTGAACATTCTGCAGAAATCTGGACAGTTGAGAGGTATGCAACAGGTGTGTATACCTTTCACAAATACAAACTGCTATGATAATTTCGCTACAAATGCACCACATGGATACAGCCCACTGAAGTACATTTAAAGAAAGTTTTCTGTTGTTGACATTACTGTCGCACTGGGGTTTAATAGTAGCCGCACCAAGATGCATGCCAAATCGCTACATCCTCTACCTTTGTGACAGGGCTTGCAACATGCCATGGCATATAAGGTCCTGAAGACACTGCTCAGAGAGTCTGTCATTCCAATGGAAATACCTTTACTATAGTTTTGTCTTCAGAATGTCATATTTTCCACAAAGAGAAATTAACACAAGAGTTGGTTTCACTTTAAAGTAAAACTCAAAAGAAATAAAACTCAAATACTTCAGTCTCCAACAACAGCTGTTTCCAACAGCCATGGAACCATTTCAGTCTGTTTCAGATGATTTTGGCTTTTCTTTAATCAAGTCTATTCACTAATACCAACATGTTATTGTATCTCATTAAAAAAATAAAAACTTTAACTCTGCTACTAGAAAGTGATTTACCAAGAAATCTCCACAAGGTCTTCTTAATACTCCTTTTCAGGTTACCCAAAGCTGATTTTCAGATTCACCAAAATGTATTCATTTGCTTCATGGCTTTATGAATATGCTTAACTTCAAGCCACAAAACTATGTTTCAGTTGTGTTCTAACAGGCAGACTGATATACACATGATTCAAGTCCAACTTAGGCAAAACAGTCAGTTGATACTTATGCACTTTAAACCATCCACCCTCTGTGAGCTGAAACCAAAGAAGGTATATTATTGTCTCAAACCCTTGTCAGTGAGTCAGTCACTCACACACTCATGCAATCTGCATTCCTAAACCTAATGTATTAGTTTTGGCCATTAATTTCATTACTTGGTATGTGGTTTAATTTAACACAACTTTGCCTCCAGTACTAAACCGGACTCAACCGTTCCTGATTTTTGCCTTCTACTTTTTTGTCCTGTTGCTGGTGAAATTTTCTGGTAAAATTTGTTTGTATACAGGGAAGAACACTGAACCTGTAGGATCACATTCAGGTTCTGTCCTGGGGTTACATGCAAGAAGCTTTAAATCACTGAGGATTACAGTAAGTCAGTAATATCAGACATTAGAGTTTCATACTTTTTATTTTTCAGAAAATGCATGTTGATACAACACCTGTTGTTCTACTAACTTTTTTAAGTGAAATAAGAGTCAAACATCACAACCTCTTAGCATAATAAATCTGAAAATTAATTTGGTGACTCAAAAATATGCAAGGACTTTAATTATTGATCTTATAATCAAAGAAAGTTGTTAGAACAACAGGTTTTTAAACACTAGCATGCATTTTCTGAAGGATATAGAATCTGAAGCTGAAATGACTGTCATTTAGTGATGTCAGTCCTTGTGATTTGCCAGAAAACAAATTTTATGACAAACAGTGTGGCAGAAGTTTACAACAAAGTTTATTAAAGTATACAGACATTACACTGGCTCTTTGATAATGTGCTTGCATTTTCCATCATTTTTGTCACTTTTTTTTTTTTTTTTTTTACATGTGCTCCTGAGTAGTATCCCACATTCCTACAGGAAGTGGAAAGAGTTATATATGTTTTTGCTATGAGGATGTACCTCCCCATCAAGGACTTTTGTATCTATTTTCAATGTCTGCAGTTTGAGAGGTATGATCACATCCTTCAAGAGGAATGGCCAAAAACTGGAAAAAAAATGCATTTTTTAAAATCTCGCCATTAATCTCTACACAATCCCAAGCTGCCAGCATCCCAACTACTTTGTTAGTATTATTTTCTTCCTCCCCCTTAATTCCTTGTGTAGGGTAGGCATGTTGATAATCTTGTTCTCTTGAAAAGCTATTTCTTGGTCATAATGCACAGACAGAACACAGCTGATTAAGTTACAATGCCACCTACTACATGCTGTTTGATCTGTCTTATTCATTTAGAATGGAAGTTGTGAGAAATACGATTAAGTCTAAGAATCCTAAGCATGATGTACACTGAGAAAGAAGACTAGGTTAGTGATGGCGAACATTTTAGGTTCAGAGTGTCAAAAATTCGGAAAATGCCTAATTTGACACTGCTTGCGTGTCTTCCCTCCCCCCAAATAAATAAATAAAACAGCATGGCTCTCAATACATCAGGGATAAATCTGAGCAGAATCAAGGACAAACCTAGAAATAAGCGACATGGACAGTTTTAAACTATTATTACTATTAATTTGAGACACTGACAGAAAAAAATGAATGTGAATTAATATATATTTTCTGAAGTAAAATTAGTCTATAAATCTAATTATTGTCATTATTAAGTGTAAAAAGTTAGCATACTTCCACAGTGGTGCAGCGGTAGCGCTGTTGCATCACAGCAAGAGGTTCTCCCGTTTGATTCACGGCTGGAGTGCGGGGAGAGTGCCTTCTGTGTGGAGTCTGCATGTCCTCCTCGGGGTTGGGTGGGCGTTCAAGAGACATGCGTAAATGGGCGTGCCTTTAATGAAGGTTGAACATCGAGCTGGCACCTCGGTGTTCATAAAAATCTACTGCCAATAATTAGCAGACCGGAGTTCCGCTGTGGCGACCCCTAACCGGGAAAAGCCAAAAGACAACAACAACATTAAGTGTAAAATGTTACCAGTTTTAGAAGGGATTAAGAGGGCAGTTGACAGGAAAGTAAAACAGCATACTCCTAGAAATGCAGACTACTTGCCCTTTCCAGAAGTTTAACCAGATAGAGAAAACAATGTCAGCACCGCCCTTTGCGGTCTATCAAGATAGTATACCAAAACAGTCTGAGGTTAATAACTTCCTTACCTCTGCAGCAGTGTTGTTGAACTGGCTTCTGGCACAAAACAATTCAATGCACTTCACACAAGCAACAAATGCAAAAGCAGTTTCTTTGGTAACTCAGGTGTTGGTGAATGCTGGTGTGTCACCCACAACGTCGTGGCGTGTCACCTTTGATAAGCATGTCATAGGTTTGCCATCACTGAACTAGGTCATAAATGACACAGAGTGGGAGAAACTGCTAAGTCATGCTTTTTAAATAAGTGAAGGTAAAGGGGGAATCATCCTCTAGGGATGGACACAACCTCACAGGAAAAGAAATGCAATATTTAGGGTGCAGTTGTCCTTTAAGCTACTTACTAAACTAAACATGCCCCATATGGTACAATTAAAAGATCCCACAAGGGTATTTATTTCATCTTTATGATCCTACATGCAGGTAACATGCAAACAAATTATAGTCTCCTTACTGCAAATCAAACTAATCTAATTTTAACAAACTTCACTTTACTTCTCCCAAGCCCTCAATCCTCCCAAACGGAAGTCAAAGGCACTGACAGCCACCAAAAGATGCAACAGCTAGTCTGAATAACAAATGGCCACATCAAGAAATCTGTTTTTATGCTTATTAACCTAGAATGATTTTCTCATCTGAATCATAGCTATAAATACGATGGCTGAATATCATCTGACACTGCCAATAAATATCACACATTCATATTTGGCTGGGGGAGAAGACTAGGGGGTGGTGCTTAAATACTTGTTCGCAAAGAGGCCAACCTCAGCCCTAGGCTTACAGACAGAAGTAATACCGTATTTGATTTCAGTCCCAACAATTTATTCTGAAGGTAAAACTGAACTCTACGTAATTTCAGACTACATCCCACCATCACCTTCCATCTACTTGCCAAGGTAATAATATGCAATATTCTTTTGCAAATTAAAAGCACTGAAATAATTATACTGGGTGACCTAAACATAGACAGAAAAAAATTAGTCAGGAAAGCAGCTTAAGAAAATGGCAACAAGCAGCACATCTCAACTTGTTACTGGAGGTACAGAACTGATACCTCAAACTGGCAAAAAGACCACTTCTAGACACGGCTACCACAAACACCTTAACAAATTATATGACACAAGGGCTCTTACAGCAACATGAAGCGACTACAGCCCAATCACTGATTACTCAAAGCTAAAAAGTCTCTCTCATGATAATACAGACCCATAACATGTCAGAGTTCAATAAATCTAGATCGGTAAATAAGCTAGAACACAAACAGTGGGATACTGTTTACAAATGTCAGACTCCAACCATAGCTCTCTCCTACCTTGTACAATATGTTAAATGCCAAATCAGGATAGGCAATCCACAGACAGAAATTTTCTGGAAGACATTTACCTTGGCTAGCCATTGAACTAAAAATACAACTGAGAGAGACTTGTTACTATGGAAAAAAGGTAATATAACCATAATCAAACTATACCACTTCCAAAGACTGAAAAAGAGAGAAAGCTAAAAGTACCAGACTTTCCAAGATAGCAGCACAATGACCAACAGGATGAGTAGAGCTTTCCCAGTGTAAAAACAAAAAACTGTGGGAGAAAAGCCAATAAAATGATAAATCTGGGTAAAATTTAGTCACTTGTTAGTCACCATACTGGCTGGATATCACCAAAGATGAAATCAGAAGAAAGTAAGAGAAAATCAACTATAAAAGAGAGAAGAAAACACTCAGGTGGCAAACAGCTTTGCAGCTATTCAGCAAAGCAGTTCATGTTTAGCTTTGGTACAGGAGATGGCCTCCAGTAATTCAGAGGACAAAATAAATCAAATTCTTTTGGATATGTTTAAAATAAATACGACACTTGAGGAATACATAAAGTTAAATGACAAAAGACTGAGAAGAACAGAAAAAGCTTTAGCAGCTCTTCAGATTGCAGAAATCAGAGGTTGAAATGAAAGAAAGTCTATGACTAGGGTTACCACCTGTCCCACTTTGCGAGGGACAGTCCCTCTTTGTGTCCTGCAGAAAAATTGTAAAAATCACAAATGTCCTAAGATTTTAGGGCAAAATGATTTCCTATATTTTATGTAATAGGTGCATAAAACAGTTATTCTATATCTGAAACACCTAAATGTTGTAAGAAACAGAATAAGCTACTAAAATGCTACAAGAATAAGCTTTTCTTTAGGCAAACAAGTGAAGTTCTGTCCTTCGTACTGGCCGTGGGTATGATTCTGCCTGCAAAATATGACGTTTACCAAAAATGTCCCACTTTGGGCATTTGAAAAGGTGGTAGCCCTATCTATGACTATTAGGCTTCTTAAGAAAACTGGTATCAAAAAATAGGCGTAGAAGACAGATTTTCTGATATATGAGAGAAACTGGAAGAAACAGACTGCGATAAATTTTTATGAAAGCACAAATAAGCAACCGGACTGATATTCCACAGCAAGATTTGTTAAGTGATGGGGCACAGTGCGTATGCTCCAAATTTGACCATTAAAAGTAGCCAAGACTTATATTAGTAAACATGTAATCACACCAGTAAAAAAAAAAAGCTCCTAACAAAAATGTGCCATAAGGGAAAAATATTAATAACAAGAGTGTCCAAGGAAAATGATTACTCACTGCATGACAAGCAAAAGAGAAGTGAGTTTACCCTTCAATCACAGGATGTTGGAGAGGCAAATACGAGATTCAAGTTGCTATACCCACCTGTTTTTAGAATACTTTTTCCTCAAGGATCAAACAAATGTTTGGATGCAGAACAGGCTAAGGAGGAAATAAAAAAAAGTTTACTCAGCAAAGTGTGATCCTGAAAGCTGAATAGGCTCTTTGCATTCTTCTTTTAACAGTAAAGCCCAAAGAGATGACTTGCCAGTGGAGCCTTTTCCATAAAAAATCAGTAGCTGACTAGAAAAATCAGAAGCACCTTGGAGATGAATCAAAGACCACAGTTCTAGGTGGTCAAGGTGAAAACTGACACCAGTAATAATGTAAAAGAAGGAAATAAATGGAAGAATTGTAAAGTGCCATTTCCATGAGATAAAGTTTGGACATGAGAACTGAGCTTGTGCAAAAAGTAGCTAAAACAAAAGACTGGAAATTTGCTGACTCTGCAAACTGGCAGGCATAGTCTAAAGCATATTCTCATCTTTATCATTAATGTTTACAAAGACAAGTTGTTGTGTCTTTTGGCTTATCCCGGTTAGGGGTCGCCACAGTGGAACTCCGGTCCGCTAATAATTGGTAGTTGATTTTTACGTGCCGAGTTACCAGCCCTGACGCACAACCTTCAACTAAGGCACGCCCATTCATGCATGCCTCCATACAGAAGACGCTCTAGCTGAGAATCGAACGCGACAACGTCTTGCTGTGAGGCGACAACGCTACCACAGCACCACTACCGCGGGTCTAATGTTTACAAAGACAAGTAATATACTGAATATAAATAATAAATGTCAAAGTAAACTGCATGTTATACTGTAGTTCTACATGGTATGCAGAGGTATGTTAAATGTGAGCTAGGTGGTCTCATAAGTGATCGCTGTTTATGTCAATTACTGCTCTTTACGCTAGTGATTTTAATGTTCTTAACTGTAGTGTATCCAGAGTTTACTCTGTAATCTTGGGCAGCCAGTGGAAGATGTAAAAGTGTACTGATCATATTATATGTTTAAATATAATTTCCCTGGTTTTATACAAATGGAAGTACAGATTAATGCTCTTAATTTTTACACTGCAGACAAGGGAATTTTATTTTCTAGGCAAAGTGGATGGAAAATGGAAGACATGAAAATGATAGTTTTCCAGTACTGGAAAAGAGCTGTTTTTTGCATTTGTAAAGCTATTAGCTGTACTATCTTCCATTAAACAACTGCAAACACAGATTAAATGTGGTCAAGAAAGGAGTAAAAATTTCCCAAGACATTAGAATAACAAACATCACGATTAGTATTTAAATGGGGAAAGTAAGCAATTCAGTGAAAATAATTTTTTGCTGAGAGAAGTGAATACATTTGGCAGCCTTAATACTTAAGTACAGCATTTTACAATTAATTTAAGGATAGTCAGTGCATTTTTTTCTTAAGGCTCAAAATCAGTTAACTGAGAGCTTGCCATCCGTTTTTCACATGTGGGAGAGAAACAGAGACAGGACAAGGACAGATGCATTTCAAGGATGATAAAACCTAACTTTAAAATAGGTAAAGCCCAGGGGTGTAAGCTGTAAATTTGTGGCAGCTTCTCCTACATAGAGGGGTAACTTCACATCTGATGTTGTCAGTCTTCCTGCAATCCTGGACTGTGGGCTCAGTTCTGAGCTTCGGAACCAACTCAGCCGTTTATTTCAGCTCGTTCCTTCCAAACTCTTGAGCTAGGCTCTACCCATAATGCTCCTCTCTAAATTACCCCAGATCTCGTTTCCCGTTTCATGTGTCAGACACGTCCAGCTTTGGCAGTTATTTAGAGTAAGTTTTTCTCTAATTTTCTGTTATATATTTATATTTCTCCCAAGGGCTTTCTAGTTTCTCTATCCACTCCTCTCTTTCTTTCCATGCATGTGAGTGATCTATTTCCCCTCCCCTCTACCTTTTTTTTCCCCTCCTTAACATACCATTGTTGATATTATTTTTAACCTAGGTATTTCTGGCCACCATAGTTAGTGCCTTCTTTTTTCTATTAAAAAAAAAATCTTTTCCCCTGTTCCCTTTGTGTGTGTGTGTGTGTGTGTGTGTGTGTGTGTGTGTGTGTGTGTGTGTGTCGGTGACTTTTATCAGCGTCAGGCCAAGTTTTTTCCTGGCATGGCTGATAAAACTTCAAAGGGCACCTCTGGCTTTAAGAGGTACCAAAAGTGTGAGAGGAAGATGCTCAATTCAGATGGGCCGGGCATGCCTATTGTGTGTACTGTTTAGGTGCTGTCCACCCGCAAGAGGATTGCATCATCTGTCATAGTTTCTCTGCCAAGACTAACTGAGCCAAGAAACAAGCTATCTTGAAAGGTCTGTTGATAGAGACTTTGAAGAGACCATATCTGGTCTAAAGACCGAAACCAGCTCATCATCCTCCTCCTCTTCTAAGCCTAAGAAATGCTCTCATTTGGTACCAAGCAGTTTCTCGGAACTGCCTGCAAAATTATCCAAACAGCCTATGGTGTTGACAATTTCCTGGCATTGAAAGGCAAGAGTGATTCAACACCAATCATTGCTTCTGAACGGACACCTACAGCTTCGGTACCAGAGGTCTTGTCAGTACCGAAGCAGACTGTACTGAGGACAATACTAAGAACCATGTATTCTCAGTCAGTCGATCCATTTGCAGACTGACCACCTAGCCCATTCCTGGAACCAAGACCATCTAGTCTCCTTTAGCGCCGTCCGTTCGATCCATTAACAGTCTCAGAATCGGACATCATGAGGCTGGTGGACCAGCTTTTGACAGCTAGGGGGTTTCCTCCATCTTCGGTTCCCAGACAACTCAGCACAGGGGCCTGTCCTTCTTTGACGTTGTCTCATCTTCCTCCTCCAACTACAGTTGAGTCTTTGGAGCCCCTGGCACTAACCTGACTGGCTCCGGCTGTCTTGGTTCTAGTAAGAGTCTTTTCTCCAGAAGAGAGAATTCCCTTGAGCTCTTTCAGTTTATCGGAACCGGAAACCTCCAGGGGTCGATGCTTCATTGCTGGTTCGCTTGACCCAGGTTTCTGTTTCAAAGGTGGCTTCCTCTGTGCTGTGTGGGACCATGGTTCTGAAGGAGTATATTTCGGGTCCAGGCTCCCATTTCTCTATGGGGAGGGGCTGGCATTCCGAATCATGGAGAAGGTCTTGTCCACTGTAGGATCCCAGTACTTGCCATTCCTGTCAGGCCAAACCATCTGTATCCCCTCGACCAGAGCTTTCTCCAACCTCATCCCTGGGACAGAAGGCAAAAAAGCCTCAAGAGAGATCCACCTTGGTGGTTTCCTCTTAGGATACTTTCCAGAAACATCTCCCTGAGGAAGTACCTTTGAAGAAAAAGTGCAAGAGGAAGCACTTAAGACTCCCTGAAGGAGTCCTTCACTGAGTATACTGATTTTGATGAGGGAGAAGGTTCCCCCTGGTTACCCCCAGATGATGCTTCCTTTGGAGACATCCTGGAAATCCTGAAAATCCTGAAATAGGGAGTGGGTAGATTTCCCTCCAGCCTTCCTCTGAGGAATCGGTATACCTGGAGGCTTTTCATGCCCAACCCTCTATCTCTTGGATTTCTCCACCCACTGACATCTTATTACATTGATCACTCAGCGGGCATGGAAAATTCCTGACTCTATTGAGCTGATCCCCAAGAGACCTGACCGGATCCTTTCTGCCCCTAAGGACAAGCAGCACTGGGCTAAGGGTATCCCTATAGACGCCATGGTGATGCCGGCAGCCACAAAAAAGGAACTTGCAGAGGAAAGTCCTACTATTGATCCACCTAACAAGGAGTCTAGGACTATGGATAAGTTTGGGAAGCTCATTTACACTTCATCGACCTTCGCTCTCAGGTCTTTGAAGTACATGGCACACTTCACCAGGCTGAGATCTGATTAAAGAGCTGTCATATACTCTCACAGGAAGAATAGACAAAGGGGTATGAGACAAGGTTACCGCTCAGCTTACCACCTTCGAATCAATTTCTAACTCGTCAATGAAGCTAACTGCCCACATAGCCAAAGGGATGGCAAGAGCAGCGGGTTCAGGCATAGCCATTAGCAGACACACCTGGATGCACTTGTGTGACGTTCCAGAGCCATTTAAATCTTCATTCAACATCCATTTGACAGAACATCCCTGTTTGGACCCTAGGTAAAAGACACACTGGCCCGATGTGAGAAAGATGGGAAGACTCTTTTCTGCTATTGGCATATGCTTCTCCATTCCTCAACGGCCCTACTCTACAAACCAGAGAAGTGGGAGGCTATGGTTCAAAAAGTCCCAAGGGCCTTTCCAGGACTCTCATGGTAAGGAATTCCCCAGGGGCAGAGGGGGGAGGTAATGTAAGATGCCGTTCCAGAGGCAGAGGTGGCCCACAGAACCAGGGGTCCAGAGGTTCTTTCTCTGGTAACTCCTACCAGCACTCCTGAATGGAGGCTCGACTGCCTTCCTCTTGAGGCAGTCGAGGGACGATTATCCCTGCACCAAGCTGCCTGGCTACAGATGACATTGGACAAATGGGTGCAGGGGATCATTTCCAGAGGCTATATCACTCCCCTTTCCTCGGATCCAAAAACACAAAGACTCTCATCATAGAAATTCAAAAACTGCTCAAAACAAAAAGTCCAACCAGACCAGAGACAATCTGGGTTTTACTCAAGATTCTTTTTAGTGCCCAAAAGACAGGAGACTGGAGACCCATTTTGGATCGCTACCAGTTCAACAAAGCAGTTCACCAAACCAAATTCCGGATAGTCTCAGTACAGTCAATACTTTTTTTCTTGGAAAGAGATAATTGGATGTGCTCTATAGATCTTCATGATACGTATTACCATATAAAAAATGGACAAACGCTCCAGAAGATTCCTGTGCTTCCGGCTGGGAGGCAGTCATTTTCAGTTCAGAGCACTGCCCTTTGGTCTCACCAAAGCCCCCAGGGTGTTTACCAAATGCATGGCAGTAGTAGCAGCTCATCTCAGACTGCAGGGTTTTCAAGTTTTTCCTTATCTCGACGACTGGCTCCTTTACTGCTACCACCAGGCATCAACTTGAAAGGGCAAGAAATGACACCATACATATTCGCTTAGTAGGCATTACAGTAAATTATGAAAAGTCATATCTACAACGTACTCAACAGCTGGATTTATCGGAGCTCTGCTAAACACTGTTAGGCCAATTCCTTCACTCCTTGTAGAGAGGCTCCAAAAGATCAGATCACAAGTAAACCATATAGTTCAGAACAGAAGTGTTCCAGCCAGACTCATTGTACAGGCGCTAGTTCGATGGCAGCCTCTACAACTCTAGTTTCCTTGGGCAGATATCACATGAGGATTCTACAATGGCTTCTGGCCTCCCAGTGGTTGTTAATGAATCAGCTGATGTCATACCGCATCTTGATCATTGATCGCTGCAAACAAGACTTGTCTTGGTGACTCCATTCAAACTAGATTCTTTCAGGCTGTCCTTTCATCCTTCCATAGCCCCAAGCCATAGTGATTACGGATGCTTCCCAGATAGGGTCAGGGGCATTATCTGGGAAGGACAGTTCAAGGCACTTGGTCACAACTGGAGATCAATTTGCACATCAATGCTCTAGAGAAGAAGGCAGTGCTTTTGGCGTTGCAAGCATTTCAAGATACCCTTCCCAACTGTGGCAATTCAGATGGACAACTTATCAGTGGTCTGGTACCTCAACAAGGAGTAACCAAACCTTACCCACTTTGTCAAGAAGCCCTCAGAGTCTGGCAATGGGTGATTTCTTCCAAACGCTTTCTTACAGCAATGCATATTCCGGGGAGCTCCAATGTGATAGGAGACAAGCTGAGCAGAACTATTCTAATGCCTCATGAGTGATCTCAATCCTGTGGTGATGGAGAAGATTTTCCGCCACTGGGGTCAACCTTGCTGCAATCTGTTTGCATCCCTTCTGAACAACACGTGCAGCAGTAACTTTGCCCTAATCCCTAACAGGGAAGTCACCCAGAGATGCTCTTCTCCACTATTGGCCCCCCGGTCTCCCATATGCCTTTCCTCCAACTCCCCTGACATCCCAGTTTCTAAAGAAAGCCAAGAGATCGGAGAAAGTACAGTTGTGTACACTTACCATAAATGTAGATGTTTGAGTGTATTCACTGTCGCAGTCATTACATTTGGGTAATCCTGTTGGCAGGTTGCCCTCAGTTGTCCTGAATTCCAAAGTCTTGGGTCCTGCGTGGTTGCTGTCGCCCCTTCCCTGACATCAGGGGTGCAAAGGATGCAGCCGACACCATTTTCTTCAGTTTTTCTTGCCCCAGATGTCAGGTGTCCCCAAATGGCAATTAAAGCTGAACTCTTTTAGAAAGCCTGGACTAAACTACTACTGTTCAAGTAAAAGGTAAAAGTGCACCGGAACTTAGAAAATTGCCACATTGTTTACATGATTAATTGTATTTTATTTTATTATTTTTTTCTATAAATTGGTTTTAAATACCATTTTAAATCATTTGAAATTTAAGTGTATATTTTGTTTTCCATCATCATACATGCATTTTATCTTTTTTCCACTTTATTCAAAATGATGGTAATAACAATACTAATTACACAATTATATAGGTTTTAGGGTTCTTGTACACAGACCTGAAGAAGTCTAGAAGGACGGAAGCGATCTTTGTTAACAATAGGTTATGAAAATAGAAACTGATTTTTACATGCAAAATGTATATGTATATATTTATACATAATTTTTGATCGCAAAATGAACTAAGGTTGATATATTTCCAGCCATGTAGTATATTGCCTTGGATAAAATCACATACTTAATAATCTACTTAATAATTTGGTTAAATAAGATGTACCATTAAAGTACATTAGAGCTATATATTATTATGACAGCTACTAGGTAGGGCAGGACCAGCTCGAATGTCACACTGATGGGGGAAGGGATGTGAATTTAACATGTCTACCAATAACACTGTGTTACAGCACAATAAACCACTCCCATGCCTGATAAAAAGTATATATATATATATTTAGAAAGCTTGTGAGGAAATTATTACTCTATTTTTGTTTTACTTGGATCTCGTCTGTGTACTTAATAAAGGATTTTCGACTGGAAACAGACGGCCTGCCTTGCTTGGATTACTTTTGAATACTTAGTAATGCTGTAGAATTATATATTTTCTATTACTTTTTGACTTGACGAGTTTACGTTCGCTACTTCTACTACTATTGTCTGATCTGATTAATATACAGTGATTAACTAGAAATATATGGACTGAAAATCTTCCACATAGAGAAGTTTCTTGCACTGTTTTGTTTTTAGACCCACTACACTTTAGTGGGCTGTTTTGAGACTTTGGGGATACCACAGAGATTACTTGTTTTTTTATATATAAAATATACATGCACCAAAATAAACTTTACCTTCATCTACAAGCAAATACACCACATAGGTTGTATAGATCAAAGAAGCAAAGATAAGTCCCAGCAGGAATAAGGTGGATGGCGGGTGGGTAACCTGGACTTCAACAGTGAATACACTCGAACATCTACATTTATGGTACGTGTACACAACTGTACTATGTTCTTCGTGTTTCACTGTTGCAGTCATTACATTTGGGTAGAGTCCCAAAGCTATGGTTGGGGGGCTGGAGCTAAAGAATATTAGGAGTGGCTATGAGGCCCTGCAGAATTGCAGTGGCAAAGCCTGCTCTGGATTTAGAGTAGTGGCAGATTGTAATGCTTTGTAAAGGTGTGCACTGAACTCCAAGTAGCAGCCTCTAAAATGTCTTTGGTTGGTACTCCCCTGAGAAAGGCTGCCGAAGTGGCTGCCGCTCTGGTTGAATGCGGCCTAATGCCCTTAGGCACTGGCTTGCCATGCTGAGAGTAGCAGAAATGAATGCAGTGACCTATCCACTTTGAAATAGTCTGCTTGGAGATAGCCTTTCCTTGTGATCCTGCAGCATATGCCGCTAGTAATTGTTCTGTCTTTCTGAAAACTTTAGTTTTGTCCAAATAAAATCTAAGTTGTCTGTGTACGTCCAAAGAATGCAGAATTTTCTCCCCCTTGTTCTGTGGATTTGGATAAAAAGTTGGCAAATGAATAGCTTGGTTAAGGGCTACACTGGACACCACCTTAGGCATAAATGTAGGGTTTGTCCTCAGAGAGACCCTGTCTGGATAAAAAATGATAAAAGGTTCCACAGCCATGAGAGCCTGTAGCTCTGACACTCATCTTGCAGAAGTTATTGCTAGGAGCAGAGCTATTTTCCAAGATAAGAACTTTATATCCGCAGTAGCAGCTGGCTCAAAAGGAGGTAGGGTGAGTTTTTCCAATACATAATTGAGGTCCCATGCAGGCATTGGCAGTCTCCTTGGAGGCCTTAAATGTTTGGCTCCTCTGAGGTACTGCCTTAATAAAGGATGAGAGAAGAGTGGTGGCTCTGTATTGTAATGAGCCGAAATGGCAGAGGCATGAATTTTAATTGATGAAAAAGATAGGTCTTTGTCCAGCATCTCAGTTAAGTAGTGCAAAATCTGAGGAACATTTGGTACAGCTGTGTCAGTTCCTTGAGCTTGGTTCCAAGCACAAAATATCTTCCATTTTCCAGCATAGGATTTGCTAGTACTAGTCCTTCTGGCTTCCAAAATGACATCCATCACAGCTTTACTGAGAAGTGTGCTTTGTATGGCTACATTATCCGCCATGCTGCCAGGTTTAGAGTCCTGAGTTGGCTGTGCAGAATCTGATTGTCTTGTTGGGACAGTAGGTGAGGTACTTGAGGTAAGGTCCAGGCTGGGCATAGAGACAAGTTCCTTAAGATCGGATACCAGTACTGGTGGGGCCAGTCTGGGGCAATCAGAAACATTTTTGTTTTTTCCTGTCTCAACTTTAGGAGTACCTTGGGGAGGAGAGGCAGTGGAGGAAAGGCATATACTGACAGTTTTTTCCAGTTGAAAGATAAGACATCCAATTTCCATGCTTGTCTGTGATAAGTCCTTGTGCAGAATCTTTTTAGTTGATAGTTGTGAGGGGAGGCAAACAGATCTATGTCCGGGCGTCCCCATTTCTTTGTTATCATGCTGAAGACTTGTGGATCCAGGTGCCACTCATGGGGATCCATGAGGTTTCTGCTTAGTTCATCTGCCAGAGTATTGTCCTTTCCTGGCAGGAATTGTGCCTGCAGATGAACTTAGTAAGTCAATGCTGTGTCCCATAAAGTCATGGCTAGTCTGCAAAGGGGGTAAGAATGCGTGCCCCCTGCTTGTTTATGTACCACGACCGTGGTACTGTCTGTCTTTATCAGTAGTTGTCCCGGATGAATTAGGTCCTTGAAGGCTGGCAGGGCATTTTGAACAGCTAGCATCTCTTTTTGATTTATATGCAGCTGCATTTGATTTGAGGACCAGATGCCCTGAATGCCTCTTCCTGCCATGTGGGCCCCCCAGGCATGATCTGATGCATCTGTTAGGTTCTGCCTGGCTGGGGGGAAGTAAGAATGGCTGTCCCTTGTTTTGGTGACAAGCCTTTGCCCACCATCGAAACTCCTGCTGCAGGCAGGGAATGAGAGTAATCATTGTTTCTAGGCTGTGGCAATGTTGTGTCCAGACAATTTTTAGGTACCACTGAAGTTTCCTCATATGCAGTCTTGCATATGGAATTAGTAGGATGCAGGATGCCATGAAGCCCAAAGCCTGCAGAATTCTTCTTGCAGATAAATGGGCCTTTGTTGCCAATTCCTTGAAATAGGTAGTCAGTTGCCTTTGTTTGTCTGGCGTGAGATAAGCCATCTGGGCAGTTGCATTTAAGCTTGTACCCAGGAATATTATCTCTTGAGAGGGTACTAGTTTTGATTTCTTTTTGTTGACTGTGTACCCTAGGCATGGTAAAAGTCTTTTCACAAATGCCAGATGCTGTAGTAGGATGTCCTTGTTCTCTGCTTGAATGAGGCAGTCATCCAAGTAAGGATAAATTTGTATTCCTCTTTGTCTGCAGAAAGCAATTACTGGTGCCAGGCACTTTGTGAAGACCCTGGGCGCAGTAGATAAGCCAAAGGGCAGTGCAGAGAATTGGTAATGTTTTGAACCAGCCTTGAATCTGAGGTATCTTCTGCATGACTGTCTGATTGGGAAATGCAGGTATGCCTCATTTAGGTCTAAAGTGACCAGCCAAGCCTTTCTGCCTAACATGGGCAGAAGCTGCTGTAAGGTCAACATCTTGAATTTTGGTATATCCAGGAAAGTGTTTAGAATAGATAGGCCCAGTATTGGTCTACATGTTTTGTCCTTTTTGGGTACCAAGAACAGTCTTGAGCAAAATCCTTGTCCCTGCTCTTGCTGTGGCACTTGTTGAATAGCCCCCATGTCCATGAAGGATGAGACTTGTTTTTGAGCCTCTGCCCATTGATTTTTTGGCATGTCTGGCCAACCGTGTGCCCTTGGCAGGGTATGGAAGTGAAACTTGTAGCCTTGTGACACTATGTTTAGAACCCATTTGTCCTGGGTCATAATATGCCAATTTTGAGAAGAAAGTGCTAATTTTCCCCCTAAGGGTGCTGCCAGTAGATAAGTGCTTGGTGCTGGCAGGGGGAAGTCATTGGGACTGCTTCCTGTATGGTTGTGATTTGTCTTCTACACTTTTGGAGGTAGAAGCTCCCCATTGCTTAGACCTGTACGAACCTTGCGGCTGGGATCTGCCTCTAGGCCACCTGGATCTGCCCCTCTGAGGTCTGTCTGACACTGGAAAGGACGAATTCTTTGTAGGCCAGTGTCTGCTAAACCTAGGTGGCTGTACTTGTAAAAACATCTTTGACTGCTTGCATAGATTTAGCCTTGTCCTCCATTTTCTTTAACACCTCTTCTGCCTTAATACCAAACAAGGTATCATGCTGTAATGGTGCATCTAATAATTTAGCTTTGACATGATCAGGCAGATTTTGTTCCTTTAACCAAGCATGCCTCCTAATTACAGAACCCGTAACAGTGGCCCTGCAGGAGGCCTCCAGAGAATCAAAACCACATTGCAAAGTATGCTTTCCAACTTGTTCAGCTGCATGCAATAAATCCTGCATTTCTTTATCATCTGCACATTCAGAATTTACCAACATTTTCTGTTTAAGCAGTGTCATGACATATTGCTGATATTTGAGCATATGAAATTGGCAGTTTAAAGCCCTTATAGCCAAGGTAGCAGATGTGTAAATCTTTTTTCCCCATCTATCCAATGCCCTAGAATCTCTGTCAGAGGGGGTAGGCTTTTTTTGCAGTGGAAGCCTTAACCCCTTTGGGACCGTGAGAAATAGTTTCTGGGTCTGCAGCAGGGTTTTTGAAAAGGAATTTATGAGAGCCAGGAACCCTGTAGTATCTCTGTCAGGCTTAACAGGAGCTGGAGGCAAGGAGTCAGGGGTCAGACTAGACTCTGAAAACACATCTACAATATCTAACACAGGTGGAATAGCTAGAGGCCTGTGTTGAGGCAGTAGAAGCAAGTCCCTGAGCCTCTTCTTAGATTCGGATAAATCTTGGCTCTCCCAGTGGAAATGCTCCCTCATGGTATGCAAGGTTTCCCCAAAGGAATAGTCCTCAAGAGGAGAAGCTGAAGGAATAGATTCTTCAGCATCAAAATCCTCAAAGGGGGGAAGAGAACATTCCTAATCAGAAGAAGAATCAGAGGAAATGGAAACCTGATCTGAAGATTCACAGTCTCTCTCTTGCCTAGGCCTCATCAGGAGGGGGATGGGAACCCCTGATCAAGGTAATTAAGTCTTTGGCCATTTTGAGCATCTGTTTTTTGGGCATGGAGGCCTGTCCATGTGGCTAGTGAACTTGTTTCTTTGCTTTTAAAGGAGCTTTAGTCTTTACCTTTGAAGCTGAAGTCGGTTTAATGTATAATTGTTTAGGTCTGAATACACCCTCAGAAGCCGATGCCTGCTCAGCGGCTCCGGACCCATCTGAGGGAATAGTCTCTGAGGATCCAATACCTTGAGTTTCAAGCAGCCTGATGGACTCTATGTGGATGTCGGTAGCAGCCTGTGACTCTAAAGTAGCGGGCGTCAGGGGCTGCGAAAGCACCTCACTGAGAACTGGCGACTGGCTTAGGAGAAGCTTCGTCATTGGTTTTGGGCCTCGGTTGCCTGTCTTTTTCTTTGCGCTTTTTGTGAACTCCAGTAGTCGGATGGCTATCCGATGACATTGTATAATTAAATCTGCGCCCAAAACAGCTTAGTACAAAATCGTACCGACGCTTAATAGTGCGTTGGTTAAATATGGCACAAAACCGACAACTAGAAACATCGTGGTCAGGGCCTAGGCAAGGAATACAGTAAGAATGAAAGTCCTTATGAGGTATTTGCTTCCCACAAGAAATACAATTATTAACTTTTTCTGACATCGGTCTGGAGCAAGAAAAAAGTTTCCCCAACGGGGTACTTAGCTTTTAATGAAGACTTCGGATCTGAAAATAGAGTACGAAAATCTCAGGAGTCGGCCGACCGGCACTTGTGAACTGCTTCTGCTTCAGGCACCGCGCGGCAAGAAAGACTGAAGAAAATGGCGTCGCTACATCTTTTATACCCCTGACGACCTGACGTCAGGGAAGGGGTGATAGCAACCGACGCAGGACCCAAGACTTTGGAATTCAGGGCAACCTGCCAGCAGGATTACCCAAATGTAATGACTGCAACAGTGAAACATGAAGAACATCACAATAATCCTCATTGCCCCATTCTGGCCTTGGCAGGTTTGATTTCCCTTCATTTGGCCTCATCTACTTTGGAAACCTTGGATTCTGGACCCAGCTCCTGATCTATTACCTCAACCAGAAGGTATAGTACATCCGAACCTCCAACATCTCAAGCTCACTGCATGGCTTTCCCAATTCCCATGATTGCCAGGCATTCTTCCCTTATCTTACTAGTCTGACAAATCATTTTGGCCCATCACAAACCTTCTTCTAGAAAACTGTAACAGAGTAAATGGGAAAAATTTGCTAGATGGGCTCTTAACAATGACAATGACTCTTACCCAGTTCCAGTGGATAAAGTAAGGCAATTTCTGGATGTTCTTTATCAATCTTGTCCTTCAACATCTACCATTTGGGTCCATCAGGCTGTGATATCTAATTTCCATATTGGTTTGGATGGTTCGTCACTTATGTCAAATAAATTTTGTAAAGCTTTTTTGAAGGGAACCCTAATGTTAAGGCCTCAGTTTAAAGAACCCACTGCTCCATGGGATTTAACCTTAGTCCTACAATCTCTTACTCTACCCCCCCCCCCCCTTTGAACCTTCATCTACTTGTGGCTTAAAATTTCTGACATGGAAAACTTTGTTTTTATTAGCTATTATTTCTGCAAGAAGAGTATTGGAAATTCAAGCCTTGTCCTGCAAGCCCCCCTATTTAATATTTCACAAGGACAGGGTTTCCCTCGGGACTAATACTTCCTTCTTACCAAAGATAGTTTCAGAATCTAATATCAATCAAACCTTGCAGCTACCAGTCCATTTCCCTAATTTTTCCAGAAAATCCGACCAACTGTTTGTTGCCTTTTCCTCACTTTCTTTAGGTAACCCAGTTTCCAAGGTTACCTTAGCAAAATAGCTTGGGGATTGTATGACCTTTATCATTCAAACAGCCAACCTCCACGTCCTGTGAAAGCTCATTCAACTAGAGCTGTAGCAGCTTCTGCAGTATTTCATGCTATAGCTTCCTTAGATGATGTTTGTGCAGCAGCTACATGGGCATCTTCTCATACCTTTATTACTCACTACAAACTGGACCAGGTCTCTAGGGGACATGCATCGCTCGGTTCAATGGTGCTCAGGAATATTCTGTCATGAGACCATCCAAGATTCAGGTAGCTAGGGACTCAGTTCCACAGTCAAGGATTATGTGAAGAATGACAACAACAGATAAAGAATTTATGCCTTGCCATAACGTTCCATCTGTGTTATTGAGCTTCACTAATCCTTGACATCCTCCCATTCCACCGGCCTGAGACTCTTAGTGGACCGAATACTTCCAAGACTGGCTTCATAATAGGGACACAAATCTGGTATCTTATTGTTGTTTACTACTTGTCTGTCGCCATTTTAGGCAAACTTGATCTGAGGTAGTTTAGAGAGGACTATTATGGGTAGAGCCTAGTGGGGGTGGAAGTTGTGTCTGGTGTTAACTGTATCCTCCTCTTGTGGGGGGGGGGGGGGGGGCGCACCCACTAATTATATATATAATGAGATATATATATATATATATATATATATATATACACACACACACACACACACACACACACACACACACACACACACACACACACACACACACACACACACACCAACTCCAAGGTTGCACTACAGTGAGGAAAGGGCAGGTTTTCTTATAGCTAAGTTACTGATAAGTAAGTAGTACATTGCGCTTCCATTATGTTGGCCAACTTATCATCATTCAGTGTAAATGTTTAGGATGATATGGCCTTTTGATTAAAAGACATTTTGATGATTAGTGTTTGATGAACGTGCTGTTCACGGATTAAAGCTCCCACCCTGGCAGGTGATTGCTGACTTCTTGCCAATTCAAATCTTCAGACTAATTTTAGATTACATTCAAAAATATAGATAATATGGTTTTCATTCCATTGACATCAATCTGACTGCACTATATTCACTATTTAATCAAATTTGCAACAATATGGGTAATTGTCTATTTAATGGTGCTGTTTTCTTACATTTCAAATGGAAATCTGAAATAGCTAACCATCAATCATTATTTCTGCAGCTGCCCAAAGCCGAATTTTCTTTAAGTATCAGTATTCTGTGATTATTTTAAAGAAACCTTTGTTGTTTGTCATAACTAGGCTTCCTCTCACAAATCTGTAGTGATGCCAGCAAGAAATTGCAAACCAAAAACCAATAAAAACCGCTGGGAGCCCCCAAAGGAGGAACGTATCCAATCAATGAAATAGTCTGGTTGGAGTAAATGAATTTAATGACTCCACGTAACACAAACACTAGTACATAAAAGCTTCAACACAAACAAATGCGTTTTCGTAAAAAACTTCTTCAGATAATGCAAGACCAAGTATAGACTGTTTGAACAGTTATATACATGATTCAAATAAAACTTGTATCTCCCTATTGGTTCAAACATTAATTGAATGATTAATTCATTAACAAAAGCATTTCATTAAAAGAGATATAGTTTAAAATAATACAAAGTTTTACTAAAAATTTTATCTATATATAATGTATACTAAATGTAATGAATATATCAGTGAATATGACAGTAAATGTAAATAACTGAATCTGTTTGAATATGTATAATAAATATGTAAATATAATAGAAAATATAATAGAAAATATATAAATATTGCAATAATTAAATATATATTTTATATATGTATATATATTATAAAATCTTATGTAAAGCTTAGGTGTGTATATTAAATAGAATAATTTAATAATTTAATAAAATCTCAAGTACTTTAAAAATAATAATTATAACTTAGCCTGTCTTAATTTTAACACTGGTTTGATTGAAATAGTGTCATTTAATCCAGGGGGGGTAGTGGCGTCCAAAATAATTTGCCAAAAAAGTTCTCGGTATTCTAACCGGGCCTCCCACATACCCCCCCTGGTATCTTTGTCAACTACTTCTAATACAAAAAATGAATAGGTAGCCTCTTGACAGGTAATTTTGTGACGATATAATGCATTTGTGTGATTTTGTTTACTAATTTCATAACAGTGCTCATAAATACGTGCTTTCAGTTTCCTTTCAGTCTTTCCGACATAAAAGGAACCACATGTTTTACATAAAGCAAGATATACTAGTCCAGTTGTGTGACAATTGGCAAAACAATAACTATATAATGTTTTGTTTCTGCTAGTCAATTCTAAGTTAGGCTTCCTCTCACACCAGGGATCTAAGTAAAAAGGTTACACATGGCTTAGTGATGGCACTTCAACTTTTCTGTCCATTTGTTAAATGCTTTCTCTAAGATCTCCTAAAAATAACTACACATTACTGGTAGACAGCTGTACCAAGCCATAAATCTTAGAAAGAATTAAACACCTTCAAATTAATTTTGGTTAAATATGGAAATGACTATCAATCAACAAACTAACCAACAGCACTAAAAACACTCAGGAATGGTCTATGGAACAAAGAAAAGCCTATCAAAGGCATTTGCTACATATTAAAGAACCTAAAGGTACACTCATTCTCACAATAACGTAATAACATATCTGCGGGTTATGCTGCATAATGAGTTAACTTTTAAAACACAAGCAAAAACAACAGGTGGATAAAAGTCTTAAAAACAAGATATCCTACAGAATATCCAGTCTACTTAATCCTAAAGCTCCTTCTCCCACAGTCACAAATGTCCTGACCCCCCCCCCCCCACCTTGAGCATGTCTAAATGACAATTACTGACCTTTTTTAAAAATATGTTACTTAGCAGAAAATATGATACAGTATGACAAGTCAGGAAAGCCTAAATACTCATGATGAATCTGGAAACAGTAGAAAAAACATTCCACAAAACAGCTCAAGTACTGTGAAACTTAATACATTATCAACTGCATACAGCTATTAACGCTTGCAGTTTACAAAGCTATTAAATGGCCATATCATAAACAAATACAAATGCAGACAGTTGTTCAAAGACACAGGGTGATTCTCATTCAGCAAAAATATGTTGTGGTTAGAATACATTTACTATTCGGAATAATAGGCTTTAGCCTTGTTCAAGTATGGATTTGTAACCAGTGTAAACATGTACATAAATTATATTCATTCTGCTTTTTGTTTCAATTATACTGACTTTAACAAGCAATATTATTTGCAATACATTACCTCCTGTACCCTGTGTGTTTACAATACTGAAGTATAACCCAACAAATGTGGTAAATGTCACTGTTATTGTGCTGTATAGTGAAAGATAGTGTTGAATGCTTTGCAGCTACTACTGGTGTAAGATAGTGGGTGTTAGTTTGCCAAAGTCATAGCTGAAAAAGAGTCTGCAGACCTATTCACTTACCTGGTTAACAAATTTAAAACGGTCAATCAATTAATCAAACAAACAATTTTTTCTACTGCCTGTAAAATGACTGTCACTGCACCTGACTCCCAAGCGTTAGCCTTGCAAGTGATGAGCCCATGTGGTGGCTCCATATGCAGCTTTCTCAGACTGTTCCTGGCCAAGCCATGCAAGCGATCCAACCACCAGACAACATGCTATTTAACACCAACTGCTAGGACTGACTCCACAGCTGGACCCCAGTAGTCCTGTTTGGGATACGTTTTCTGATTCTTTGACTGATCCATCAGGTGGGTCATTACTGGATCACTGTTTGTGTGGCCACCTCCACTCAAACCAAACTGCAGAGAGTGTTACAGTGACCCTACCAACAGTATAAAGCTTCAGACAACACAGTCATAAGGATGCAAGAGGCACACAAACCCTTCTACAGGGTCGCAATTCAAAGAGTAGGCATACTTAACCTGGCCATTTATAAAGAAACATCAAGTAATCTTTTATATATGCAAAGATAACTTTCTGTCTTAAATGTGCAATTTTGAAACAGAATAAGCACCTTGTTATGCTGCAGTGAAATGGTTAACACCTGCAGGGTTCTTTGATGACATTTCTATTAATTTAACTGGGAATGCCCACTTGCAAAGTAATCAATTTGGAGAGGGTTTCCTGTAAACAAACACTGAAATTCAACCATCTAATCAAGCTACATTAAACCACAATAATAACTTACGCTTCTCCTTTGTTCTTATCTTTTAGCCACTGATGTAGTGTGCTGCTGTTAAATTGCAGAGCCCCCTTCAAACCGCCTTTGCACTGAATCTGCATTATTGTATGTGAATTTCTCACCACTTCAATGAGTCCAACACAATCACCGATTGACAGGCAGCCATAAGGCAGCATTCTTCAAAATAAAACAAAAAAAAGTCTAGTATATTAAGAGAGATTGCAAGTTTCTAATTATGAATACAGTGTTACTATGTTACAGTGATTACAATGGCAGGCATCAAACAAATATAAAGTACAAAGTATGACAGACAAATGATGGTCAATATCACATTACACTATAACCAAAAGTTTAACAAGAAAAATGAATGGAATAATCTGCAGACAAAGTAGAGCTCACACAGTGGAAACGGAAGCACCAGAAGGTGGAAGGCATGTGGGGCTAAAGATTCCTGGACTTTGTAAATGCAAGCATCCTGAACCATCTAGTTTGTACGTCCACTAGAGGTGCTAACATCCTTGACCTGGTCCTCAGGAACATGGGAGTAAGATGTACCCCCAGTGTAATGTCTTCAATGATCAGTTCAGACGAGAAAGCTGTCTTTTTTGAAATAAAAAGAAAACCCAAGTCCCCAGCTAATCACAGAACTTTTAGAATTTATTCTAAGGTAAAAGTCCTAATATTGACACCACTGCAATACTTCAATCCCACCGAAACCCTGAGAAAGAATTGTTCATGAAAACACAGTACAATCATTTTTAAGGCTGCACAGAGATAGCCAAACCTACCTGGAATAATCATCGGACAATCTCAAATAAGCCACTCTGGTGGAATCCTAACATCAATAGGTTGTATAACAAAAGGAAGAAAATTATAGTAAAATCAGAACTGCAATGCACAACAAGGTTAAAAACTTCTGCATCAATCTAAACAAACATCTCAAGGGGATAACCAAGTCTACCATAGACAAATATGAGGTAAAAAAAAATCACCAACCAGGCCAAGGACAATAACAATGCATTCTTCTTTTATCTCTGTAACCTCAAAGACACTATACAAGAATGTGCCAAACTAGAGCCACCTATAATGAGCACTAAGATACAGCAAATCTACTGGTCGACAAATTTAGCTCTAATTTTACCCACCCCAAAAACATCCCTCAAAAAATACCCTCCACAGTTACCTCCCCAAAATATCACCAAGAAACAGGTGACTCTCCATGGACAAGAACAATGCATTGATGGGCCTTAAGAATATTCCAGAATGCCTCTTTAATAGCGCAAAATATGACTTATCAGGACCACTAGAAGCACTATTTCACTAGAGCCTCCAGTCAGGCTTCATGCCAAGTAAATGAAGGACTGAAACTATCATTCCTCTGAAAAATGGCAGGCCATCTATAGACTTGGGTATCTATGGACCCGCAAGTCTAACTAGTTTCATATGCAAAGCCTCTAAACAGGCTTTGTTCCTCATGAATGGGGAAAGGCAATAATCATCCCTCTACACAAAGTGGGCCATATACAGACCCATAAGTCTCACTAGTCTTATATGTAAAGCCAGGGAAATGATCAACAGAGATATAGTAAACCTCCAGACACTGGACTCAACTCAGTTTGGTTTTGTCAAGGGCAGATCATGCCTACTCAACCTGGTGGACTTCTTTGAGAAGGTCACCAAAGCAATGGATAAGGGCAAAGTCGTTCACACTGCCTACCTTGACCTGGCAAAGGCATTGGACACAATACCCCACCTGGGTATTGTTGATAAACTCAAGAGGTTAGGTACAAACCCGTATGTTACCCAGTGGATAGCCAGCTGGCTCACAGACAGGACCCAGAAAGTTAGAATTGGGGAGTCCACCTCTTCAAAGAGGCCAGTCACAAGTGGAACCCCTCAGGGATCAGTCCTTGGACTGCTCCTTTTTGGCATTTACTTCTCAGAAGTCAAGGCCAATGTCAGTGGTCTCTGACTGACTAAATGTGCAGATGATTGCAAATTAGGAGCTGTCATTGAATCTTACACACTGACACAAATGTTCTTCAGGAGGGGCTAACACAGACAAACACCTAGTCTAAAACCAAATGCCAAAAAATGCATAATAGCATCCTTTGGGAAGTCATCCATCCCTAGTAACTATTATACTGGCAACACACCTCTTAGAGTTGACCAGTAGTCAGAAATGTAGGGACAGACATAGATGGTAATCTAGCCTTTGATCATCACGTGTCTACAGTGGTGAGGAAATTATTCTATGTTGCACAACTTATAAACAAAGGTATGGCATTTAAGTCCAAGGAAGTCATTGTTCCACTGTATTCGACATTCATCAGACCTGTCAGTAAGTACAATGCCTCCTCTGGTATGTACTTAACCAGGCATATCCAACAACTAGAATGTCCACAGAGGTTTCTCACTAAAAGAATACAGGGCGTAAGTAACATGTCCTATGCAGACCACCTAAGGCCCTATCTCTGTATTCTGTCTACTACAGGCTTTTGAGGTGAGATCTACGCCTGGCATACAAGGCATTGTCAGACTCCTCTCTGACAGACCTCCTGCATATCCACAAAACAAACAGCATCACAATTACCCATGCTAAACAAACAGCATCACAATTACCCATGCTAAAGAATTAAACCTGGCCTGTGATATAAATAGGACCTGCTGGACAGATAGGTATGCATCCCGGAGAATACCCAGTCTATAAACAGGCTCCCCCATCCATGTGAAGCAGAGTTCCTCCCTAATTCAATTCAAATGCAACTTGGACAATTGGATGGGAGACCGGAAATTCATCCCTGGTTTGGCACCTATGTCTCTAATGAACAGAAGTAACCCATAAATGGTTTATCTTCCAGGCCCATGCTTAAACTTATCAAGGGTATCAGAACTTGTCAGACATTTGGGATGCATGGCTAGGCTTGAAAAGGCCCTTGCGGTCATTAGCCTAGTACATTACTATGAACCTATGGAAAAACAAATCATGGCAGTGATGAACAATGACACATGAAAACTTCAGAAACTGGATCCAACTCAGCCTGGTTTTGTTATGGGCATGTCATGCCTACTCAACCTGGTGGACTTCTTCAAGAAAGTCACCAAAGCAAGGGATGAGACCAAAATGGTACATACTGACATACTGCCTACCCTGACCTGGCCAAAGCATTCAACACAATACCCCACTGCTTTAAATGCCAGTTATTCTGCCCAGTCTTGTGCAAACACCAAACAGAGAAACTCCTAGCCTACCTCACTGCCAGAAAGCTAGTAGCTAGTGAACATTTTTGCTCAGGTTTTAGTAGTAGAATCCTAAGTGTCTTCTTAAGTCTTTAGAGAACCTGTGTTTGGAGACCCAAGAAACAGAGGGTGGCCTCAATCAAGCCTTTCTAGAGAAAAGTCCAATTCTAAAATGCCCTTCTTGCCTCTCCTTGGTTTAAGCACGTCTTTGTGTAGCAAGATTAGGGTCTGCCTCACTAAATTAGGTAAAGATCCCTATGTCACCCACTGGACAGCTAGCTAGCACAAAGACTGGGCCCAAGACGTTAAGATAGGAGAATCTACCTTAACAAAAAAAGACAGTAACTAGCTGTGTCCCTCAAGTCTTGGTACTGAGGTCACTCCTTTTTAGCATCTACTTATCTGTAGTGAGGGCCAACATGAAGGGCCATTGGATGACCAAATTTGCAGAGGACAGCAAACTAGGTGCAGCCATAGAATCCCTCAAAGACACAAATACCCAACAATAAGGTCCAACACAGACAAATAATGCTAGAGCCACAGCCTAAAACTCAATGCCAACATGTGTGAGACAGTATCCTTTGGGAAGACGGCTACCTCTGTAAACTACCAAATTGCTAACACACCCCTAACAGTAGATCCAGTCATCAGGGATTTGGGAATGCATGTAGACAGCAAACTGGCCTTTGACCATCATGTGTCTACGGAAGTAAGGAGCTCATTCAATGTTGCGTAACTTATAAGCAAAGGTATAGCATCTAGGTCCAATGATGTTACTTTTCCTCTGTACTCAGCCCCTGTCAGTCCGAATACTGAATGTAACCTCCTCTTCGGTATGTACCTTACCAAACATATGCAAAAAAGGAAAAGTTCACAGAGGTTCTTCACAAAAAAGAATACAGGGTATATACACCATATCCTATGAGAACCATCTCAAAGCCCCAGCCTTGTACTTCAACTCCTACAGATTGCTGAGAGGCTACCAATACCTGGTCTAAAAAGCACCTTCTGATATCACTCTGACAGACCTGATGCAAGCTTGCCTACAACATAAATAGGACACTTAGTAGGGACAGGTATGTATCAGAGACTATCCTTTCTCTGGAACAGACTTCCCATCCATGTGAAGCAGAGTTCTTTCCTAACCCAATTCAAGTGCAACTCAGACCAGTGGATGGGGAATTGGAAATTTACCCTTGGTCTGGCACCTGTCTCTATTAGACAGATGAAGCCTGTAAACACCTAACAAATCCATACCCAAGCCCACATATACTCCTTAAATAACCCTAGGGTATCAAACCTTGTCAGATACATTGGGAAAGCACATCTTAAAAAGGCCCCCCTGAAGACACCAATCTAGTAATCACCTGTGAAGGATATAAGCAAAAGGCTATGCAATAAAAGAGAGCAATGTATAAGGCAACAGTATTTGCTTAGTACATATTTAACAGTCAAAGCGAAAGAACAGCAAAATGAGAAGTCAACATAAAAGTCTGGGAAGAGATCATAAACGTGAACTATGAAAAGTATGAGCTGCAATGTGAATATACAACAAAATAATCAAAATAAACAAAAGATGCATTGTTAAGAAACTACTGCAACTAGAAAGTAAAAAAAAAAAAAAAAAAACTCCTGGTACCTTAACATTATACAGTGGATTCACCCATCCCAAGGATAATATCAAAAGCATAAAACTGAATAACACTATCAAGTTTACAAAAGGAGCCTACTTAGACTGGTCTCTGAAGCCAAAGATAATTATAAACTCTTCTTTAGCTATGTTAGAAAACTAAGAAACAATACCCTAACACATTGCTATGAACTAATTCATAATAATGCCACCTATTCCAACCCAAGAGATTTAGTCAGCATCCTTTAGCACCAACTTCACTTTAGAATTTCTATACAAAGCCCTAAAATATCTGAAACCCTAACTCCCCCAGTTAACTATAAAGATCATTTACTGATGGTGCTAACCAGGAAAAAAAATACTTCTTCCATGGGAAAGGACAGAATACCTGGTTGCTTAATTGATAGCATTAAACATGCCCTTGGAGATCCACAGCCTAACCTAAGTTTAGCTAATTGTTTTGTCCTTGTTGAGTGGTTCACTTCAGTGGCACCCCACCATAACTGTGGCCTAACAACTGAGCTAGGTAATTACAGACCTATCAGCCTTACAAGTCCCACCTGCAAACCATGGAATACATTATAACTGACCTCATAAACTAAGATAGCAATACTCTATTATATTTGATAACCCAACAGTTTTGGCTTTGTATAGAGTAAATCCTATCAAATGAATCTGCTGAAATTCGCTGAAATGGTTACAGAGACTGTAGATAGTAGCCCTTCGGTCTTCAAGCATTATACAGAAGCTAAATGCTTTAAAAATGGATCTGTTTAAGGTAATATTGATAAAAACTGACTAAAAGGCTGAACCTGCACAGAGTACATTGCAGGTGCCTCATTAGTAAGTATGAAAGTGGCTAGTGGTGTCCTTCAGGGCTTGGTGCTAGGGCCTCTCCTTTTCAGCATTTACTTCTTAGATATCCAAGCAGAAAGCCAAGTGCTCTGACTAACATAGTCTGCAGACAACTGCAAGGTAGGGGTTGTTGGCAAGTCACCCTCTGATATCAAAACCCACCAGAAAGAACTCTCCTTAGTAAATTCTTATTGTAGTAAAAAAGGACTCAAACTAAACTGTTAAAACTGTAGCATTATCAGCTTTTGGTAAACAACCCCTACCCTTATCATGCTATACAGAAAAAGTACAGTTGTATACACTTACCATAAATGTAGATGTTCGAGTGTATTCACTGTTGAACAGTCATCACATTTAGGTTATCCTGCCAGAGGTAGCCCTCAGTCGGTCAGAATACCAGAGGCTTAGTATTTCTGCGTCAGTTGCTATCGCTCCAGGACTGACGTCAGGTCATCAGTGGTATAAAAACAGGCAGCCAAAGCCATTACATCAGTTTTTCTTGCCCTAACTTTCAGGAGCCCCCAATAGGGAGCTAGGTTATGGTGGAGGGACACCACCAGTAGAAAGTAAATAACCAAAATTTCCTTGTAAGAAGAGAGAGAGATAGAGACTAGGGGGATGGTGGGAGGGAAACCAGGACTTCAACAGTGGATACACTCGAACGTCTACATTTATGGTAAGCGTACACAACTGTACTATGTTCTTCGTGTTTCACTGTTGCAGTCATCACATCTGGGTTGATTCCCAAAGCTGAAGAAAAAGGTGGAGGCAGTCAAGAAGACTGGAGGCTGACTAGGATGCACTGAAAGACTGAGATGGCAGAGCCTGCCCTGGCTTTGGAGAAGATAGGCAAGTGGTAATGCTTGGTGAAGGTATGAACAGATGTCCATGTTGCAGCCTCCAGGATGTCCCTGGGGGGGACCCCTCTGAGAAAAGCTGCAGAGGTGGAGGCTGCTCTTGTGGAATGTGTCCTGACCCCTTTTGGGGGTGGATTCCCATGCTGTTTGGAGCAGAAATGGATGCAGTGTGCTATCCATTTGGTGATTGTTGGTTTGGATATGGCCCTGCCCTCTGCTCCTGCAGTGAAGCTGACTAGCAATTGATCAGTTTTTCTAAAAGATTTAGGTCTGTCCAGGTAGAATCTGAGCCTGTCTGTGTACATCTAGTGTGCGCAGAATCCTTTCCCCCTTGTTTTGTGGGTTAGGGAAACAGGTGGGCACACTGGACACCATTTTAGGCATGAAGGATGGGTTAGTCCTGAGGGAGACCCTGTCAGCATGGAAAATGATGAAGGGCTCCACAGCCATAAGTGCTTGTAGCTCTAATACCCTTCTAACTGAAGTGATGTCCAGAAGCAAAGCAGTCTTCCAAGAGAAATATTTTAACTCTTCTGAATCTATAAGTTCAAAGGGGGGCAGGGTGAGCTTTTCCAAAACAAAGTTAAGGTCCCAGGCTGGGGCACGAGCTCTTCTGGGTAGCCTTAAGTTGTTAGCCCCTCTCAGGAACTTTTTGATGAGAGGGTGTGAGAATAGCGGTGGCTCTGTGCTGAAATGAGCACAGACGGCTGAGGCATGAATTTTAATAGAAGAGAATGATAGACCCCTGTGTAGTAGGTCTGCCAGGTAATCCAGGATAAGAGGTAGGGAGAGCTGTGCCGTTCTGGCTCCCTTAGCCTGGATCCAGGTGCAAAACTTTTCCACTTGTCATCCTAGGATTTTCTAGTGCTGGGGCATCTGGCCTCACATATAACATCTAGAACTTGTTTGCTTAGGCTGGCAGATTGAGGAGAGGTCAGGGATTAAGCCAGGCTACCAGGTTGAGAGTCTGCAATTGGGGATACATGAATTCTCCATTTCACTTGGTGAGGAGTGTTGGAATCTGAGGTAGGTGCCATGATGATAGGGGTAACAGGCTGTGCAGCAGTGGGTATCAGTGCTGGCGTGGCCAGTCTGGGGCAATCAGGATTGCCCTTAGTTTTTCCTCCCTTATTTTGAGCAGTACCCTTGAAATGAGTGGTACAGCAGGAAATGCATAGACTAAGAGGTTTACCCACTGGAAGGATAGAGTATCCACTTTCCAGGCCTTGCTGTGAGGTTCCCTGGTGCAGAATTTGCTGAGCTGATGACTGGAATGGGAGGTAAAGAGGTCTACTTGCAGGGTGCCCCATTTCTGTGTTACAAGGGTGAAGGTTCTGAGGTTTAGCTGCCATTCGTGTGGGTCTAACAGGTTTCTGCTTAAGTTGTCTGCCAGTGAGTTTAGAGAGCCCGGCAGGAATTGTGCTAACAGGTGTAGTTGCATGGCTTGTCTGTTTGTTAAGGCGAGCCTGCAAAGAGGATAAGAGTGAGTCCCTCCCTGCTTGTTAATATACCACATCACTGTGGTGTTGTCTGTTTTGATCAGTGCAGGCCCCGGGGAGAGTAGGGGTCTGAAAGCTGCCAGTGCATGCTGAACAGCTAACATCTCTTCTAGGCTGATGTGCAGATGTATTTGATTTTGGGTCCATTGGCCCTGAAAGCACCTGCCGTCTAGGTGAGCACTCCAGGCATAGTCTGATGCATCTGTGGTGAGGGTCTGGGTGGCATGGGTTTGTGAGAAGGGAAGTCCCTTGTTGTGGTTGTGGTTGCATGCTGCTGCCCACCAAAGAAAATCTTTCCTTAGACAAGGTATCATTGGTATAAGAGTTTCCAGGTCTTGAGAGTGCTGACACCAAAGGCTTTTTAGGTACAATTGTAGTTTCCTCATATGCAGTCTGGCATATGGAATGAGTAGAATGCAAGAGGCCATGAACCCTAGAGCTTGCAGGATTTTCCTTGTGGATAACTGGGTTCTGGTGGTTAGATGAGAGAAGTAGCCTGTCAGGTAGGCTTGTTTTTCTAGAGTAAGGAATGCCATCTGGGATGCTATGCCCAGGCTTGCTCCCAGGAATACAATTTTTTGTGTGGGGACTATTTTTGATTTCTTTTTGTTGATAGAGCAGGGAAAGGACTTGCTTTCTGGCCTCTGCCCACTGGTTTGGAGGAAGATCTGGGAACCCTTTTGGGGTTGCCAGAGTGGGGGAAATAAAATTTGTATACCTGGGACACTATGCTGAGGACATAGCAGTCACTGATAATGGTAGCCCAGTTGCCTGCATGGAAGGAGAGTTTTCCTCCTAGGGGCACATGCAGGTGGGCAGAGCGAGGGGGTGGAAGTGTAAAGTCATTGTGAGTTCTTAACCATAAGGGGTGGCTTTGCACTCCCTGTTTTTGAAGAGGAGGAACTCCATTGCTTAGATCTCTGCATTCCCTGGGGCTGTTGCCTGGGGGGGGGGGGGTCTGTTTCCCCTGGGTCTGGGCTGTGTTGACCTGGAGGGGGTAGGAAAGGACCTGTGCTTGGAGTGGCAATGCCTAATGAATCTCAGAGGCTGGACCTGTAAGAAGTCTTTAACTGTCTGCATAGATTTAGCTTTTTATTCCACTTTTTTAAGACCTCTTCTGCCTTGGTGCCAAATAAGTTGTCTTTGTCTGAGAGTACTTCTAATAATTTGGATTTGACATGGTCTGGCAAGGTCTACTCCTTAAGCCAAGCATGCCTTCTAATGACAGAACCGGTGACTGCTGCCCTGCAAGATGCTTCTAGGGTGTCAAAACCACATTGTAAGGTGTGCTTAGTTACCTGACTTGCAAAATGCATTAACTCTTGTAGCTCTTTACTTTCTGCACAAGCAGGAAAAGATATTTTTTGGTTGAGGAGTTCCATGGTATGTTGTTGATATTTCAGCATGGGGAACTGACAATTTAATGCTCTAATAGCAAGAGTAGCAGAGGTGTATACTTTTTTACCCCATCTGTCTATTGCCCGGGAATCCCTATCTGAGGGTGTGGGATTCTTAGCTGAGGTTGCTCTGATTCCTTTAGGTCCTTGAGAGATGACTTCAGAGTCAGCAGTAGGATTTTTGAAAAGGAATTTGTGAGAGTCAGGGACTCTATAATAATACCTGTCAGGTTTCCTGGGAGCAGGAGGGAGGGTGTTAGGAGTCTGACTGGATTCCATAAAAACATCAGAAATGGGGGAATGGCCAGAGGTCTGTGTTGTGGTAGATCTAAGAATTCCCTTTTAGACTGAGGATAGTCCTGACATTCCCATTGGAAATGCTCCCTTAAAATATGTAGGGTTCTCCAAAGGAAAAGTCCTCAGGTGGAAGGATGGCATAATGGTTAATGTGATTACCTGGCAAACACAAGGTGCAGGGTTTGATTCTCATGTGGGGTAATTGGCTAGGCTTAAAATGGCCCACAAGTGGCAATTAGCCTAGTACTAACCTATGAACCTATGAAGAGGCTGAAGGGATGGATTCTTCTGCATCAGAATCCTCATAAGCAGAGGGGGGTTGCATATCTTCATATTCAGATGCAGCAGAGTCATCGGACTCCTGTTCAGATAAAACTACTGGGGACTAATTTCTTTTTCTTTTCAAAGGGGTAGCTTGGCTTCCCCTAATAAGCATTATAAGGTCTTCTGCCATTTTAAGCATTTAAGACTGAGGCAAGGAAGCAGATGTCTGAGCTTGGACCGTCGTTTTTTTAGGTGGGGTTCGTATCCTGGGCCTTAGAAACTCAGTTGTTTTCAAAAGAACTGAAGAAGCGAAAGAAATTGTTGGTCTGTGTCGAGTATCGGTTGTGCGAAGTACTTCTTCGGAAGCCGGTGCCTGCTCAGCGGTTCTGGACCCATCCACGGGAGAGACATTCGCAGGATCCTTAGTTGAAGAAGAGTCTTGTGGCATACCGGACTCCAAAAGGGTCTTGGTAGCGGCCTTCGAATCCACAGAAGCGGGCATCAGGGGCTGCAAAAGCACCTCAATGAGGACCGGAAAACTGAGGACTAGTTTAATGGAAGCTTCGTCAGCAGTTTTGGAACTGTGCAGTCTGTCTCTGTCTTTATCCTTACATTTTTTTGGAAGATCGGTAGTCGGATGGCTTACCGAAGCCATATCGGAATTAGAGGACTGAAAGAGAAGATATCTAGCTACAATATGGGCCCGACGACATAAAATTCTGGCATTGAAGAAAGCACAAAAGCGACACCAGGGGATGTCATGGTCTGGGCCTAAACAGGTGATGCAGTAAGAATGGAAGTCTCTGTGTGGTACTTGCTTTCCACAAGTGAGACAATTGTTAACCCTTTCTGACATCGGTTAGAGCAAGAAAAAGGGATCCCCAACAGGGTACTTAGCTTTAGAAGACTTCAACTTCATTTCGGAAATGTAACTAAGGTAGCGGCCGACCGGCACTCATGCGAATTTGGCTCCTCTGCAAGAAAGACTGATGTAATGGTGTCGGCTGCCTGTTTTTATACCACTGATGACCTGATGTCAGTCCTGGAGTGACAGTAACTGGTGCAGAAATACTAAGCCTCTGGTATTCTGGCCGAATGAGGGCTACCCCTGGCAGGATAACCCAAATGTGATGACTGCAACAGTGAAACACGAAGAACATCACACTACAAAAATAAAAATGCAGTCAGGGAGATATCAGCAAGGTCTAAAGAGATAATCATCCCCTCATACTCACTACTGATCAAACCATTTATTTATTTTTGTTCAAACCAATTATTGAGGAAACACCCCCTTTGGGATGCATCTCTCCAAATATATTAAACAATTAGAAAAACTCCAAAGGTTTCTTGACCAAACAGACCATAAGCCTAAAGTCACGGAGCTAATAAGAGTGGCTGGAAGCTCTATTCATTTATTTAGTGTCTTACAGACTTTTTCAGTGACCTGAGTGGAAATTTAGGTTTCATTTATCATGCCAATAGAGACTCATTTGTCTTGGACTAGACTATGTGGATAGGAATGTGTAAATAAGCATCTTTTAAACCTAGAGTAGCCAAAGAATATCTGGGTGCAGAAGGGACAAGAGAGTATGAAGAGTGAACATTATGAACAGATGAACCACAAAGGGTGTTGAGGCTGGATAGATCTAAAAATGGTCCTCAGTCTGTTTCTTTTTCAGGATCTAGAAATAATCTTTTTTAAAGACACTTTTATTAAATTATCACTTAAGACACAGGCAAACATTCATTAATATAAAAGAAAACAAACCATATTAAAATGTTTCCAGCTACATACATTATACATTACATATGTTCTTTTTACAACTATCATGAGTCAATCATAATTGCTCAATTCATGCCTTCCCTTAAACCTCTCTTCTCCAGAACATAATTCTGCATGTATTGTTTCCACAACTTCCCATTATTTTCACATATGTTGCTCCTTCCCTTTTCTAAAGCTCCCACTTCCATTTCACAATATTCAGTACTTCAAATACATATGGTTTAGACTTTGAGTTCCATTTTATAGCAATTGCTTTTTTGGTAGCTATCAGAATTAAACTTAACAAGCCTTACTATGTCTAGAGAAATTTTAACAAGGACCTATGTCTAGGCAATTCAGATTCTGTGTCCCAGCTCAAAATAATAATTTTCTTAGTTACACCCATTTTCTCACATAATATTTCAGGCAGAGAACTCTGCAGGAAATTTTAAAAAATCTGCCAACTCATTACACTCCCAAGATACATGTTCTCAGTTAACTCTTTCGTTCTTTCCCATCACCCCTCCAATATTTGCCATCTACCTGAGGAAAAATTCTTTGAACTCTGCCCAGAGTATAAAAATACCAATGAAAACACAAAAACAGTTCCAAGCACATATCGTAAACCTTCTGGACTTTGTTGCATACTTGGGAGTTGTACATATTTCCTCCCATTGTTCCCTTGTAAACTGCTTATCAAATCTCTCTTCACAATCTTTTTAATATCCTCTGACTCTTACAGTTATACTGCAAAATCTTACATGCCCTACTAATTATCTATTTTTAGCAGCAGCTTCGGTTCAAGATTCAACTAAAAACTCTACCAGAGCAGGTCAGTCACTTAGGATTTCCCTATCCCTTTCTCTTTGCCTATACTCTGATACCAATTCCTAGTAGGGAAGCCAGTCTCTATCCTGCAGTCCAACTGTCTTCTTGGTCTCATCCCATTCGTTATTAGTTATTTGTTCCCAATATCTTTTCTCCTTCGCCAGTTTTCTCCAGTAAATTCTAAGACCCTAACCACTATTCTCTATACCACTACTTGCATGCACCCCATTAGCAAAATCTCCTTTCTTCATTCCCATGTTGGCTTAGTTATTAGAATACTTTCTGCTACATGGCTGTTGTTATTCTCCTTAAGAATCTGCATCAAAAATCCCACTCTCTCTTCTTCTTTTAATTTCCCTGTGATTCATCATCATCCCTATCCACTTTAAATTATAACCCACTTGTCTTACGTATACAAGCCTTCATTCTATATCTCTAAAATATCCCTTCAAATCAGGCAGTCCTAAACTACCTATAAACCTTGTTCTATCAACTTATCCCAGTTAACTCTTGTCATCTTTCCCTCCCAGATAAATTCCTTCAGCTCTTTATTATGGTCCACAACTTCTACTCCAGTTAGTACAATATTCCTGACCTGTATACAAAACTAAAGGGACTAAAATATTTCACTGCTTGTATCTTGCTATCCATAAACAATAGCTTCCACTTTCTCAGTTTTTGTATTATCTTTTTAGCCGCGGTGGTGCAGCGGTAGCGTTGTCGCCTCACAGCAAGAGGTTCTCCCGTTCAATTCTCGGCTGGAGCATCTTCTGTGTGGAGTCTGCATGTCCTCCTAACGGTCGAGTGGCGTTCAAAAGACATGCGTGAATGGGCGTACCTTCGTTGAAGGTTGGGCGTTGGGCTGGCACTTCGGCACCGTAAAAATCTACTGCCAATCATTAGTGGACTGGAGTTCCGCTGTGGCGACCCCTAACCAGGAAAAGCTGAAAGAAGAACAAGTCTCTTCTGACATATCCTTAACTGTCATAACAGAAGCCTTTTTAATCCATACTCCTAAATACTTCATCTTATCGTGTCCCTGTAATATGGGTATTGCTAAACCAATTCATGCGTGGGTACACAGATTCATAGGTGTGTGCTAGGCTAATGGCCCTGGGACCTTTACAAGCCTAGCCATAGGATTACCCTGGCATAGTGCCACCTGACCTTAGTTCCCAGTGCCTCTGTCGAGTAGAGCCACTGGTGTTATCCCTGGGGTGAATTTTCTTATAGCTAAAGCCTTTGGTTTATGTTCATTAATTTTGTATCCCAAAAAGACTTGAAATAGTCTCAAAATGTTCCACAACACTGAAATGTCATTTACTGGCTTTATCAGGTACAAAATAATACAATCTGGAAATAAAGCTAACTTTTCTTGAATACCATACCAAACATATCCTTGAATTTCTGAATCCCTTATTTTCTTTGCCAATGTCTCTAAATACAAAATAAATAAAGGGAAAAGAGGAAAACCCTGCCTGGTTCCTCTTTTTAGACATAACTTAGAGAGGAATCCTCTCATTTTAATTCTTGCCTTCGGTCCTTCGTCCGTTCTCTTAATTAACCTTACTATTGTATCAGGGACTGCAAATTTGTCCATTGCACTACTCATAAAATTAAAGATAACTTGTTGAATGCTTTCTCTGCATCAAGACACACCAACAACAGTGGTATTTCCTTACATTCTGCTTCCCCTGGATCATCACCATTATGTTAATGTTAAATGTTTGCCTCCCTTCCACAAAACCACAATGATCCATATCTATAAATTCCAATACAGCTTACAACCACTCGAAAGTCTTGAAAGAAAACCAAACAGGAATCTGCGCACACTGTCGTCCCAGTTGGAAGTAGCAGCAACATACACAAGGCTATTCAGCACAAACTGACGTCTTTATTGTAAAACAACAGCGTGAAAAACACAACTAACTTAGCGCTTTCTCCCTTAACCCTAAGGGCATCATCAGAGTTGTGTAACAATACAAATCAGCAATTTAAATACCACAACGTAGGACACACACCTCCCACTTCAACCAATCAACAATACACAATACAGGCATTCAAAAATGCCGACACACGCCCATATGAGTTACATAAATATACATTTGTGAATTTAAAACTATTAATAAAAATATATAACCACAAAAATAAAAAACTTTTTATAATACTAATGAAAAAACTTTTTTGGAGGGGTAAGGAAAATGACATTGTAGAATTTGTAGAAATTCTAAACAAAAGTACGTCTTTCCTTAAGTTTACGTACAATGTACAACATGAAAGATGTGAATTTCTTGACATCATGTTAATAAAGGACAGGAAGAATAAGACTCTTACTTCCAGCATTTTTCGTAAAAAAACGTATTCAAATTCTTTCCTCCACTTTGAAAGTTGTCACCCCTATTTTCAAAAAAAGAACATCATAAAAGGGCAGATGGTAAGATTATCTAGGTTAATTAGTGACGATAGTATATACGATAGTGAAATAGACAGATTGATTGACATGTTACAAGAAAGAGGTTACCCTTACGATATTTTGAGCATGATCAAGGATGAGGTTGCTGTTAAGAGATATACCATATATAAACCTATCTTGATAGCAGGGTTAACCGTTGTTAACAACAAGGAGGAACTCAAAAGGTCTAGTCACTCTATGATCCTGCCATTTAATGAGGATAGTTATAACATTATGCACATTGTTCAGGATATATGGGCAGGGTCATTAACAACGGACATCACTAATGTTGTAGGTGTCTTACCATCATTTACATTTAGTAGGGGAAGGAATTTAAAAGAACTTATGGAGAGTGCTGACTCCCAGCGTTCTTACAGACATTGTATGATGAACAAATGTGGGTTTTGTAGTACCTGCAAATACATCAACAACGGACCTTATGTGACAGTACACAATTATAATAGAACTATAGCAAGTCCAGGCCACGTGAATTGTAATACCAAGATGGTAGTGTATTTGGCCACCTGTTTAAACTGTACTACCTTTTACGTGGGCAAAACCATTAGGAAACTGAGACTTAGAATCTTAGAGCATGTTAGGGACATCAAGAATAAAAAAACTCCGAATGCATTATATACATATAGTATGACGTGCAAAGATTTTAAGAGATTCTTGTTCTTTATAATTGATAGGATACCATACAGAGGCAATGGTGGCAACGCAAAAATTTTGCTTGAGGTAAAGGAGTGCTTATGGCAGCTCAGGCTTAATGCATCTAGACCACCAGGTATAAACAAACACGTTTCAGTGTCTAGCATGTTAAAATATAGAGCACAGTTATTATGAGCATATGCATTCATGTAAATAACAAACTGAGGTTTTACAGTTTTTTCATTAGTATTATTAGATAAAATTTTTTTTATTTTTGTGGTTATATATTTTTATTAATAGTTTTAAATTCACAAATGTATATTTATGTAACTCATATGGGTGTGTGTCGGCATTTTTGAATGCCTGTATTGTGTATTGTTGATTGGCTGAAGTGGGAGGTGTGTGTCCTACGTTGTGGTATTTAAATTGCTGATTTGTATTGTTACACAACTCTGATGATGCCCTTAGGGTTAAGGGAGAAAGCGCTAAGTTAGTTGTGTTTTTCACGCTGTTGTTTTACAATAAAGACGTCAGTTTGTGCTGAATAGCCTTGTGTACGTTGCTGCTACTTCCAACTGGGACGACAGTGTGCGCAGATTCCTGCTTGGTTTTCTTTCAAGACTTTCAAGTGGTTGTGAGCTGTATTGGAACTAATTGGCTGCCAAGTCGGAAATTGTGTGTTGCTGGTGTCTGTTGGTGAGCAGCTTATGTCCCAATATGTAGATATTACAAACAAATTGATTAAGACACTGAACACCAAAATTAGTGGTACTGTGAACAACGGGACTTCGGATGGTTCAAGTACCAACTTGGACGTAACACTAACAGATTCATTGGCAGGTATTTATACCTTACACACGCCTCCATCTACGAGTGTATTAAATTTTGGCGCCGACTGTGACAATAGAACAACTACTAATGCATTGGTAGGTGGAGCTCAACGGAGTTCACCTAGGGACACCAACAACCAACGTAAATTGTGTTTTTCAACTTTGCTTGATCCACCGAGGATTGTTACTAGTGAAGAAGTTCCAGCTCCAGCTTCGGCCGTTGGACTTGGCTCATTAAGTGAACAACTATCTCAGTATGACAAGGTGCTACGACGCTTTAAGTCACTTCAAATGGATAACGTATTTTTAGAAAGATCGACTGAATTAAAGCAAGTGCCAAAGGGTTTGCGAGTATTTCGATTACCCATGGGATTCGAGTTGGAAACAGAGATTTTCGATGAACTTCTTACCTTGTTTGACAACACAGGTATAGAACTTATGAAGTTAATTATTCGTAACAATAATAACAAGTTGATAAAATGTAAAGACGAGCTCGCGTTATTGAATAGTAACATAACAAAAGACCTTTTGTTTGAATTTAACAAACACAAGTATGAGCATATTTTGAGTGAGGCAGAAAGGTTTGTTAATAAAGGGCTTGATGTGAAATTAAGCAAACTCAATACAGATAAATGTGATTATGCAGAGAAAAAAGTCTATACTCATTTTAAATCTTACAAAATGTTATGTGGTAGGTCAAATGTACCTACAAGATACAGTGTATCTCACTCATTAAATACCTATGACGATACGGTAGATGCCGATTTGGTGCTAGCAGAAGAGCATGATGTTTTTTTTAGAGCCTCAGCCAGTGAGGCGTTCCGAACGAATTCGGGAAAGACAATTCATGGACAGGGGAGCTCACTCGAGCAGGGGCAGAGCAACCAACACGTCCAACAGGCAGAACAGACAGAACTGGATGAGACAATACAACTAAATGGACTAGATGTTTCTATTGACAAGAACAGTGATTTAATACGGACAAACAATGACACTTCATGTTCTTTTTGGACAAATAATGGAAATGTTGTTGATTACTTTTTGGACACAGTAGAGACTTCCATTCTCTCCAATTTTTGCCATGACAATGTTGGTATAGATATCAACTATGACCCTGTTGGGCAAAGTGGTGATGTGATAAATACAGAACATGTGGAACAATGCAGTACTACAAAAAAGGGCAATTTTTGCATTTACAATTATAGTGATATGGTACTTAGTGAGGACTTTATTAGTTTGTTTGCAAAAGGATTTTCATTTGCCCCTTGTTTTAAGCATGATATAGCTAAAATCTTGATGTCCTTAAAATTGTTTTCAAGAGAATTAAATTTAAGAATGTTTTTTGCTAAACAAGGTAGCCAAGTTATGTACTACACTCCCAAGCTTAAAAGGAAAAGTACATTTATTCCCCCATCCAATTCGAATATTTACATGTTTGAACAAGTCTGTGAAACTTTTTTGAGGAGACAGTTTAAGTTTAATTACAACTTCAAAGATAACCTCACGCAGGGGGAGAGGTTATGTTTACGGGAATTAACTTCCACTAACATTTATAGAGTTATGAAGCCAGACAAGGGAGGGGGGGTTGTGATCATGACCTCCACTGACTACAGCAGCAGTATGTTGGACTTACTTAATGATACATCTACTTATTTAAGAGTATCAAAGTATGATGTCCATAAAGCATACACGACATTGGAGTGGCAGATTTATGAATGGTACATGGAGGGAATTTTAGACAAAGATGAGTACGAATTTTTAGTTGTGAATTCCCCTGTTATTCCCTCCATTTTTGGTATACCTAAAATACATAAATCTATGGCCAACCCGCCCTTTCGCCCTATAGTCTCAGCGAGAAGATCTAAAACAGAAACATTGGCTGCATTTATTGATTTCCACTGTAAGGACATTTATAAAAGAGCTCCTCAAGTGTTAAAAGATTCTTGGCACTGTTTGGACATTATTAGGAACACCTTGTGGGATGACAATTACATTTTTTTAACAATTGATGTTGTTAATTTATTTTCTGTCATCCCTAACGAGATAGGTTTGCAAATGTTCAAGAATAGTTTACAAAAACTTTCTACACATCACACAGTGAAACAGAACTTATTAGTGGATCTTTTGGAAATGGTCCTCAATAACAATTTTGTTAGTTTTGAGGGGGACTATTTTAAACAAATTACAGGCGTGGCAATGGGGGCGAAATGTGCCCCATTGTATGCCAACCTGGTTTTAATAGACTGGGAAAAGGATCATGTTAATACATCCAGATTTCAAAATGATATAGCGTTATATGTACGATTCCTGGATGACATTTTGATTTTTTGGAGGGGTAAGGAAAATGACATTGTAGAATTTGTAGAAATTCTAAACAAAAGTACGTCTTTCCTTAAGTTTACGTACAATGTACAACATGAAAGATGTGAATTTCTTGACATCATGTTAATGAAGGACAGGAAGAATAAGACTCTTACTTCCAGCATTTTTCGTAAAAAAACGTATTCAAATTCTTTCCTCCACTTTGAAAGTTGTCACCCCTATTTTCAAAAAAAGAACATCATAAAAGGGCAGATGGTAAGATTATCTAGGTTAATTAGTGACGGTAGTATATACAATAGTGAAATAGACAGATTGATTGACATGTTACAAGAAAGAGGTTACCCTTACGATATTTTGAGCATGATCAAGGATGAGGTTGCTGTTAAGAGATATACCATATATAAACCTATCTTGATAGCAGGGTTAACCGTTGTTAACAACAAGGAGGAACTCAAAAGGTCTAGTCACTCTATGATCCTGCCATTTAATGAGGATAGTTATAACATTATGCACATTGTTCAGGATATATGGGCAGGGTCATTAACAATGGACATCACTAATGTTGTAGGTGTCTTACCATCATTTACATTTAGTAGGGGAAGGAATTTAAAAGAACCTATGGAGAGTGCTGACTCCCAGCATTCTTACAGACATTGTATGATGAACAAATGTGGGTTTTGTAGTACCTGCAAATACATCAACAACGGACCTTATGTAACAGTACACAATTATAATAGAACTATAGCAAGTCCAGGCCACGTGAATTGTAATACCAAGATGGTGGTGTATTTGGCCACCTGTTTAAACTGTACTACCTTTTACGTGGGCAAAACCATTAGGAAACTGAGACTTAGAATCTTAGAGCATGTTAGGGACATCAAGAATAAAAAAACTACGAATGCATTATATACACATAGTATGACGTGCAAAGATTTTAAGAGATTCTTGTTCTTTATAATTGATAGGATACCGTACAGAGACAATGGTGGCGACGCAAAATTTTGCTTGAGGTAAAGGAGTGCTTATGGCAGCTCAGGCTTAATACATCTAGACCAACAGGTATAAACAAACACGTTTCAATGTCTAGCATGTTAAAATATAGAGCGCAGTTATTATGAGCATATGCATTCATGTAAATAAACTGAGGTTTTACAGTTTTTTCATTAGTATTATCAGATAAAATTTTTTTTATTTTTGTGGTTATATATTTTTATTAATAGTTTTAAATTCACAAATGTATATTTATGTAACTCATATGGGTGTGTGTCGGCATTTTTGAATGCCTGTATTGTGTATTGTTGATTGGTTGAAGTGGGAGGTGTGTGTCCTACGTTGTGGTATTTAAATTGCTGATTTGTATTGTTACACAACTCTGATGATGCCCTTAGGGTTAAGGGAGAAAGCGCTAAGTTAGTTGTGTTTTTCACGCTGTTGTTTTACAATAAAGACGTCAGTTTGTGCTGAATAGCCTTGTGTACGTTGCTGCTACTTCCAACTGGGACGACAGTGTGCGCAGATTCCTGCTTGGTTTTCTTCCATATCTATAAATGTTGGCAACACCTTTGCTATTCTTTTAGCTAGTATAGACAAACACTTTATAATCATGGGTTAAAATTTAAATGGGTATGTATGAAGCTGGGTCTGAAGAATCTTTGCCATCTTTAGGCAACACAGTCACCACAGCTTTCTTCCAAGATGTAGGTGCTTGCCTTGCTTTTAAAATCTTCCAGATCCTTATTTTCTTCCCTCCTAATTTCCAAACGTCCATAGAAATACCATCTTCCTGAAGACTGATTAAACATCGCTGTTTTTATCTCATCACTTTCTAGCTTAACTATTAGTTGTAAGCCGTATCTAGCTCTAACCTTTGAATAAAGTCTTCCATAAATATTTCCACTTGTACTCTTTCTTGTTTTCCACATTTCTCTGCTTAATACAAATTTTCTATCTCTAAAACCTCTACAGGATCTCTCGTTATTTTTTCTTGTTATAGGTTCATAGGTTGCCCAAGTCGTGCTAAAAGTTTTTGTGCACTGGAGTAATCAAAAATAGTTGTTTAACTCTAATCATTCTAAACTCATGCATATTATCCAGATACTCCCTTATTTCGTCTTTAGAACTATGCATTTGCTCATTTGCTTGTTCTGTATGATTCCCTTATTCTGCAATACTTTAACCTTTGTCAGCCCCTCTATGTAATTTCCATTACTTCTTAACAATATCTTTCTCTCTCTTATTTCGACCCTGTTTTAAACTCCATTTTCATTTTATCCCAGTAGCTAGCTATAACTTCCCAAATAGCTTTTGAATAATTTCCACTACCTGTTCCTTAAATTCCTCCCTTTTTAATAGGTTATTGGGAAAACACCAGTGTCTTAGTTTTACTGCAATACCCTGTATTTTTATCTTTATTTCTGATCATTCACCAGTAAAAACTGCTATTGGATGTGTGTTGAAGTTTTCAATTAAATATAACTTCTATCTAGTCTAGCCCAGTTATTGCACCTTGGGGAATGATATGTAAATTCTGTCCAAGTTCTTACTACTGAATTCACATCTTCTATACCAAATATTTTCATAAATTTATTTAGAAATCCATCATGTTTTGTTATATTGTCTCTCTTAGGTCCCCCTGATTCTGCCTCATTACTGCAAATCAAATTCCAGTCCCACTTATAAATACTCCCTACTGAAAGCTGATTATTTATCTCAGAAATTACTTAAGCCCCACAACAGCAGTTTTTGGTGGAAAATAAATACATGCCACTGTAATCTTTCTCCCTTGCCAATAGCTCCTTACTATCATCCAGCCAGGCAGCCACAACGCCCTTTGCCCATTCTTGCCACATGGGTTCAGGTCACGTCAACAGTAACAATCAACCACAGACAAGTTAACTCCACCATTTCTGTCTTTTTTCCTCATCTGTCACTACTGGAACCCCTCTAGCAATTAGTATAATTACTCCCCTTTTCCTCTGTCCCTGACTTTCTGCTGAATATCCTCTCTGAAATCCTCTCGTTGTCAAATTCACATGCTCTTTTCTTTCTAAATCTGTCTCCTGCAGCACTATTTGCACGCTGCATTTCTTAATATAATTCAACACTCTTTCTTTTTGATCTATACCTGTAAGGCCATTCACATTCAGGGATAATATGGACAGCACAGCCATCATGATGAAAAGCTATTTTCCTCACCTATTATACCGTTAAGTTTTTTGAATGTGTATTTCTAGCTTTTGTGTTACATGCATAATAATTGGCAGGCTGATTTTTCTTTACAGTTTCTTCTCATCTCCGTTTGAGCCTGTCATATTTCCAAGACTTTTTGTTTTAATGAAAACCCTAAAAAAATAAATACAAAACCATCTCATCCCCTATTAACTTGGAACAAATGCACAAAACTATGCACATCTTCAAAACATCAAGTTTAACCTCCCTGAAGGGAACAACTGCTCCAAAGTGACAGTTGCACCTGCAGGCATTATCTTACAGAAAATTAATGTTACCCATGCTAAGGTGTATGCTAGTCTGTGCTCCCACGTATACAGATTACTGTCTGTTCTTTTTTTATCTCTCTTCCACTCCCACATATGAAAAACAGCTTCTATGCTTTCAAAAAACATTAACTTTTAGCCCTAAGAAAAAGTGAATGGGTTATCTTTAAATAAAACTAAACTGTACACTGTTCTATTAACTCCACTCAAGTATTAAGGCTGCTGGGGGAGGCTGTTACCTCTTATTCACTTCTCATAATTTCAAACTTAATTTTTCACTTAACTGCTTGCAATTGTACCTTTAAATTCTGCATTTCCCTCACCAAAAAATACTCAGAATTATCAAGATTAATTGCTTGTATCTGCAGATAATTTGTCTCTGTGGAAATGTACTTAGCAATGAGTCTTTGTAAAATTTACTCAGAAAAGAATGCACAGCTACCCTCAGCTACATACATCTGGACTCAACTGAAAATTTGCCAGTGGAAAACAGCCAACCAAATATTTTTGCAGTTGTAAGCTTAGCATTTTCATGGCTTTCAACATGTTGTCTTATTTTTAAAGCCTGCATGCTTAGAAAAATAAGAAAATATCCAAATTCTACATATACATTGACCACTGCACTTTTACAACCGAATCCAGCAGCCCAAGACCACAGCATATACACATTAAACTTGCTTTTATCCAGCCGTTTTTCTTGTTACACTGTAAAATCCATATTTTTACAATGAAAAAAATACTTGCTTACTTTAATACCTTTAATGCATACAACAGTCACTGAAAAGACCCCCTCATACATTTGAAATACCTTGAATACACACTACACAAAATTGACTACATATAACCTGCAGTTTATATTATGAAATGTTTTATACAAAGACTAATAAGAAAATTTTTTACTTACAAGTTAGTTTTGCCTCTTTTAGTGTACTTCTACACATAGGTTCATAGGTTCATACTAGGCTATCTGCCCTAGGGCATTTATAAGCCTAGCCAGAGTGTGTTTGGCTTTCGCCACCCATTTTAAATTAATTTTGCTATGCCCTTTTTCGAGGTTAGTATACTGTGCCTTTGTCTAACAGTGACACAGAAGTGATACCCGGGGTAAACCTATGATCTCCCATCCACTCATCAAGATTCCTCTTGAAAAGAGTCAATGAGGGACTCTGCCTAACCTGGACTGGCATTTTATTCCAGAGTGAAGGGAGCCTCTGGGTTATGAATCTGTCCCTCCACCATGTCCTATTTATTTCAGTGCTGAGGTTCAAGTCTCTCCAGCGCGTAGCTCGATGGGATTTGGATTTTCTGAGGTGCAGCATGTCCATTAATTCCGGGTTGGACATGGCTTTATAAGTCAGGCACAGATCGCCTCTGAGCAGGCGGTATGCCACTGAGTAGAGCTGGAGTTTCTTTAACCGGGTAGCATATGGCATCTGTTTTAGCCCTCTGATCCTCTTGGTGAGGTACTTTTTGGTGTCTTTCCAGTTGCTGCAGGTGTCTGGTAAGGTACATCCCAAAAGGGGCATTGTACTCAATTATGGGCCTGATGAGGGATGAGTAAAAAGGCACGATGACCTCCCCTGATCTAGATGTGAATCCCTTCATGATTAGGTGGGCTATATAAAATGTTTTTCTAACCACTTTGGCCACATGGTTGTCAAATTGTCAAATGAGAGATTGCTATCAACTTGGGTCCCCAGGTCCCTAATTACTTCTGTACTTAATGGATTACCACCTATGTGGTAATTTGTGGGCATTTTGTTTTTGCCAAAGGGGATGACTATACACTTTTTGGCGTTTAGCTTGAGGCCATGGCTCTGGCACCAGTTGTCTGTTTCTATGAGGCTCTTTTGGAGGATGCTTGCGTCGGCTGGAGAGTCGATTATGGCGCCCAGTTTGCAGTCATCTGCGAACTTGGTCAGCCACAGTCCGTCCGTGTTGGCCTGCACCTCCGAGAAATATATACCGAACAAGAGAGGTCCCAGGACTGAGCCTTGTGGGATGCCACTTGTAACTGGTTTGGAGTCTGACATGGCTCCAGCAATTCTAACCATGTGGGTTCTGTCCTTGAGCCAGTTTGCAACCCATCTAGTGACATAGGGGTTTATATTTAAGCTGGTGAGCTTATCTATAATGCCCGAGTGGGGTATTGTATCGAAGGCTTTTGCGAGGTCCAAGTAGGCTGTGTGGACCACCTTCCCCTCGTCAATGGCCTTGGTGACTGTTTCAAAGAAATCAACCAGGTTTAAGAGGCAGGATCTGCCCTTAAAGCCGAACTGGGTAGGATCCAGTGTCTGTAGTTCCCCAATATCTTTATTTATGAGGTCCATGATGATCCTTTTCATAGCTTTGCAGACCAAGCATCATCAATGAAAACAAAGTAGGTATATGCTTCACAGCCCACTCAAGTCTAACAAAGTCAACAAAAGTAAAGTGTTTCTCAGCCACTTTTTCTTGCAAAACCATATTTCCCAAATGTGATAAGATGCTTTATAGTTGGACTTCCAAGATGGCTGCACATTGAGTAAGAGCTCATAGTCTGAAAAACAGAAACTTACAGAGAAAGCCAGTGGACTTAGATTTCTGGGTACATTTCAGTAAATGACTAGTAAGTGCACTGCCTGGATGCTAGTAAAAAAGAAATACAGAGGACCTGAAAGAAAATCAGCTACAAAGGGTGAGGAAAAAGCACAGACTGGGAGAAGTACTGCAGTTGTTCAGCAAAAAGCAGTGCAAGTTTTAGACATGACTTCCAGTAACCTAGAGGAAAGTGTAAAGCAACTGCACAAAGACCTGGTTAAAATAAATGAAATACTGATGGAGTACATCAACACAAACAAAAAAAGCTGGAAAATGGAAGAAGCTTTAAACAGATACTCAGAGAAGGTGACAGAACTGCAAAACTCAGAGGTTGAAATGACAAAAAGGCTGGCTGAATATGCACAAGAGGAGAAGTTTCAAAAAGTAATAGAATTAGAGGACAGAGTACATAGGGAAAACCTGAGATTTTCTGCTGTACCACAAAAAGAAGATGGAAGGAACAGACTGTATTAATTTTATAAAAGCACAAATAAGCAACTGGACTGATATTCCACAACAGGAATTGTTAATTGAAAGAGCACATTGTACGTATGGTCCAAATCTAGTTACAAGTAAACAACCTAGACCTTTAATAGTAAAGATGCAGTCTTACTGGCAGAAGGTGTTGATTCTGACAAAACAATGCAGAAGGACAAAGTACTAAAAATGTGAGGCAGCAGACTATTTGTGAAGAATGACTACTCATTGTACACCAGGCAGAAGAGGAGTAAATAACTTCCATTATTTAGGGAATGTCGAGAAGCAGGCATGAGATTCAAACTGCTGTATTCAGGCATCTTCAAAATATTTTCTCTGGAGGGACAAAATCATTTTTTGATTAAGTACACAGTAAGGAGGAAACACAAAAGTTTGTCCAACAAGCTGTGAAACAGGAGGAGGTTCTGCTTCATGTCATTCTGGTGATAAGGACTAGAGAGAGACTGAGCCCGTGAAATCTTTTCCACTGTTTCAATGGAAAATGTCTGAGAGAAGGAAGAAAACATAAGAGCTGACTAGAAGAATAAATAATACATTGGAAATTAAAAAGAGAGACAGGATTTGGGAGATGGTAATGAAGTAATTTTTTTTCACTTACTTTTAAATGTAATGGGGATCCAATATGAACAGATGCTTTTGTTTATTTTTTTTCTTTTTCTCCCTTCCCTACTTTTCCTTGTTCAGTTTTAAGAAATGTAGACACTGCAACATTAAAAAAAAAAAAAAAAAAAAAAAAAAAAAAAAAGGGAGCGAAATGACTGGGTTAAGGTCCTTGGCTTTATCCAGTCACAAGTTTTAACAGAAATCAAGCAAACGAAAAAGAATATTGAATAGTACAAAGCTTTTTTTCTGTTAAACAATGTATCCTTAGCAGTTCTGTGTCTACTTTGCATGTTTCTAGAAGATAATCTGATAAACAGAAATGGCTTAGAGAAAGTGTTTACTGAAAGCATTCAAGTGTTTTCTCATCTGGGAGAGCTATAAAGATTAGACAAAACCAAATAGCACTTACTAAACGCACAATTTAAATTTTGAAGATGTACATAGCTATGTGTCTCATTATTAAGTTAATATGTTTTAGGGGGGTATTGGGAATGTTTTTTTTTGTTTGAGGGCTTTCAATAAATCAAAAAGTTTTGTAAGATGTGACATAGGCTCAAATGAATACGACAAGAAACTACTGTATAAAAGACCAAGCTGCCAGACAATACACACATGTAACATAAAATCTGGAACTAGAGATTTTAAAAAAAGCAGTTACACATAAAAGGTGGGAACAGCAGCTATGTAAGACAATGATGCATTCGGTAATGTCTTTAAATCTGAATGGTCTCACAGATAAATACAAAAAGATGGAGTGGTGAACTATATTAAAAATGTAGAGTGAAAATAGCTATGCTACAGGAGACACACCTGGAAAGAAGTGAACATGTGAATCTGATAAAGAAAGGTTTTCAGGATGGTTATTCAGCCAAACACATGGGGCAAAGGAAAAGAGGAGTAGTTAATATTAATTGCAAAATTTACTACAGTAGTGATAAAAGAGGAAAACAAAGACAATGGTAGATTTGTAGTACTAAGGGGCTACTGGCAAGGGAGGAAGAGGATTACACTGGCATGTATTTATATTCCACGTAAAACTGCTATAATGGAGCTTAAGAAAAATTCTGGGAGAAATAATCAGTTTTCAGTAAGGAATGTTACTTACAGGCAGGGAATGGAATTTGGTTTGCAACAGTAAAGATGTGTCTGGGGGCCCAGATGGAAAACTATAACAAAGGAGGGTAGATTTTTGAAGAAATTTATGAAAATGTTAGGCATGGGAGATGTGAATTCAGTACTAGGAGTTCAGAGTGAATTTACATATTATTCTAGAAGATACACTGAGCTAGGCTAGAATGAATTTATATTTCACAGGAACATGTGCACTTAATTGAAGGTCTTGAGATGCATCCAATAACTATTTCAGATGAAATGCCAATAATAGCCAATATAAAAACACAAGGCAATAAAATTAAAATGAGGCACTGGTGCTTTCCCACCTATCTGTTGAAAAGACAGCAATTTAAGAAATGTGTTTTGGAAATTATTTAGGAGCTATTAGACACATATACATTTTTTCTGAAAATATAGGTAGGGAATACGATAAAATTAAAGTGGAGTTTAAAACTATGGTGGAAATAAGGGAAAGGGAGATATGGTTAAGAAGTAACAAGAATTATTTAGAGGGACTGACAAATGTTAAAAGTATTACAAAATAGGTGGAATCCCACAGAACAAGAAGAGGAGAGACTACTGCAGAGTGCTAAACAGAAAATAAGGGATTACCTCGATAATATGTCTGAGTTTATAAGTATTGCTGTCAAGCAACTGCTTTTTTGATCACTCTACAGCACAAAACATTTTAGCACAATGACTAAGAAAACAGAAAGCAGAAAGGGCTGTCACCAAGCTTAGGGCGCCTATAACAAGGAAGATAACATGAAAAACCTGAAAAGCCAGGTGGTACAGTGGTTAAGGTGCATGCCTTTCAATCACAAGGTGTCCCTCAGGACCAATCCCTCCTTCATGCAGAAGGTAGTATCCAGTGTGGCTCTTAATCAGTCCATTCATTTGCCAACCTTCTTTTCTAATCCACAGAACAAAGGGGTATGTATACTGTACTCCTTAGACTTGCACAGACAACTTAGATTTTACTTGGACAGGAAATCTGAACAGCTGCTGTTGGCATTTGCTGCAGGAGCAGAGGGGAAGGCCATTTCAAAGCAAACCATTTCTAAAAGGATAGGCCATTGCATTCATTTCTGCTATAAGCACCATGGAAAACCTATCCCACAGGGGATAAAACGACATTCTACCAGGGCTGCATCTACCTCTACAGCCTTTTTTCTTTCTGCCTTCCCTTCCCAGACAAAATCCTTCAGCCCTTTATTAATTGCTATCCACAACTTCTTTTCTGGTTGATAAAAATATGCCTGACCTGTGTATAAGACTTTTAAAGGGACTAAAAACATTTTAGCTGTTTGCATCTTACTACCCAAAGCCATATAACAGAGCTTCCATTTTCTCAATTTTTGTATTTTTTTTTTGTTTAGTCTCTTCCCATATATCCTTAGCTTCACACCAGAATAATTTTTAATCCATATTCCTAAATACTTCATTTTATCATGTCCCATAAATATGGATATTGCTAAACCAATTTATGTATGGGTACATAATTTATCATTATTGACTTTGTTTTAGCTTCATTAATTTTGTATCCTGAAAAGATATAAAACTGTCTCAAAATGTTCCACAACATTGTAATGTCCTTTCTGGTTTCGTCAGGTATAAAATATCATTTGCAGATAGAGCTAGCTTTTGTTGACTACCATACCAATTATATCCTTGAATTTCTGAGTCCCTTGCTTTCTTTGCCAGTGGTTCTAAATATAATGCAAATAAAATGGAAAGAGGACACGCCTGCCTGGTTCCTCTACTCAAGCAGAAATGATCAGAAAGGACCTCAGCCACTTTTTCACCTCCAATCCCTCGTATAGCCGTCTAATCAACCTTATAATTTTTATCCAGAGATGCAAATGCTTCCATTGCCCTGCTCATGAAGTCCCAGGTTACTCTGTAAAATGCTTCTCTGCATCAGGACCCACCAACAACAATGTATTTTCTTACATTCTGCTTCCTTCTGGTCACCAGTGTTCTGTTAATGTTGTCAAATGTTTGCCTCCCCTCCACAAAACCACATTGATCCATATCTTTCAATTTTCGCATGACATTTGCAATTCTTTTAGCCATTATAAACATGAACACTTGAAAATCATGGTTTAGTATTGAAATGGGTCTGTATGAAACTGGATCTGATGGATTTTTACCCTCTTTAGGTCCAAATCAGCTGAAAATACAGTTTTGTACCTACCATAAATGTAGATGTCCGATAGGTATGCATCTGCAGTCATAACATATGGGTTGTCCTGCCTCAGGCAGCCCTTCGGTCGGCCGGATTCCAAAGTCTGGGTCTGTCCTCGGCTAATGTCGCACTTTCCCCGACGTCAGAGCTTCTGGGGTATAAAGGCATCAGCCGGCGCCATTAGTGTTTCTTGCCCCAGATGCCAGGTGCCCTCTAGGAAGGCTAAATTTGGATAAATGTTGAATGTTCCAAACAGTAGCAAAATATATATATATATATATACATATATACAAACAAACAAATACACCATAACAGATTCCCCCAGCTAGCTGAAAGAGGGGTAAGCACCCTAGGAATACCACAGAGGGGAAGGAGGGTGGGTAATCCTGACTGCAGATGCATACCTATCGGACATCTACATTTATGGTAGGTACAAAACTGTACTATGTCCTTCAAGGATGCATCTGCAGTCATAACATATGGGTAGAATACCATAGCCAAACTGGGGGAGGAGGTACTAAGATAAGGATGGTGTAGTTAAGATCCCCTGTAAAACTGCAGTTGCAAAGCCTGCTCGGGATCTGGAGTATAAAGGAAGATTGTAATGCTTGGCAAATGTATGCACGGAGCTCCAAGTAGCAGCTTCTAAAATGTCCTTGGTAGCCACCCCTCGTAGGAAAGCTGTAGTGGTGGCTGTTGCCCTTGTGGAATGAGGTCTGATATTTTCAGGAGCTGTCTTTCCATGAAAAGAGTAGCAAAAGCAAATGCAATTTCCTATCCATTTTGAAATTGTCTGTTTGGATATTGCTTTTCCTTGCACCCCAGTTGCATATGCTACAAAAAGTTGGTCAGTTTTCCTGCTGGTTTTAGTTCTGTCCAGATAGTAGCGTAGTTGTCTGTGTACATCCAAGGTGTGCAAAAGTTTTTCTCCCTTGTTCTGTGGGTTAGGGAAGAACGTAGGCAAATGAATAGCTTGGTTCAAGGATACCCTGGATACCACCTTTGGCATGAATGTAGGATTGGTTCTCAGAGACACTCTATCATGGTGAAAAATAAGGAAAGGCTGCACTGCCATTAATGCCTGTAACTCGGATACTCTTCTTGCTGAAGTGATTGCCAGAAGGAAAGCAGTTTTCCAAGATAAAAACTGTAAGTCTGCTGATGCTGCTGGTTCAAAAGGAGGTAGTGTCAATTTTTCCAGCACAAAGTTGAGATCCCATGCAGGCAGAGGGGGTCTCCTTGGAGGTTTAACATTTTTGATCCCTCTCAAAAATTGTCTGAGAAGAGGGTGAGAGAAGATAGGAGGATCCATATTGTATTCTGCTGAAATTGCTGAAGCATGAATCTTAATGGAAGAGTAGGACAGGCCATTGTGGAACAATTCTGCTAAGTATTCTAGGATGTGTGCTAGGTTTGCCACTGTGACATCTGTGCCCTTTGATGTGCTCCAAATGAGGAATCTCTTCCATTTAGCTGAGTATGTCTTCCTTGTGGAGGGTCTGCGAGCCTCCAGGATAATGTCCTTGACCCTCTGAGATAAGACAGTTTGGTTTGGTTTTAAGCAATTTTCCAGGCAGTTAGTTGCAGTGTTTTCAAGTTTGGATGCAGGGTCTTGAAATTGTTCTGCGTTAGAAGAAGAGGCCATAGGGGTAGAGGCCATGAGTTCGCCTGAGACATGCTTCTCAGTAGCAGATACCAGTGCTGTCTTGGCCAGTCCGGAGCTATTAGAATCACCTTTGGCTGCTCCTCCCTGATCTTCAGTAGAACCTTGTACATCAATGGGAGAGGTGGAAATGCATACACTGTTAGGGCATTCCAGCTGAAAGAGAGAGTCCACCCTCCAGGCTTGTGGGTGGTATGTCCTTGAGCAGAATTTCTTCAGTTGGTTGTTGAGTGGGGAGGTGAACATATCTATCTCTGGCATTCCCCATTTCTTTGTTATGAGTTTGAAGATGTCTGGATGCAGCATCCATTCGTGAGCATCCGTGGTAGTTCTGCTTAAGCTGTCTGCTAGTGAATTCTCTTTTCCTGGTACGAATATGGCCTGCAGCTGGATATTGAGATTCAGGCCTAGGTTCCACAGATCCATTGCCATCTGGCATAGAGGGTAGGAATGTGTGCCTCCCTGCTTGTTTATGTACCACATGACCGTGGTGTTGTCTGTCCTTATCAGCAGAGGTCCTTGCTGGTGGAATGGTTTGAATGCCTCGATTGCAAGCTTCACTGCCAGCATCTCCTTTTGGTTTATGTGCAAGTTTAGCTGGGCTTGAGACCATAGGCCTTGGATACATTTGTCCTCCATGTGAGCTCCCCATCCTAGGTCTGAGGCGTCCGTGGTGATGGTCTGCTTTGGTTTTGGTTTGTTGAAAGGCAACCCTCTGTTGGACTGGCAGGCTTGAGCCCACCACAGGAATTCCTTTTGAAGGCATGGAATGATTGGTATCATGGTTTCTAGACTGTGCCTGTGTTGAGACCATACATTCCTTAGGTACCATTGTAATTTCCTCATATGCAGCCTGGCATGCGGGATCAAGATTATGCAGGATGCCATGTAACCCAGGGCCTGCAGGATTTTCCTTGCAGTAAGCTGAGCTAGTCTTGTCAAAGTCATGAAGTAATCTGGAAGTTGTTTTTGTTTTTCTTCTGTGAGAAAAACCATCTGAGTTATTGTGTCCAGATCCGCACCCAAAAAGGTTATCCTTTGGGATGGCACTAGTCTTGACTTTTGGATGTTGACTGTGTATCCCAAGGCCTGTAACAGGTGTATGACATAGGCCAAATCCTTTATCAATTTTGTCTTGTTGTCCGCTTGTATTAGGCAGTCGTCCAGGTATGGGTAGATTTGAATTCCCTGAAGTCTGCAATGTGCAATTACTGATGCCAGGCATTTCGTGAATACTCTGGGCGCAGTAGATGAGCCAAAGGGTAATGCTGAGAATTGATAATGCTCTGATCCTGCAAGAAATCTGAGGTGTCTTCTGCAATCTGGTCGGATAGGGACATGCAGGTATGCCTCCTTGAGATCTAGAGTCACCAGCCAAGACTCCTTGCCCAACATGGGAAGAAGTTGCTGTAGGGTCAGCATTTTGAATTTTGGCACAATGAGATATGTGTTCAGTGCGGACAAGTTGAGAATAGGCCTCCATTGGTTTTCTTTTCTTGGTACAAGGAATAGTCTGGAGTAAAATCCTTGGCCTTGTTCCATAGATGGTACCCTTTCTATCGCTTTCATCTGAAGTAAATTGTTGATTTGTCTTAAAGCCTCTGGCTTCTGGTTTGGTGGAAGGTTTGGCATTCCGCTCCTTTTTGGTAAAGTGTGGAAGCGAAACCTGTATCCTTTGTCTATTGTTTGCAATGTCCATGAGTCCTTTGTAATGCAATGCCAGTTTTTTGAGAATAAAGCCAGCTTTCCGCCCAAGGGAGCTTCCAGTTGTTCCCTGGTAGGCGGAATCAGAGTCAAGTCATTGTGTCTGTCCTGTGGTAGTGGTTGTAGTTGCAGCTGTGGCACTACTTCTCTGGTTGGCAGGCTGCCACTGACTGCCCCTGTAGGCACCCTTTGATTGACCTCTGCCTCTAGGGCGTCTATTCCTGCCCCTCTGTGCTCTGGAGGTGTCTGGAAAGGACCAATTCTTTGAAGGCCAGTTTCTGCTGAACCTCGGAGGTTGGGCCTGCAGAAATTCCTTTACTGTTGGCACAGATTTTGCTTTTTCTTCCACTTTCTTTAGAATCTCCTGTGCAGGGGAGCCAAATAAACTTTGTTTCTCCAGTGGAGCATCTAGGAGTTTAGTCTTGACATGGTCTGGCAAGGATTGCTCTTTTAGCCAGGCATGCCTACGAATTACTGCCCCAGTCATAGCTGATCTAAATGAAGCCTCCAGTGCATCATAGCCACATTTTAAGAAATGATTACTGACCTGCTGAGAGTTGTGTACCAAATCCTGAAGGGATTTACGGTCTAAAGGTTCAGGAGAAGAAAGCTTTTTATTCAGCTGATCTAACAAATATTCTTGGTACTGTATCATATGGAATTGACAGTTTAATGCCCTGGCAGAAAGAGTAGCAGATGTATAAACCTTTTTACCCCATCTCTCTAATGCTCTAGACTCTCTGTCAGAGGGTAGGGGATTTTTGGCAGTGGCGGCTGCAACACCTTTTGGGCCCTGAGAAATAGTTTCTGGGTCTGCAGCATGGGCTTTATACAGGTGGAAGTGATAATCCGGGACCCTGTAATATCTGTCAGGTTTGGCGGGGGCTGGGGGAAGAGAATCAGGTGCAGAACTGACATCATTATACACATCATCAATTACAGTTAGCACTGGTGGAATGGCTAAGGGCCTATGCTGGGGCAAATGTAAAAATGTCCTTAATCTTTTTCTAGAATCAGAAAAATCCTGACCCTGCCATTGACAGTGTTCCCTCATTGAGTGCAAAGTCTCCCCAAAGGAAAATTCTTCAGGAGGGGAGGCCGAAGGAATAGAGTCTTCTGCATCTGAATCCTCATAAGGCGAATAGGCCCCTTCCTGATGGTCTGACAAATCAGATCCATCCGTGGAGTAATCAGAGGAGAGAGGTTCAGAGGGGTCAGTCCTAGACCTTTTGTCAGGTGGCGGCTGGGAGGCCCTGTCTGGGTGAGGTTGGGAACCCCTAATTAAGGATATAAGGTCCTCAGCAAGACTGAGAATCTGAGAGCTTGAGGAAGGCCTCTGTGAAGTAGATTTGGCAGGTAAAGCTTTTGCAAGTTTGGCAGCTTTAGCCCTGGAGAAGGCCTTAATAGACATAGAAGCTGGGGGCCTAGCTGCCCCACGTGCAGGTGTAGAAATGTCCAATGGAATGGTGTTGGACAATTCTTGAGCGCTAGCTTCAGTAGGGATTTCTGAGGCCGACTCAGCCGGGGCCTCTCTGGCCTCGGTTGTCGAAGGAATGGTTTCGGTCGTAGTAAGAACCGAGGACTCGGTTTCAGCCTTTTCCCTGCGTTTTTGGCCATATGTGTAGTCGGAGTCTCCGACGGCATTTTATATGCAAAAGTGGTTCCGAAAAATTCTTCTGCAAACTCCGACCGACGTCTAAGAGTCCGTCGGTTGAAGGAGGCACAGGCTAAACAAGCTGATATGTCGTGGTCTGGGCCTAAGCAAGGAAGGCAGTAAGAATGGAAATCCTTATGAGGTATTTGTTTCCCACAAGTTAAACAATTATTTACTTTGTCTGACATCGGCTGAGGCAAGAAAGAGTCCCCAACGGGGTACTTAGCTTTTTCGAAGTCTTCGGTAGCTGAAATCTCTGGATCTGACCGACCGGCACTTGCGAACAGCTTCTGCTTCGGGCACCGCGCGGCAAGAAAGACGGAAGAAAATGGCGTCGGCTGATGCCTTTATACCCCAGAAGCTATGACGTCGGGGAAAGTGCGACATCAGCCGAGGCCCGACCCAGACTTTGGAATCCGGCCGACCGAAGGGCTGCCTGAGGCAGGACAACCCATATGTTATGACTGCAGATGCATCCTTGAAGGACATCTTAGCTTCATACTCAGTTCTTTTTGAATGGTATTAACTTCTGCAGTTAATATGTTTTTCAGCATACTATACTGCTCTATAAGGAGTCTAATATATGCATAACTTGTATCTAAATTTAATTTTTGCCACTTGGTCAGCAAATCAGGATATGCATTGCCAAAAGTTGGCATTTTGAGAACTCGCAGTCCTCTCGGCACTACTTTGAAGCTGAGACATGCCTCCATATGTTGTCTCTGCCATTCCGTGTTCCTCAGCTTCTGTGTTTTATTTTCTAGTTTCCTTGTTAGTTGTAAAATCTCCATACTATGTAATACATTGACAGTTTCAATACCTTCTTTCACAAGTTCCTTACTAGTGAGTCTTAATAAGGGATTCACTTCCATTTTCAACAGTTTATGTAACGGAGACGTGTTCTCTATTGATTCTATCATATTACCAATTTCAAGATTTAAACTTTCCGCCATGTCTCAGCGACTGTAGAAACGAAATATAACTTGTAAAAATTATCCAGTCAGTCCTGAGCAAGTTGCTTCTTCAGAACAAAATGCAGAAACAGTAAAAAAAAACAACAGAAGAAGCTCGCCACAGCTGTTTTACACTGCTATTTAATCCAAGTTAAAAACATGTACAGGATCCAAGTAGTAAGTGCTTTCACGTTGTAATAAACGACCAATTTGGTCATCTCAGAAAAGGGTAAAGAAGAGGAAGAACTCGGAAGAGAGGCACAAGTTTCAGAAGAAAATACTTTGGCCGATACAACGGACTTAGTAATTAACATTTCCAGGTATGACCTAACTGAATTTGAAAAGTCCCTATTAAATAAGGGTCTTTTCTTTTATTCGCTCTAAAAGCATTGACATTTCTGAGGTCATGATTGATGTTAAAATGTTCACGAGAAATATAGCCCTAAAAATGTTGTTTGGCAATAATACTAGAAATGATAATGAGAATATTTTTAAGAAGCCTTCCACTTTCAAACTACACATGCATCCTAGGCTTGAAGCTTTTGAAAAGGCCTGTGAGAGGGATTTACTAAGATTCTCATTGGACCACAGTAAACCTGATTTCTACAATCTGAGTCATGAAGAAAATGAAGTAATTGTTAAATTACAAAACAATAACCAGACTGTAATTAGACAGGCTGATAAAGGTGGGGCGATAGTAGTATTAGATCATGATATGTATGTTAATAATATGTTTGAATTGTTACATGATGAGGGAACATATCAAAGTCTTAATGGAGTGATGTTAGATAAAATTATTAAAAATGTTCAGGCTGAGCTATATGATTTGCTTCTATGTAATATGATAGATAATTAACTATATAAATACTTTTTAGTAGAAAAGCCTGTAGTTCCTGTTTTTAGAGGGATACCAAAGATACGCAAAGTTTTAATGGACCCTCCGATGAGACCTATTGTCTCAGGCAATGGTTGGCTTACCGAACCCTTGTCGATTTATTTAGAAAAGCAGTTCAGACCGATAGTAGATGGCATAAAGTCAATAATAAAAGACACAAAACATTTTTAGTAAGTTATGCAACCTATGCTTTTTCTATGGAAAATGTTGATAATGACTTGTTTGTAACATTAGATGTTGTGTCTCTTTTTACATCAATACCTAACACAACAGGAATGGAATATGTAAGGTTACTATTAATTGAAAAAGGAATACCCAGAGATCACATCATGAGATGTATGCTATTGATGGATATAGTACTGAGCAACAATGTATTTATGTATGATAAGAAATACTATTTACAGAAAAAGGGGTCACGATGGGGACACCCTGTACAAACTCGCATGCGAATCTAGTACGTGCATACTGGGAAGCTACTTATGTTATAGGTGACACATTCTCAAATAGGTATATAAAATACTATGGGCTGTTTGTAGATGACATTTTTCTCATATGGAGTGGCTCTAAACAACAATTAGATGATTTTGTCACCTATATAAATGGGACGACAGATTTCTTGAGTTTTGAATGTAAGAGCTCATTAGAGAAAATAGAGTTCTTGGATGCACAGCTAACTAAGAAAAATAATACAATAAGAACAGATATGTATAGGAAATCCTGTTGGAGGAATAATTTACTACATTGGAGCAGTATGCATCCAGGGCATATCTATCAAAACATTGTGAAGAGCCAAGCACTGAGGATATCTAGATTAACTAGTCAGGATGATGAATATCATAATCAGCAGAAACTGTTAACTACTACCTTTATGAAAAGAGAGTACTCAAAGAAAGAGATTGATAGTGTACTTAATGAAAGCAGTTTACAGAGAAGAAATAAAGGGAAACAGTCCTTTCATGCAACAAGAATAGATACAGGAGATGAAAAAGATCTGTGTACAGTAGGACAAAGAGTCAAGAAAAATAGGATGATAATACTCTTTACTAATAAAAATTCACAAATTAAAGAAATAATAAATAAAAACTGGGGAATATTAAGAGTGGATGATCAGATATCTGAATTAGTTGGAATGGAACCTAGTTTCACATACAAGAATATGAAATCATTAAAAAGGTTGCTCTGCTATGAAGAGAATAAGAGAGAAGGATTATATACACAGAGAAAGGGTACATTTTCATGTAGAAATTGTAACCATTGCATATATATGGTTAATAATAAATGTACACATCCAGACATGGGACAATATTATATTTTTCATTACTATGCTGACTGTAAATCTAGAGACTTGGTATACTTAGCTCAATGCCATGTATGTTTGTCCTTCTACGGAGGAAAGATGAATAGAACACTTAGGGAACGTGTTAGGGAGCATGTATATGCCATCAATAAGGAGGATGAAAGGAATGCTTTGGCAAGGCCTGTCCTAGAGCAAAGGACTGCACACAAGTTTAAATTTAGAGTCTTAGAGCGGATTAAAAAAACAGGTAGATTAGGTGATATCAAGACTTATACAGAAGAAATAGAGAATAAATGGATAATGAGGCTGCAAGCACATAGAACCCATGGTTTAAATGACAAGGTGTCACTCAAACCTTTTTTAATGAAGCAACCATATTTACATTAGGTACATATATATACATTTTCATAAGAAATATAGTAATACTAAATGGCTAGGAATGCATAAATTAGTATGTTTTATGATGTGACAAATATGTTTACGTGAGAATGTTTAAAGAATCTTTATATATATATATATATATATATATATATATATATATATATATATATATATATATATAAATGGTTTCTTTTTTTATATATACTTATGAGAGATGTTTTATTTATATATGTATATGAAACACGCACTAGTGCTGATATTTATGTATGTTTGTTTGACTGCATAAATTAGATTATTAAGAATAAAGTGAATGACATTTTGTTTTTGTAAATGTTAGGTTTTAGAAATAGTTGCATATGGTTTTAAATGACTAATTTCTATGATGTCATAATGATTTTTATCAGATGATTGGGTCGAATGAATTTTTGAATAAGTTATAAAGGATATGGGAGATGTAAATTAATTATGTTTTGGAAGTCTGATGAAGCGTTTATTACAACGTGAAAGCGCTTGCTACTTGGATCCTGTGCATGTTTTTTAACTTGGATTAAATAGCGGTGTAAAACAGCTGTGGTGAGCTTCTTCTGTTGTTTTTTTACTTTGGTTCTGAAACTTGAAAATGAAAATTTCAGGAGTCGGCCAACCGGCACTTGCGAACTGCTTCTGCTTCGGGCACTGCATGGCAAGAAAGACTGATGTAATGGCGTCGGCTGCATGTTTTACACCCGACGACCTGATGTCATGGAAGAAAAGACAGCATCCAATGCAGGAATCCAAGGCTCTGGTATTCAGGCTGGCTGAGGGCTACCTGCAGGCAGATAACTCAAATGTAATGACTGCAACAGTGAAACACGAAGAACATCTGGTAATGACTGGCTCCCAGCCAGAAGCGGAGGAACCTCTGAGAGTGTCTGTCCATTTTGATGTGGTAGTACGCATCCTGAAGGTTGACTGAGCACATCCAGTCATTCTCCTGTAGGAAGGGCAGGATAGAGTGGAGGGTGGCCATCCAAAATTTTGTCTTGGCAACCGACAGATTTAAGGTGGAAAGTTGCAGAATGGGTCTTAAGTCCCTCGTATTCTTTGGCACTAAAAAGAATGTGGAATAGATGCCTAATCCAGACTAGTCTGAGGGGACGGGTTGGATGACTCATTTTTCTAGCAGCTTGGCAATTATTAGTGCTGCCTCCTCCCTTTGCATGGGTGGAACATCTGGGAGGTATCTTGGGGGGGGGGGTGGTTGAATGAAGAGGACTGAATATCCTCTGGATATGATCTGCAACACCCAATGATTGTCTGTGATGGACTTCCAGGCTGTTGGGTGTAGTGAAAATCAGCCCCCGACTGCCTCCAGAGATAAGCAGCCAGGCAGCCCTTCAGGGCTGCTGTGCAGGTTTGTCTGAAAAAAAATCTCAAGACTCCTGATACCTCAGACCACGTCTGCTTCAGGGGCAGCGTCTTGTCAACCCCCCCCTGCCTCTGGGGGAAGGTGAGTCCTGAGAATCCTGGGAATAGCTCAAACCTTTGGAACCACACCTTCTTTGCCCCTTGCTGATTCCTTGAAAAGTTTCACTGAGGGGTCGAGAAGCAGATTCTGATGGCAGACAGAGTCTTCCCATCTTTCTCCCACTGGATTAGTGTGTCACGTGCCGACTTTCCAAAGAGGGTAGAACCGTCATATGGCACATTAGTAAAGGACACCTTAAAGAGCTCCAAGAAGGCACAGAGTCAGAGCCAGGCATGACACCTGATGGCAATACCTGCCCCAGCAGCTCTAGCGGTGCCCTCGGTAGCATAAGAGAGAAGCCGCATAGAGGTGTTGGCAATCAACTTTAGGGTAGCCATCTGAGAGGAGAAAACCTTTTTATCCTCCTCTGACATGGACCCTGGGGTAGACTCAGCAATCTCTTTGACTAGGTCTCACTGACGTCTAGTCACATGTGCCATATAGTTCAGTGCACATACTGAGAATGTGGCTGAAGCGTATATCAACTTCCCAAAAAGGTCCATCGTCCTGGACTCTCTGTCTAGTGGATGGACTGTGGAGCTCTCCTGCGCAAGCTCCTCCTTGGTGGACACTGCCACCACCTTGGTCCAATACATTCTGTCTGAAGGCCCACCAAATATTTTTATCAGGGCATTTGGGGATAGGCACCACCATGTCAGGCTCCTTCCACACCTGAGATGCAATTAGATCCACAAGGGGATCCACGGGAGGGGAAACTCAGGATGTAGAGGGTCCTGTGCTAAACATCTCCAGGAACACCAACTCGTCCGGGTTCAGTTTCTGGGCAGACCATCCCCCTCACTGATGAATGATCTACATGATGTCAGAGGGGAGTAACCTGGGGGAACCCTCCCCTTCCACCAAATCGGTGTCCTCTGTGAGGGACTCCAGTGGGGAATGCATGTTTTCCAGGAACCTCCTCAGGAGGGGATCTAGGGAGGATTCAAAAACATCAAGCTGTTCCCATGGGGGAACTCCCTGGGGAAGAAAGGCAGCAGGCTGTACCTGAGGGGCCAGGATGGCACAATCCGGACTAGATATAGAGGGAGCCAGGACAGACTCAGAGGACGAAAGCATCAAGGGTCTCGATGGAACCAAGAGGACCCTCTCCAGCATGTCAAAAGCAGAAGGGGAACGAACCACTGGAGAGGGAACAGTGACCAGGTCTGTCACCCTCTAATCCAATGGGTAAGCCGGAGCTGAACCTCCAGATGCAAAGGCTCTGTTCCAAAAAACTTGGAGCCGACACCGCCATGGCTCCGAGATCTGGTTGGCTCTGAACTAGTCGGAGTCGTGCCACTCAGGGTAATGGCTACCGTCAAGGTACAAGGTATCATCAAGGCCAACTCCTCGACGCAAAGAGCCTTCAGACTCAAATACCCCAAAACAAGGGGTTGAATCAGAGAAGGAGTGATTGGGACAAAGGCAGACTGCATGCCCCCAGACCCGGGGGGGTGGAGAGGGCAAACAAGATTCCCATCTGGATCTGTGTATGGATAAATCTCCACATCATCCTGTCTACACTAGCTTTGGAGAGGCTGCAGGTGGACCTGGAAGAGGAAGCCACTGACACTGGTCTAAAGAGCCGATGAGGGGAAGCTGATGGTGGTGACCAGATCCAAGACACCTCCGGCTCCGAGGAAAAACAAGGGGAATGGAGCTGGGGGAAACCCACAGAGGCAGCTGGCCAAGATTTAACTAAATGATGTGCCAAAGCAGAACAGTCAGGGGACCACTTCCTCAGTATATCTTGGTCCCTGTGCTTAAGCTTCTCCCTGTCCCTGGTCATCTTAGTGGGAGGCTAAGTCCCAGATGCCACGACAGAAGAAGCAGAAGAGGCGGCTGAAGCAGCTGGGGCCATCTTAGGAGGTGGAGGGAGAAGGTCCATCAAAATAGGTTTATTCCTCCTGTCGATCAACTTGCGGGGATTAAACCCCACGCAGATCGAGTAGGAGGAATCAAGGTGAGCCACGTCTAAACAAACCACTGAGTGTGTGGCCATCAGCTGGGGATAGCTTATGGTCACACTTCGTACACTTCCTAAGTCCCTGTTTGGGAGAAAGAGACACACACACACACAATGCTAGGGAAGGAAAAGCAGGAAAGTTTTTTTTTTTTTTTTTTATAATACAAGTACATGACGCCTGAGCACTAAGTTGGAAAGATGGAAAATGAGAAGGGGAGATAGAAAAGTGGGAAGATAAATAGTTATGACCCAAAAAAACTACAAACTTACCCAAAAACAGATGCTTAGAGCACGGACCACAATGCGAATGTGGGCGTGGCAAACAAGATCTGAAAGGAGGAGGGAGACGGGGCATTATAGGTAGGGGAGGAGCTAGAAGCTCAGATCAGATAATGGAAATGCATCAGAGTCAGATCCGTCCCAGATCAGAGTACCCACAGGTTGAAGAGCAAATTAAGACAACAACTTCAGATCATCTGTTTTGCTTTTTGAGTCACAACCAGAGATGGCCTCTTCAACGGCAGATTTTAACATGGCTTTCAAAATTAACATTTTTTTGTTCAACCAGGACCCAGTGACTGAAGCTATGGCAGATAAAACAATCTTCCTGAAGTGCACCAGGCCCAGGCAGTAAACAGAGAGACTGCTCATCAGAATTTGGAAGCTTTTGTTCACATTTGAGGCATTTCTTGGACCCAAAAGTGCCTCTATCCCTTTCAGCCATGATACCCAGGAAAAAGCAGGTAAACATGACCACATGGGTGTGTGCACACACGTTCTATACTCCGAGAAAGAAGTAAATGCTATAGATAGAAGTGCACACACTTTCTTCTTTCTCTCTCTCTCTTTTAAGTATAGAAAGGAAGGGGATCAAAAGAATAGTTTACCAACTATGGTAGTAGAGAGTACCGAAAGGTATGAAAAGAAAGACTAGCAACAATGGTAGATGAGGAAAAAAATACTGAAGTATTAAAAAAGGGATACAGAAAGGAGCTATTTGGAATAGGTAGCTATAAAGGAAAGGCAACGGTAAATATGAAAGCTAGAAAAGGTAACAAGTTATATTACTTGTTAGGAAAATTTATAACTGCAATGCAATATATGTAGGCTTAGTGTATTGAAATACATAACTGCAATATGCAGGTTTAGTTCATTAAGGATTAAAAAGAGTAAATACATTTATTCTGCTTATTCTGTGTGAAAATATGCAGCTGCTAGAAGCTCTGAAAAAACAGAACAATGGATGTCTGTACATCCACCATGGTCAGCAGAATGTGTATTGAGGCCAGGACTGTACCTTGAATGTATCACATCAGAACTAGAGAAAGAATTGTGAGAAACTAAGGAAAGCTGAAACAAGCCCAAGGCCAGGTTGTTTTTCTCAAATGTGTTTTTGCAAGACAGCAATTATCTGACCATGTCAGCAGCAAATCTAATAATAGCATCTTTCTGTGAACTTGCAGAAAACTGTATAAAAATTGTAGGCTGAACTATGGAAAATCAGACAAACCTTGTACTTACATGCTTTGTCTCCTTACTGCAAGTAATAAAGGGTGCCTTGCTTGAACCTATCGTGCATTGATCTTTGTGTTTTCTTTTACAGACTGGTCCTTCGGACCAGAAACCCACTCTTCACCTCGGATCAGACGGCCAAGGTGGCTGAAACCGTACGGGCAAGAAACCAAATCGGTTCTTCTTATATGTAAAGTCCTCCGACTGAATTGTCGTCAAAAGAGGCCAGCCATTTTCTGATCTGTGACTGAAGGACGTGTTTTCCGTGAATCGGCGATCAATCACATGGGCTCAGGTAAGGTGAATCTACTTTTTTGCTGTTTCAGGATCAGGGACTAGATGTGTATTGTTTTTTGTCAGATTGTATTTTTCTTACAGTCAGGGATAGGAAAGGTAATGTCTTGTCATAGATCAGGAAAAACAGAATAAGTAGACTTTAGGCAGTCATTCTGAAGAGACTATAACAAAATCCGTGGTACACGTTAAAATTAGAGAATCAAGGTGAAGTTACGTAACAATCAAAGGTAAAGGAAAATGGGTAATAACTGTACAAAAACACCCCGAGACCCACCGTTAACAGAAGATGCAAAATATATGCAGTCACAGCGCGCAGACGTTAGATACTTTTCAAAATGGGTTATTAAATACGAATTTGACAGAAAATTAGAAATATCCTCACTTATCAAACTTATTAAACAACTTAAAACTGATTCTAAAGGTCAGGTAAAAAAGCAGCAACAGTTAGGAATTCCCCAGGCACACAGGTGGCTGGAGGAAGTAAACTGTAGGGACCAAAAGAACAAGGATTCAAAGACAATGTTTTTAGATAGGGAGGATAACAACCTAGTAATAGCATCAGCATATCCGCCTCCCCCTCCCTTACCACAATATGGAGCGAGTAGACAGGTTGATCCATCCCCACTATATCCTGTGGTCAATGAGGATAGGGACGCAATAAAGCTGAAACTAGCTAAAATAAGGGATCCCACTGAAACTAGGTCCTGAACAAAAGCAGGTAATCGAGAGTCGTGGCAGAAATCTAAAAACACACAACCTGCGGGAGAAGAAGAAGAGGAAATATGTCCACTCACTCACAGAAGTACCGAACCCTCAGGCAGGCAGGATAATCAGGATCCAACTATCTTAGTATATAGACCCTGGACTCCAGAAGATATCCGGAAAGCTACATAAGGGATTCCCCATCCGAAAATTAATTTTAGAAAATTTTCAGACGATTTACAAGGAATGAGGCTAAGTTATCATTTAAACGGGGAAGAAATAGAAAGGGTAGTTCGACAAATTGTAGGGCCAGATTGGTACATGATTTGTGGCAATTGGAATCCTCGTGATGCTGAACAAAAACCCCTTCTCCTTAAAGCAGTGCAGATTTAGATGCTAGAGTAAAAGGACTTACAGACCGCATCTCTGAAAATTGGAAACCTAGAGCAGACTGGACGTGCATTAATCAATGCATCCAACAGGAGGGTGAGACAGTTGACCGATATTTAACCACCACTGTGGGATGCAGGTCCCCGAAGACCAAAAACAAGATTCCCCATATGAACAGCAGTTGAAAAATGCATTTTTAAAAGGTAGTAGTGCACCTATAAGCAGTTTTATCACAAAACATATGGTTGATCATCGAACTACCAGGCTACAATCACTACTCGAATATGCTAGGCATGCTGAAAGGCATTTCAATAGCAAAAAGAAAAAGAAGGCTCAAGTATTTTTTGTAGAGGACAGAGCAGATGTTTATGTAGTACACCCCGGGAAGAAGGGCAGGAAAAATGCACAGTGAGGAAGGCAGTCTGATCAATGATCAGAAGACTTTGAAGGACGTAAAAAAGGGGGTGAATGTTTCAAATGTGGTAAAAAGGGACATTTGGCAAGAGATTGCAGGAAAAATAAGAAAGCAACAACGGAAGATAAGGAAGGTGAAGATTGACTATATGATAGTCAGGAATCATTAGAAGGGGCTAGTGCAGAAAGGACAAATGAGAATGTGAAAAGGGAACTAGAGGAAGTACAGGGAATTGATGACGGTGAAGTAGAAGATGAAGTACTAGACTTGGCTTTATTGAGCTTGGAGCTCTACTTAGCAGATACTAAACCAGAAGTTATACTTTCAGTGGAAGGCAGGGAAGTCAAATTTTTGTGCGACTCAGGGGCATCACAAACCCTGATACACACCTCCAAATTACCAGAAAACTCAGAATCATCCGACTACATATTAGTCAAAGCAGCTAATGGGCAGCTATATCGGGAGCCCCTCTCCCGCAATATTACAATAACTGATCCTGTTTTGGGATTGACACAGAAAAGTAAGATTGTAGTTTCTGCAAAGTGCCCAGTGAATCTTTTGGGCAGGGATCTCATGCAGTTCTTTGGCATAGCAGTAGTCCCAACCATGCAGGGAATGGAAGCACAGCGACAAACTGACACCTTTACGGTGCAATCGGGGGGGTGAAATATTTTATTGGTACAGTCAGGACTTGGTCACAACTGGTCCAGGGACTGTGACCAAGGAGCTGATGAATGTAGCCATCAGTAAGTTTCCCTCCCTCGACACTGATAAATAACACCTGTTACATAGTACCCTATATTTTTGTAATACACCAGGACCTGATAAGGAATATGAAGAAAGATTATTTAAGAATCATACAAATAGATTGGTACTGCGTAACCTGTACTGGGACACAGAAGGGAATAGTGTAGTCAGCTGTTCGCTGCCCCAGGAATTTTTAACACTTTATAAATCTAATCGATTACCACATGTTAGCTTGACCAAGAATAAAAATATACAGTGGGCAGACCTAGGGGAGAAAGCCACAAGATGGGAGAAACAAACAGAACTGGAACTATCAGGACAGGGAATACAAGTACAGAAATTGAATTGGGTGACAGACCAACCCAGCTATGCAGCTGCATTCTCTCGAGGACAGCTGATGGATGCTCCTATTGAAGGAGGAAGAAAACGCCTTGCGAGATATACCAGAGACTCTCTGGTCAACAGGAAATCAGATGTAGGACTTATCCGTACAGCAGGGCCAGTTAATATCACACCGAAATCAGCATTTAGACCACAGAAAAGACAATACCCCTTAAGGAAAGATGCAGAGGCAAGGATAAAACCTATTTAGCAGCATTACTTAAGGGAGGGGTGCTAGTAGAATCTCCCGATTCTCTGTGTAATACACCTCTATTTCCAGTTAAAAAAGCCAATGGAGAATGGCGTATGGTCCAGGATTTGCAAGCTGTGAATGACACAGTAGTACCAAGGGCACCTATAGTGCCAGATCCACACACTCTGTTAAATAATTTAAAACCTCAACAAAAATATTTTTCTGTGGTGGATATTAGTAACGCATTATTTTCAATACCGATAAACCCAGATAGCCAGTATTGGTTTGCATTTACATTTCAGGGAAAAAGATACACATATACGGGACTACCACAGGGATATTGTGAGAGCCCTACGATATTCTCACAAGAAATGTCAAGTAACTTGGCAAGGTTTAATCCACCAAAGGGTAGTCAGGTCTTACTTTATGTTAATGACATTTTGTTGGCGGCCCCCACCCTGCAGGATTGTAGGGAAGATACCGTAGCACTTCTACGATTTTTAGCCACTGAGGGACATAAAGTAAACAAAGATAAGCTGCAGCTCTGGAGAAAACAGGTTAAGTACCTAGGATATGTGATATCCAAGGAAAGTAGAACTCTAGATGAAGACAGAAAAGTGGCAATCTTGCAGGCACCAAAACCCACCACCAAGAAGGAAATGATGTCCTTCTTGGGAACGACTAATTTCTGTCGAAGCTGGATTCCAAACTATGCCTTGGAAACTGCACCTCTAACTGATCTTATATACAAGAAGCCTATGGCAGCACAGGAGTTATTACAATGGACATCAGAGGCAGAATCTGCCTTTTGTAAACTGAAACAATTAATAGCGTCCTGTCTAGTTCTGGGATTACCAAATCATCATAAACGATTTTTCCAGACTGTAGATTGCAAGCAGGGTTATATGACATCAGTAATAACACAACAACATGGGGATAAGCAACCCCCCATTGCTTACTATTCATCACGATTAGACCCAGTGGCACGGTCCTTACCCCACTGTGTGCAGGCAGTAGTTGCAGCAGCGATGGCATTGCAAGCAAGCTTCGGCCTCAGTAGTCTTGTTCCACCCTGAGGGTACCCCACGCAGTAGCGATTATTTTGCTACAAGAAAAGATGGCATATCTTTCCCCTGCTAGGCATCTCTCCTGCATGACTATATTGTTGAGCCAACCTCATATGACAATTGAACGATGCACGACTTTGAACACTTCTACTCTGCTCCCGACCCCTGCAGACGGCACACCGCATCGCTGCCTGCAGGTAATCGAGCAAAAGACATTACCTAGAAAAGATCTCACATATGCCCCCTTGGAGGATGCCGAGGTGACATACTACGTGGATGGCTCGTGCAAAAGGGGTCCTGCAGGACATAACCTAGTAGGACATGCAGTAGTCTCTGATACTGAGGTTGCAGAAGCGAAATCCTTACCACACAATTTATCTGCGCAGGCAGCAGAATTGATTGCCCTGACACGGGCATGTACCTTAGCAAGGGGTAAATGTGTAAACATTTTTACTGATAGCCAGTACACTTTTTCCACTGTACATGTGTTTGCACAACAGTGGAAAAAACGGGGAATGATAACATCTACTGGCAAACCTATAAATCATGCGCAGTTTATTTTAGATCTTTTAGAATCTATTCAGTTACCCCAAAAGGTGGCCATTTGCAAATGTGCAGCTCACACCAAGCAACACGATAGGATTTCAAAAGGTAATGCAAGAGCTGATACAGCTGCAAAACAAGTAGCTACAGAAGTATTTCTTTTAAACGAGGAATTACAACCCTCTGAAATTCTGAATCTGGATATGTTAAAAACAATGCAGACACTCACTACGCAAGCTGAAAAACAGCAATGGATAAAACTAGGAGCAATCCTCGAAAAGGGGTTGTACATCTCTAAGGAAGGGAAACCAATACTACCCTCTAATGTTCCGCTATGCGGCATTGTTGAGCCAAGGGCAGTGCCATGTCTCAACAGGGGGGATGATGCAGTTGGTAAACCAGGTGTTCACAACGTATGGATTTACAAACTATTCTAAAAAAATGTTTTTAATGTGTCAGATTTGTAACAAACACCATGTACAGGGGGCGATAAAGCCAAAGCAAGGGAGTTTTCCCACACCACCATATCCGTTTCACACTATCTGTATGGATTTTATAGAATTGAACAAATGTGAGAATAAGAAGTATTGCCTTATCATTATAGATATGTTTTACAGATGGGTGGAAGCCTTTCCAACCAAAAACCCAGATGCAGCTACAGTGGCAAAAGTACTTGTAAAGGAAATTATTCCTAGGTTCGGCATTCCGGAGAGAATCTATAGTGACAATGGTACACACTTTCTAAATCAAACCATACAACAGCTGAGTAAGTTTTTTGGTATTTCTTTAAAAAAATCATTGTGCATATCATCCGCAGTCTGCAGAGCTGGTTGAAAGACATAATGGTATACTGAAAAGCAAACTTAGGAAATTGATAGCTGAGACAGGGAAAACCTGGCTGTACTGTTTACCCCTGGCACTGTTGAACATGAGAACCATCCCTACAGCAAAAGGACAGACTCCTTTCGAGAAGCTGTATGGGGGGGCTTATTATACACCCCATTGGAAACCTCTCATGTCATCAGACCAGGAAGCTGATTTTACGTTAGCTGAATATATGAAAAAGTTGTTGAGTTCTAAACATCTGTTGCAGTTTAATTCTGTTTCAGGTCAAAAACAAACCGAAACATTGGAAGTGGCAGTGACGCCAGGAGACTGGGTGTGGATTAAAATCGTGAAGCGAAAGAACTGGGCATCGCCAAAGTGGGAAGGTCCCTACCAGATGCTTCTTTCAACACCTACTGCAGTCAAAATAGCAGAGCGAGCTTCATGGACACATCTGACGCACTGCAAGTTGGTGAAGAACTTCGAGCTGGACAAAGACCTTACCTCTCCATCGGGACCCTAAGCACAAAAGTCTGGCTACAAAGGGGGGGTCATATCAATAGGAACTGATCAGTCTCAAACCCAGTGAAGCAATCACTAGTGCTAAGGACCTATAGGGTAGAGATTAAGATTACGTGTCCTAGGCGAAGATGACTGAAGCAAGAAAGATCCAAATACATCTGTTTGGAGGAACCGGAGAAAACAGGAATACAGAGCAATCACTCCCGCAGAAATATTGCATGACCATTCTGTTAACTGTACTGGTAGCAATAATCTTTTTATTGTGGCCATTTCTCTTCTCTGCCACACAAGTAAAACGAAGTAAACGTGCAAAGTGGCAACCAAATTTCAATACTTATCAGGCTATTAAGCACGCTTATGCAGACACCCTCAATATCTCCAATTGCTGGGTCTGTGCAGCTATTCCTACTGCACATGGAGGAATACCCTTAATACAGATTCCCTTAAATATGAACTAAACCTGGCAAGCACTGCTGAAAGATGCAGTGAATGTGACATCAATTAAAAGAGTGACCCTATTCTTACCCAATGCAAAAAGAGGAAGTGTGCTTTCAAAACTACGGAAAAACAGAGGTTGGAAATAGCACCTGTAACATGACAGTGATACATTACTGTACTGGAAATTCCTGCACCACGACAAACGAGGGCCAACAATTGCAAGTTGGCAATAGCAATGACTCCACTGAAAGAAAGAAAATGGTTGATGAAAATCAAACTGTGTATAGTAAAATGTTCTGGGCTATGACCCAACAAAAGCCCGGCAACTATAAATTCAGCAACATCTCAGTCGCAATTCCTGACTGCTACTTCATGTGTGGTAACAGAGCATATAAATGGCCACCAGGCAATTGGTCTGGAAGCTGTTTTCTGGCATATCTGATTCCAGAAATATGACATGTATCGACAATACCCCAGGAGAAAATTCGAAATGTTTGGGAAATCAAGAAACCCGCTAATCCGGTGGGAAAAGTTGATGCATCCTGGATATAACACCACGATTTAGCCCATATGAATGACAAAGGACTGTCACACATGGATCTGGGTGATGACGTCATATTTTGGGCAGGCATAATACCAGCATACGGAGCAGTGAAATCGATCTGGGAGCTGAGAAAACTATCCAAATTTCTTGAAACAATGAGTAATGTGACTTTTTCCCACCCTAGAATTGGTGACTGATGAACTCACAGCCATGAGGACAGTGGTGCATCAAAAACGCATGGCTCTCGACTTCACCCTAGCGGCGAAAGGAGGTTTGTGCGCTTTAATCCAGGAGGAGTGCTGTTCGTTTATTCCTGACAACAAACATGAAATAGACAGCCATCTCAAAATAATTCAGCAAGTGTCGGCTATGACCAAACCAGGACCGAATCCATTGACAGACTTTTTCCAAAAATGGTTCGGGGGTCGGGGCAGCATCTTGATGATCATTCTGATTGCCATCTGTGTAGGGTCAGCCTTACTGATGATGTGTGGATGCTGCTGCATCCCCTGTATAAAAGGACTAGTTGAAAATTTCATAGACGCTTCAATTTCAAAGACTTTATATCAGAATGTTGAGTTAGAGGTACTGATTAAAAGCTGAAGAAATACTTACACAAGCATGAACTGAATGACTCTCTAACTGCAAATCCTGAGTGGGAAATGGTTAAGGGAAGAAAAACTGTTTATGCTTGTTTTGAAAGTAGAATAAAGTATTAAAAGGGGGGAAATGTTAGGAAAATGTATAACTGCAATACAATACGTAGGCTTAGTTATTGAAATATATAACTGCAATATGCAGGTTTAGTGCATTAAGGGTTAAAAGGAGTTAATACATTTATTCTGCTTATTCTGTGTGAAAATGTGCAGCTGCTAGAAGCTCTGAAAAAAAAAGAACAATGGATGTCTGTAAATCCACCATGGTCAGCAGAATGTGTATTGAGGCCAGGACTGTACCTTGAATGTATCATATCAGAACTAGAGAAAGAATTGTGAGAAACTAAGGAAAGCTGAAACAAGCCCAAGGCCAGGTTGTTTTTCTCAAATATGTTTTTGCAAGACAGCAATTATCTGACCATGTCAGCAGCAAATCTAATAATAGCATCTTTCTGTGAACTTGCAGAAAACTGTATAAAAACTGTAGGCTGAACTATGGAAAATCAGACAAACCTTGTACCTACATGCTTTGTCTCCTTGCTGTAAGTAATAAAGGGTGCCTTGCTTGAACCTAACGTGCATTGAACTTTGTATTTTATTTTACATTACTACTAAAAATATACAAGGAATAAATCAATTAGTTCGAGATTTACTGACAATGCGTCTGTCTCGGGAAGCAGCAAACCAGATCTGAGGTAATTTGGGAAAGAGCATTCCAGGTAGGACTTAAGCCTGAGAGTTTTTGGTTCTCGCGGGCTGTAGCAATGGCTGAGTCGGTTCTGATATTGGAACCAGACCCATTTGTCAAGGATTAAATGAAGACTGACAACATCAGATAAAAAAGGAATAATATGTACAGCATATAAAATAGTACATAATAACTATAAGAATCAATCAGAGGAGGTTAGAAAGGATTGGGAAGAGAGACTGGATAAGCAATTCAGAAATGGCATACTGAATGTTTGGGGTTACCATAAGTGCCCACAGCTGCTATAGCAAGTCAGTATGTGTACTTAGCAATAGGACAGTGGATCAATTACCCGAGCTGTATTCAGAAAGCAATACTACATACTGCAATATATATTTTCTCCAAAATGTACATAAGGATTATCTCTGGGCTAGGAATAAACACACACAGTAACTGATATGCATCGCATACTATGTTTCTTGCACTCACTGTGGTGATACCCTAATAGCCTCATGGGTGCAATCTATAATAGCAAGCACCTCATGAAAGCATGTTGGATTGGAAAAAAAGCACACATTGTGGAACATCTCTCTTGTGGTGTCTGCTGAAAATAGATATGCTCTTCCACATGTGTTAAAAGCACTTTGAGGAATTGCTGTGGTATCCTACAGGCTAAAACCTAAGAGATACCTTAAAGTGTTCCCAGTCTGTCTCTGGACTCCCCTAAGGCAGGTATAGTGAGAGCTGTACATACCTTAGTATCCACAGGGATAGGCAGAACATGCACTCCCCCAGTACAAGTTTGTAAGAAATACAAAGTTCACCAGAGTATAACAACCTTGTCTACAGGAAATCTGTCAAGAACCTTCTTTTCTGCAAAACTGCAGATGGTGACAAGTTTAGCAATCTAAAGTGGGTTGAGCTAGCACTACAATGGTTACCTCAAAGTAGTTTATCACCAGGCCTGCTGCTAAGCTGAGCATCTTCAGAGACTGCAAAGTCTGTAGAAACAAGGAAACTTGCATTTTGTTACCTATCCTTACAATGTGCAGTTAAATAGCATTCTGTCACTCTGAATTGCAAATGTCACACAGAAGGCCTCTTTCAATGTATTATTAGCACAGCAAATATACACATTTTTTCATTTGCACATCATTATGCACCATTTACATAGTGTTTCTTGTGATTTTGGAGGCTTACACACATGCACAACATTGGACTATTGAATGGTACTATGTTTGCACATGTCTGCAACTTGTGTAAGTAAGCACTACACATCTGTGCAAATGATCATGAATACTTCCCATGCTCTTTTTCCACCCTTGAATCTAAAAATTAGTGAATATCACTGCATGCAGCCAACAACTTCAAGTGAACTACTTTCTATATCCAGATATTTTCTTCCTGCTGCCTTAAAGAGCTGCACATTTTACTAATCTGAAGTACTTCACATGTTTACTGCTGAGGTGAACCATATTTCCTTGTGGTATGAATCTGCTTCAAGATTGAGCTAAATAAAGAGTGAACTATCCTGCTGACATTATAACCCCCTGTTCCAAGTGCATCCACATAAGCTATATTGTCTTCTTACAAAGGCAATTTGTTCTGTTACTGTGCAAATAAAAGACAAAGAAGCTATTTGTAAAGGGAGCCCTTATAGGCTTATGTATGATTCCTTTACTTGCCCGGTAAACTCAGTGGATGGCAGCATTCGTTCATGATTGAAGTTGGATGTGATTCATGAACGTGGATGGAAGGTGATAATCCATCCTAGGAATGTTAAATGAAATCTTAAAGATTACAGAATGATTTCAATCAATAAATAGCTTCAACCAAAGTAATGATTTAACAAATTGCAATATTAGTAATTGAACACATATGTATACAGAAACTTATGACACTACAGGATACCTTTATGAAAACATTTGTAAAGCTTAATATACAAAATAAATAAAAAAAAAATATTCACACATGGAGTTATAAGAAAAAAGAAAAATATACACCTAATACTGATTTACTATAAAGTTACATATCATCCTTTTCAACAGGTGACTAACAAGATGAAATGTGTTGTTGGACCAATAAACACATTCCTATGCAACATCTCTCAGAAGAACAATGTTTTGGAGCAACTACAGGATGATATGCCTAATAAGAATGTTTAGCAATTTTTCTCTTCTCTTGCACAGTCTTCAGCAAATCAATAGCTTGCTGTCCAAAACAGAGGCTTCCAGTCACTAGGATACATAAAGTATGGGCCTTGATATCCATAGCAGATTCTTTCACCTGATGCAGAAACATGTTTTAAGGGCGAAACCTGTTACAGCAACCATTGACATAACATCTACAGCATCATACAAGTATTTGAATGTGTGCATCCCTATCCTGTCTGTAGACTTGGTCAGATTCTGTCTGGAAAATTTCTACAAGCTATCATGGTGTTTACTAAACACATTACTAAGATAAAACACCACCTAAAAAATTGTTATCCTAACTGCCATGATATTAAAGAAAATTTCTTACTGAAAATGTCCAGCAATCTTGCCTCTCTGAAAAAGCTGTATACTATCAACAGAAATAAGATGGCTGTTGGAGAACATGGAAGAATGAGGCTTGCAGGATCAACTTTCAGATTTAAGAAAGGATTTGGCCTCTTTGCAGTTTAGCACAGAAAATGAAGGCTAGGAGGCGTTAATGAGCTTCACAGTGAAGTATTAGGCTTAATTCCATCAGTCTCCATTACTTAATCAGTTACGCAAACAGGCATTTGTGGCTATTTTGTTTACCCAGTTAAACAACCAAATAAATGCTTATATAAAATGCAATCTGATCTGTTAGTTACAGCTTGAGCTTCTAGATGAAAATAACATGTTTCATGACATCCTCAAACTAATGAACACAGGTAAAGCTAGGGTTAGCCAGAACACCTCAACATCTTATTTCTGCTAAAGAAAGCTCAGAAGTAGGCTAATTAAGGAGCTTCCCCATAGTGCCTGTTTCATTAAAAGTAATGCTGTGATATAGGGGAACATGATTACTGATGGCTTTACTGCACATTAGCAAGTCAAATGGGATCTGAAATACTCTGTCAAGGTAGCTAAACCTCCTCTGCAACATTAACAGAACAGTTAGGAGAGACAGGTATATTTTGCAAAAGATATTGCTGCTGTGGAACTGACTCCCCATCCACATAAAACAAAGTTCATCCATGTCCATTTTCAAGCTCAGCTTAGATCTATGGATGGGAAACAGAAAATTTACAAAAGGGATAGATCTGCAAGTACGGCAGGTGCAAATTGTCAAACCAAATGGAATCTCAAACGAAAAAGCGGCCAGCACCAAAATAGTGGAACAAACTGCTTACTTTATGGCAACACCATCAACGTAGTGTGGAAACCATACTACCCAAAATACAATCAAACTGGTTTCGGCATAACCTGCCTTCTTCGGTGAAAACACACGACAAAAGAAGAAAAAACTTTATATACATGAGGTCACAGACACGAAAATACTCCTATTGGTTGGTTATAAACGTTCATTTAATCCAGGGTTAAACAAACCCCCTAGCTTAATTATTCATCTTCTTTCCTTTTGATTCAAAATAGTATGCCAACCCACCTTGGTAGTCCTATCGCCCTCAACATGTTCAATTATAACAAATTTAAACTGTGCTGCATTATGTTTAATTGTGTGTTGATATAGGGAACTAGACATCCTTTATTCATGATGTCACTCAAATGTTCGGTATACGAACGAGTAGGGACCTAGAAGTTTGACCAACATAAAAGGCAGAGCAAGAGCAAGTTGCCAAATATGCAAGCCAATCAGTACTGCAATTCCCAAAAAATTTATATCATAGACTTACAATGTATTTCTAATAGTAAATTGTTTGGATTTAAGTATGTGTCTACAAAAAAGTGCAATAGCCACAGGGTGTACAGCCAATCAATTTGTCCCCAACCAGTGTAAGCTGTTGTTTGTAAAGTTCTGATCCTCCCCTGTGTTTATAATGACTGAAATATGACCCCAGAGTGGGCCCCCGACAAAAAGAAAACAGACATTTAGATGTAAGAATTTCCAATAATTCATTATCGGCCCATAAAATACCCCAACGTGGTCAATAATATCTCTTAATACATTGACATTATGTACAAAGGTAGTAACAAACCTAATGGGCGAAGCATCATCCAGATTCTTGTTCTTATATTCCAATAATGTTGATCTCTCCTGTTGTGATACCCAATTACTGGCAGTCATGATATTATCAAACTCATATCCCCTGTTCTGAAACCTACATATTAAATCATGTTTACAATGTTCATAAGAGTTCCCTGAAGAACAAATGAGTCTAATTCGTAAAAACTGAGATTTAGGAATGTTCCTGGTGATGTGTCTAGGGTGAAAGCTGGTGGCATGAAGTAAAGTACTGTACTCAGGATGTTTATGGAAGACCTTAGTGCTAAGTGTATAATCAGGCTCCCCGGTGATAGTAACATCCAAAAAATTAATTTGCTGGGCATGACAATTAACTGTAAACTCAATGCACCACTTGTTATCATTTAGATATTGTACAAACTCTTACAAATAGGAGCCATCAGCCCTCCAAACCATCCAGCAATTATCCAGGTAACACCTCCATATGTCAAGTCTCAGTACGACTAGTAGAAATACATTGAAAGTCTATGATATAAATTTTTTTGGGAATTGTAGTACTGATTGGCTTGTATATTTGGCAACTTGCTCTTGCTCTGCCATTTAAGTTGGCCAAACTTCTAGGTCCCTATGCATTCATATATCTGAACATTTGAGTGAAATCAGGAATAAAAGGATGTCTAGTTCCCTACATAAGCAAACAATTAAACATAATGCAGCACAGTTTAAATTTATTATACTTGACCATGTTGAGGGCGATAGGATTACCAAGGTGGGTTGGCATACTATTTTGAATCAAAAGGAAAGAAGTTGGATAATTAAGCTAAGGGGTTTGTTTAACCCCAGATTAAGTGAACATTTATAGCCAACCAATAGAAGTATTTTTGTGTCTGTGACCTCATGTATATAAAGTTTTTTCTTCCTTTGTGTGTCTTCACTGAAGAAGGCAGGTTATGCCAAAATCGGTCTGATTGTACTTCGGGTAGTATGGTTTCCACACTACCTTGATGGTGTTGCCACAATAAAGTAAACAGTTGGTTCCACTATTTTGGTGCTGGCCACTTTTTTGTTTGAAACAGAAAATTTACCCCAGGACTGCCCCCTGTACTACTAAAGGACAGAAGCAGCTCCTAAATGCTTTCTCCCATATATAGGCCCCCTCAAATTATCTACAGTACGATCCCAGTTATTCTCATTAGGGGTTATATATATATGGGTAAGGCCAATTCATAACCAAATGGAATAGGTTATTTTGAGCATAACAATGGAAACTGGCTATGTTTAAAATGATCTCCCCTGTTAGCAACATATGGAAAGAGGAGAAGGCAACACTGGAGAGATGAAGACTGGTTGATGAATGCCAGAAGCCTGAGATGCTTCTTTTGTAAAATGCTATTATACTGTATACAAATTAGGAACTAAAAATGTTCTCTACCTCCAACAGTAATCTAGGAACATCAGAGAAGGGTAGGTTTCTTGGCAGTAACACAGGTACCTCTTTTATATGCACTCTGGTGATACTGACATCAGTGGAAGATCAGTAAGCATGTTAATAGTGGGCTTCAGCTCCCCGTTTTCTTGCACCACAGTAGTCTGTCCTTTCAAGAACCTGAACATGTAAGTTTTGTTCCTGGATCCAATTATCAGGCTCTTTTTTCTAAAGAACTGCTTTCATTTTTTTTCTAAGTTTCCTAAACCTTTCAGAAAAATACTTCCTCTTACAATCCTTTTCCAATGGTTTTCAGAAGTTTCTTACTTACATAATTAAAAAGCCTTTAAAAATCTACAGTTTGTTACTTGTTTATACTCATACTAACTTTCGTAACTCTCTACAGCATTGTTAGAGATAAAAAAAAAAGAGAGAAAAGAGAAAAAAATGGTGTGTAGTAATCTTTAGGGACTATTCATCTACCAAAATTAACATTAATGACAGAACAAAACTTTGACAAAGAAAGTCAGACTTGCAGACTTTTGTCATTTTGATAAAACTTTGCAGAAAGAATGAAAGAAGCCAAAAAGACAAGTAAAACAAAATAGTTCAAAGCCACTGAAATCAGCCAATATACAGCAAAAAACAAACTCTTTTTCCAAATGACCTATCAGACCAATGGCATTAAATAAACAATGACAAGAACTGAAGTATGGAACAGTCTGGTCTATATGGGTGCCTCATACTACCTATGTTTGTACCCAAGACAATGCAAGAAAAGTGCAGTTATGTTAGGAGCATGCCATAAATGCAGATGTTTGAGTACATTCCTGTTGTAGTCCTCATCAATGAGGTATCCTACAAGCAAGTGTGATAACCGATCTGACTTCCAGAGTTGCACCTTCCTTCAGTGGCTATGGTCAACTCTCACTCATACAGCTATCAACACATTGTTGGTTTATGAGGGGTGTTGGCCAAAGCCAACTTTAGGTTTTTCTTGCCACAGGTGGTCCAGGGATCTGCCAAAGGTGATACAGCACTAGAGGATCAGGAGGAAGAATATCCCTTTAGACAAGAAAGACCACGCGAGAACACACTCTCTTCTCTTTGGGATAACAAGCAAGAAACATGAAAGAAAGGGCCTGTCAGGGAGATAAGATGGAAGGTTCTAAAGAGAAAATGAGTAGCCACCCCAACTGAAGGATGACCAGCCACGGAGAAAAGGGGATGATGAAAAGGAACATGGATGGCAAAAGTCAATGTACCTGAACATCTACGTTAAGTTTCTAACACAACTGTATTTTATTCATTGTACTAATTACTTTTCCAGTCCTCAACAACGAGATGACTCCCACAGCAAAGTACAGTGTCTGTCTATCTATAACAATCCTATCTATTACAGCAAGCCAGAAGCAAATGCTACCCTAGCCGTGGATACATACTCCAAATTATATTCAGAAAAAAGTATGGACTGAGGACACCTAACTGCTTCCAACATGGATTGGGTACTTACCCCTCTGAAAAATGCTGTTATGGCTGCAGTAGCTCTAAAGGAATGTGCCTTAACAAAAAAGCAGTAAGGTAAGGGGGCACCACAGCCATAAGTACCTATTATGTGCAGTTCTCCAATCTGGTGCCTGTACTGACCCTCAATCTAGTGCTCATTTAAAAAAAATAATCCTCTAACACTAGAGAAAAAAACTCTTTCTTGTTTGCAAAATGTAGCACAGTATCTAATACTACATAATGAAGTATATAAGCACTTCAGCACTGACTGCAAATGCACTACTGACATTCATTTCTAAATACCAGTTATGAACCATCAACCAGTCATCATCTTTTGCCTAATAAATGGCATCAAGGGTGACTTTCTTCTTTGTCCCGTCGTAAATATGCCCCTGTGTTTGCCATGGGAGTGCAGCAGGGCTTGCTCACCAGTCAAAATTCATTCCTACTATTTTTTTACGTTTTATATTTTGCTCACAAGGTGACATGCTGTTATTGGTGTTTGTGTCCTCAAGCTGTTAGTTACAAGCAAATTCTGCCAGACAATTGTGATATGACCTCTGATGTTTCAAGGTCTCATAATGGATCTGAATGAAAGACTTATTTACAAATGATGAATGCCTAAAGCATTAACTACAACTTAGTAGAGGGACTTTTTGTTTTTTTTTTCATTTATTCCCTGACTACCTTTAAAATCAAGGTCAGGGTTGCAGGGAAGCCACAGCCTGAGTACTCAAAGGGTTCTTTTATTTTATTCATTTTTCATTTTCTATTTATGAAACATATTCATTAGATAACAATGAATGAATATCTAATATACAATGACAGAATTTCCTCTTAAAACAAATCTATCCCTTCCCATAAAGCAAACAAGTGAGTTTTGGTCATTAATGTTATAAACACAGTCCCAAGTCCATTTCAATTACTTCTCAGCAACCATACATTTTCTCCAGCCATGACTCTCAATTTGGGAAACAGCCCATTAACAATAAAAATAAACTAGAAAATGGATTACTGTGTTTAATTTTTTATCTGTGAAACTGTAAAATCCTGCCATGTTTTAATACATCTGGTGTCCACGTCCATGCAACTCCACTACAAGTAGCATGACAGAAGTTAAGCTTCACTGAAGTTAAATAAATCCTATGAATAACCTATGAACATATAAACAAAACATCTTCAACAGATGCAGTTTCCTAAGAAAATGCACTTCTTTCACAATAATATAGGTTCATAGGTAAGTACTAGGCTATCTGCCCGAGGGCATCTACAAGCCTAGGCAGAATGTGTTGGCTTTCGCCTCCCCCTTAGATTAGTTTCCTGTGCCTCAGTCCAGCACAGCTATTAGTTCCCTGTGCCTCTGTCCAACAGAACCACTGCAGTGATCCCTGGGGTAAATTTTTTGTTTCCCATCCACTCGTCAAGGTTTCTCTTGAAGAGTGTTAGTGAGGGGCTTTGCCCAATGTAGATTGGAATCCTGTTCCAAAGCATGGGGAGTCTCTGGAACAGCTATCCCGCCAACATGTCCTACTTATCATTGTGGTGAGGTTTAGATCCCTACAGCGTGTGGCTCTCGGGGATTTGTTTTTTTTAGGTGGAGCATGTCCATCAATTCAATTGTGATCTGTAGTGAGAGTAGGAATCAGGATGAAGAGACTCTGGAGAGGTGGAGATGTGCTCTAGAGGGCAGAGGAATGAAGGTCAGCAGGGCTAAGACAGGATATATGTGTGTAACTGAGAGGGAGAGTAGAGGAATGGTGAGGATGCAGGGAGTAGAGTTGGTAAAGGTGGACAAGTTTAAGTACTTGGGATCAACAGTTCAGAGTAATGTTGAATGTGGAAGAGAGGTGAAGAAGAGAGTACAGGCAGGGTGGAATGGGTGGAGAAGAGTGTCAGGAGTGATTTGTGACAGACGGGTACCAGTAAGAGATTTGTGACAGACTGGTACCAGTAAGAGTGAAAGGGAAGGTCTACAAGAGGGTAGTGAGACCAGCTATGTTATATGGGTTGGAGACAGTGGCATTGACAAAAAGGCAGGAGTCAGAGCTGGATGTGGCAGAGTTAAAGATGTTAAGATTTGCACTCGGTGTGACTAGGATGGATAGGATTAGGAATCAGTATATTAGAGGGTCAGCTCATGTTGGACAGTTTGGAGACAAAGCAAGAGACGAGATTGCATTGGTTTGGACATGTGCTGAGGAGGGATGATGGGTATATTGGGAAAAAGATGCTAAGGATGGAGCTGCCAGGTAAGAGGAAAAGAGGAAGGCCTAAGATAAGGTTTATGGACGTGGTGAGAGAGGACATGCAGGCGGATGGTGTGACAGAGCAAGATGCAGAGGATAGGAAGAAATGGAAAGAGATGATCCGCTGTGGCGACCCCTAATGGGAAAAGCCGAAAGAGGATGATGATGTCCATCAATTCTGGGTTGGACGTGGCCTTGTATGTCAGGCAGAGATCACCTCTGAGTAAGCGGTATGCAACAGAGTACAGCTGGAGTTTCTTCAGTCGGGCTGCATAGGGCATATGTTTGAGGCCAGTAATCCTCTTGGTGAGGTACTTCTGTGGTCCTTCCAGCTGTTGCAGGTGTCTTGTAAGGTACATCGCAAATGGGGCTTTGTACTCTATGATGGGTCTGATGAGTAATGAGTAGAGGGGCACAATAACCTCTTTTGTTCTAGATGCGAACCATTTTGTGATTAGGTGGGCCACATAGAAGGATTTTCTAACCACTTTGGCAATATGATTATCAAAGGAGAGATTACTATCTACTTGTGTCCCCAGATCCCTTATTACATTTTCTGTATTTAGGGGACTACCACGTAGGGGATGACTATGCAGTTTTTGGCATTTAGCTTGAGGCCATGATTTTGACACCAGGTATCTGTCTCAGTGAGACCCTTCTGGAGGATGTCTGTATCAGCTGGAGAGTCAATTATGGCCCCCAGTTTGCAGTCGTCTGCGAACTTGGTCAGCCATAGTCCTGCTGTGCTTGCCTGTACCTCTGAGAAGTATATACCGAACAGGAGGAGTCCCAGGACTGAGCCCTGAGGGACACCACTTGTAACTGGTTTAGAGTCAGACCTAGAGCCTGCAACGCTCACCGTGTGGGTTATATCCATGAGCTAACTGGCAACCCATCTCGTGACGTACAGGTTTATGTTCAGGCTGGTGAGCTTGTCTATAATACCAGAATGGGGAATGGTGTTGAAAGCCTTTGCAAGGTCAAGGTAGGCTGTGTGGACCTCCTTTCCCTCATCTAAAGCCTTGGTAACCATCTCAAAGAAATCCACCAGGTTTAGGAGGCATGATCTGCCCCTAACAAAGCCAAACTGGGTAGGGTCCAATGTTTGAAGGTTCCCAATGTCTCTGTTAATGAATTCCATGATCGATGCGCTTCATAGCCTTGCAGACCAGGCTAGCCAGGCTTATAGGGTGATAGTTCCTGGGGTCTGTTGTGGCTCCACCTTTGTGGAGCAGGATAATACCTAGTTCCACTTTTATGAAAAGTTTCCTCTGAAGGAACTCTGGAATATAGCTGAATGTACTGAGTGCAACCACAACAATTTGTTTATCCTACATTTGCACAAAGGAATTAAATCTGTAAAACACCTTATTGTACATTCTTTCTTCATCACTGCAGTCTGTGCTATCAACAGTACTGGCTGTATCCTCCTGAGCAGAACCTGAAAATGGTCCACATGGAGCACTGTTCCACCTCGGTTAGTAAATGAAAATAAATACAGACATACATAAAAACTATATGCACACAAAATAAAAAATGAAGTCCACGACTCACAAAATTTCTTTGAAAAGCCTCAATAACAATTTATTTTCCCTGTCTTACTTTGGCAATATTTATTTCAATGGCAAAAGTGTTAAGGAGAATGATCCTCCTCTTCCCCTCCTCTAAACTCAAACTGCTCCAAGCCTGATACACCCCTGTCTCAGTCTACCCCTAAATATTCTCCTTCCACTCCTCTTTCAACTCACCTCAATCATGTCCTAAAGCTTCCACTACCTCCATACTTCAACCTGACTCAACTAATACTATAAGAAGACTACTTGATCAACTCAAACTTTGTTCCATCTCTGCTGACAACCTACCTGCGGAATATTTAAAATTAGTCACTGAAGCCACTGCATGTCCTATTAGCATACTTATTAAAAGTTCCATCCTAAAATCCTATGTCTCAGTACTCTGGAAAAAGTCTTTCATTATGCCTCTCCATAAAGGAGGTAACTCTACTGATATTTCCAACAACCCTCCCATTACTATCCTGTCTCCTATGTCGAAGTTTCTTAAAAAGTGTGTCCACAAACAATTTCTAGACTTTCTTACTAATCCAGTACTGACATCAACACAACATGGTTTCAGACCAGCTCACAGTATCACTACTGCCTTACTATCCTTTATGGATACTGTTAATAATGCAAGAAGACTCTGGCAATTTTTTTCTTCTCTATTTCTTGACTTATCCAAGGCCTTCCACACTGTTTCTCATCCTTTACATTGACAACAGTTAACTAATCTCAGCCTTTCTTCCTCTTTTCTCAAATGGAGCTCTAGCTACTTATCAGACAACAGACAGTAAAATGGCAAGATTGCTTCTCCACATATTTATGCAATACCACTGGAGTCTCCCAAGGCTCTATCCATAATGCAAGTGGGAAAGGTACCCCTGTTTTAAGCTATTATTCTGGAAAAAGGCTTTAGATTTTTTTTTCCAATAATAAACAAACGACCCTAAGTCAGGTAAAGTAAGCAGTTAAATACACATTTCTAATATTTTAGGGAATCTGCAAGACTTCTAAAATATAAAAAAAAAATCTACTTAAATCCAAAATTACTAATGTAAGATGTACCTTTTGGGTACAGGTATTAACCTTATAAAATACTGCTTAATTTGCTCAGCAGACAGTGTTTATCACTCAACAGGTTCACAGATTAGTACTAGGCTAACTGCCCTTGCGATACATTTTAAGCCTAGCCAATTATCCCCTGTGAGACTCAAACCCTGTACCTTGTGTTTGCAAGGCAAACACCTTAACCATTAGGCCACCCTCCCAACCCCAATTAGGGACAAAACCGCATTGAGGTGACACTAGATTGTTAATACACTTCATTAAGTAATTAACCAACTACGCAATAATTTTAAGAATGGTACTAGGAAAAGCATCTTGTCCAAAGATTACGTCAACTGCCTAACTTTTTTACTGGAAAGGATAACACCAAAGTCAGGATTCAGCAAAGCAGAAAGAACTTTATTACACATGACTGCAGGAGATCAAGTACATTTGCTTGGATCTCCATCACAGATATTTATAATAAAAAATAAATTGTGCAACTAAACCAAGTATCTCCAGATCATGAATAGCTTTATGAAAGAAACAACGTAAAAGAAGAATTAACACCCATCAATGTACGGAGCTACTCTTCTATAATATTGTATACTCTGACCAAAAGTAACAGCCTAATATCCTAGCTAACAAATTTAGTTCAAATTTTACATCACCCACAGTTATAGCTATTCCACAGATTCCACAGTCCCAGCACTCTCCCCTTTAGTTACTATGGAATAAGTTCTCTCAGTCCTATCAAAAGCTACGAGCAACTCATCCATGGACCCTGACAATAGTCAGGCTGTCTGGTAATCAGTGCTAAAATGGTTTATCTGAACCACTGCTTAACCTAATCTACGCCTCTTCACTGGTTATATTCCTGAAGCCTAAAAAACACTGAGTAAAAACCACAAACGCACATAGCCACAAGAAAAACAACTGGCAGAGAAACCAAAAGGTGAAATCAGCAAAGCTTCAAGAAATAGCGTAACCGATAGATTTTAATATCCGCTTTCGTCCTGGGACTTCATCAGAATAATTAAAGCTTAAAAACTCACGTTTAAATACAAAACAGTAAATTAATCACAATAACTGATTGGTCAAACAATTAAAGAATTAAAAAACCTTGTTAATAGAAAACTATTAGAAAACTAATATCTAAATTAAAAACATTAAGTGTGTTTTATACAAAAAAAGTAGAAATAGATATTTTATCTTTGTCAATATTATACAGATCACTGTTTAAAAAACATTTAATGTTGACTGCATCGTTCAACCCAGGATTTTTGTCAGCATAAAGTTTAATCTGCCATCTGGCTTCTCTCTGTTCGACTAACTTTTTAAAATCACCCCCTCTCAGATCAGAATGAACTACCTCTAACACTGTAAACAAGAATTTTTTAAAATTCAAACATTGAGTGGAATGTCTGAAAAGGGCACTATTTTCATTTTTAGTTTTGATATTGTATACATGTTCCACAATACGTGTGTGTAGGCTCCTTGTAGTCATCCCTACATAAAATGCAGGGCATGAACTACAGAGGCCTAAATAAACTACACCTTTAGTCTTACATGTTATACATAAAATGCAGGGCATGAACTACAGAGGCCTAAATAAACTACACCTTTAGTCTTACATGTTACAATATGTAACATGTAAGACTAAAGGTGTAGTTTATTTAGGCCTCTGTAGTTCATGCCCTGCATTTTATGTAGGGATGACTACAAGGAGCCTACACACACGTATTGTGGAACATGTATACAATATCAAAACTAAAAATGAAAATAGTGCCCTTTTCAGACATTCCACTCAATGTTTGAATTTTAAAAAATTCTTGTTTACAGTGTTAGAGGTAGTTCATTCTGATCTGAGAGGGGGTGATTTTAAAAAGTTAGTCGAACAGAGAGAAGCCAGATGGCAGATTAAACTTATGCTGACAAAATCCTGTTGAACGATGCAGTCAACATTAAATGTTTTTTAAACAGTGATCTGTATAATATTGACAAAGATAAAATATCTATTTCTACTTTTTTTGTATAAAACACACTTAATGTTTTTAATTTAGATATTAGTTTTCTAATAGTTTTCTATTAACAAGGTTTTTTAATTCTTTAATTGTTTGACCAATCAGTTATTGTGATTAATTTACTGTTTTGTATTTAAACGTGAGTTTTTAAGCTTTAATTATTCTGATGAAGTCCCAGGACGAAAGCGGATATTAAAATCTATCGGTTACGCTATTTCTTGAAGCCTAAAAAACAGCCATTGTAACGCAGATAGAGAATGATGGCCCCCACCAAGGACCCTGATAACTATACAGCTCGATTAGTCTTTCTAGCCTCACATGCAAAGCTATGGAATATATTATCTCAAATCTCATTAATATGGACATTAAAAATCTCTTAACCTTGGGCACTCACCAATTTGGCCTTGTCAGAGAAGGTCCTGTTTTTCTTTAATCTCATTAATTTCTTTGAAAAGGTTACCAAAGCAGTGGATGACAGTTATGCAGTACATACTGTATATGCAGACCTAGTATTACTGACAAACTTGACAGCAAAACTGAATTTAAACCCTTATGTGGTGTAGTGGACATTAACTCATTTGACAGAACCCATGTAGTTTATAGTCACAGATTCTACTTTTGAAAGCAACAATGTTACCAATGGGGTATCACAGGTTTCTGTGTTGGACTTTCTCCTATATGCCATCTATTTTTCAGACTTTCAGGCCAACATTTATGGCCTATAGTTATCCAAGTTTAAGATTAATGTAAATCATGTGTTGTTACTCTATCTTACTCTAATTCAAAATATGGGTTAAACCATGTCAACAACTGGTGCAAGGATAATGGTCTGAAAATTAACTGTGAAAAAATGTAGTATTGTTCACTTTGGCAAACAAAATGTTTTCACATTCCATACAGGTGACATATCCCTCCACTCAAACATGGCTGTAAGTGAGCTAGGCACTCTTGCTAATAACTCATCACTTGACCTTCACGTCTCTCCAGTAGTTCAGAAAGCCTTTTATCTGAGCTATCTAATTTTCAAAGACATCTGTTCTAATCTCAAAGTCTTAATTCCCCTTTACTCATATCTCATTAGACCCACTAATATAGCACACATTTTTTGCATGTATTTTTCTAAACTTGTCACTTGAGAGATTCATATTGTGGTATTGTTCTGCTAGCACAATGCTGCATTTGGACTTTGCTTGCTATCTATTCTTGGCTTCTGAAACAATTTAATGGTTGACTTTCTACTCCAAAATTACTGTTACCATGCATACATAGTACCATAGTTTGACTGCATTTAGAATTAGCTACTTCATTATTCCTATTTTCACTACCCTACCATACAAACCTAGCATTACTAGTATCATTACAGAGCACTTAGTCTAACTTAGGATCTTCCATTAATCATCGCACAAAACTATTAATACCCAACTAACCTTACCACTACTACATTAGTTATCGTCAAACTCCACATTTATTCTCAGTTAACCCCGTCCATGTCTCTACTAGAACACACTAATAATCTAAACCAACTCTATAAAGCTACTCATCAAATCTAATACTATTTTTTATGAGAGACTTTTAATCACCCCTTATCAACTGGCAGACTTTTACAATCTCCATTAATACACCTGGAGATTCCTTGACTCTGAATACCAGCACCTTAATACAAAATGTCCGTACTCCAATAGCTGTGTTACCCTCCGTGAAATTGTTACAAATTGGTCCCTCTCCTGTTCCACCCACTTGCCTTTACCTCCATGGTAAAATCTAAACATATAGATGTTACCTTCATAGTCAATAAAAGCATTTCTACCCATAACAAACGCACAGCATTTTTTTTTTTCATTATTCCAATGCCAGCTTAGTACTACTTGCACATAATCTGCATAAAATCAAATAACATTTTCCACTGAGCAAACCTGCTTATGATGGAATCCTTGCTTCAGCATACTCAACAGTTCTAATCCCTTACGAACAGAAGTACAGAAGATGCTATTCTCATCGGGCACAAGTACAACACTAAATGAAAATAAGTTAGCATGGCAGAATGTCAACATATATCAACTCTACAGGAAAAAAAATGTTTATGACTGAAAAAATCTCTCCCACATTGCAAAAGCAACATAAAAGTAATAAATAATATCCCCAGGTGCACAATTAGGGAGTGCAAAATAACTTACAAACTTAAAATTGCTTTATTACTAAAGACAATCACAAGGCCTTCTTCAGCTACCTTAGGAAACTCAGAATACCCAGTCCTGCTATTAACCCATCTCCGATGGCACATTCCACTTCAACTTAAAAAAATTATAGATACCTTCAATGACAAACTTAGTTCCAACTTTACATATCAACTTCCCTGTACTTTCTCCCCATTTCTGCCAATTATTACTCAAGCTGCTTCTGCCCTTTCCAAAATTAAAATCACTAGTTCATTGAGGTCTGATAAAAGCCTGTTTCCTTGCAAGCATCAAACTCCATATTCACCTTCTCCTAAATCTATTTTACCTTAATCGCTACAGGGGCTACATATGACATTGGAGTACAGCAAATGTTTTTTTCCCACCATCACAGGAGCAGTCTCACCAAAGATCCTGGTATGTACAGGCCCCTCAGTCTCACCAGCATTATCAGTAAAAGTATGAAACTATTTCTAAGCAAGTTAACAACACACGTAACCTCCAGACCTTTGATTCCAATCAATCTAGATTTGTCAAGTGCAAAATGTGCCTATTCAACCTGATCAATTTTCTGACGAGGGCACAAAAGACTTAGATGACTGCCAGACTATTCCCATTAACTTGACCCTGCTACAGCCTTTGACACGATTTGTCTTGCAGGTATCATTAACAAATTCTCAAGTCTCAACATTAACCCTTGCATTGTTTACTAGACAGCTAACTGCCTTAAGAACCAAACAAACAGTCTAAATAAGGGGCATCTCTACCCACGGAAACATTACCAGCGGTGTCTCACAGGGTTCAGTTTACAGATCCCATATTTGGTACTTAAGTCTCAGAGGTAAAACTATGCATCCAAATTCCAGGGGTAATCAAATTTTGCAGAGAAGTGGAAATTTGATGCTGCTGTCAACACACTCCATGATATCAATATTCATCAGCAAGACTTAGATCAGACATACACCTGGTGTGGTAATCATGGGCACACACAAGTGCTAAAAACTGCAGCTCAGTTACATTTGGTTAAGATCCCTATTCTTCCCCCTTTCATATCATTGCTCTTAACGCAGACCTTATTATTAATAAAACCTGACTACCCACACTAACAATGAACTCCCTTTTGACAAGCATATGAATCTTGATCAGAACATCCTTCTGCCACAAACAGTTTATCTTTCATGATATCTATTCTAGGTCCAAGGATGTCCTTTCCCCTGTACTACTCCCTCAACACACCCATTACTGAATATAATGCCCTCCTTAGGAATGCATTACTTTAAGCAACTTGTACAACCTGAAAGGCCCCAAAGATTCCCCACTAGAAACATAGGTTTAAATCTCTTATGCAAACTCAATAGACTAAAATCTATACTTCTCTATTCAGTTTCTTACAAAACTCCTGAAAGTTCTTTTGCTTAGTGTTTTGGAACATGAAAGGCTTCTTATTTTTTGACCTATTTCACCTTCACAGATGAAACAGCTCAACTAATATTCACTCCAAGGACATTGCCACCACTGTAAAATCAACAATTTTCACTAGTGTGACAGGCTTACTACCCAATATATTATCTACCTTTGGAATACATTCTCACTACACATCAAGCACAGCACCTTCCTGACAATTTTTAAAGCAAACCCTGATGACTGGATGACTAAATGTAAATTTATGTTGGACATTAATGGAAATAATATCCCATCCACAGGGAGCCAGTCTATTCTTATCAATCCAAAGGTGATAAGAATGAACTTATCCTACACTTAGTATAAACCTGTGAGCCTACAACAATGTAAAAAGACACTAAAATCAGTTAATCTTCTTAGTTTTGTCTTGGTTTACACTGGGATGTCAAAGTCAGGAATGCAACAGACAGAAATTAAATTTTTTGTATGTCTACAGACAGTGTTGAAATGTTCAGAGTTCTGAATTGAAAACCTAGTCAGTTGAGCAAAAACTGATTAGTATGCAACATTAATGAAGTATTATCAATTCATTCAGCCTGTCTATTCTGACTTGAAAAGTTGGTACTGAAAAAAAAAATTCCTTGGTCCTTATTTATCCTCATTTATTGAGGGTCTCCTGTCATCAGCAGCAATATTCCTTATATTGTATGGTTAGCAAAAAAGCACATCACTCCAGAAACTAACCATTGCTTAACAAATGCCAAAAATGTTGTAAATGACCTTCAGGCCAACACTCCTGGCCAATGATTATCTAAGTCTGCTGACAACTGTAAATTGGGTGTTGTTATATGATCTGGCACTGACTTACAGTTGCTTGAACATGGGTTAGACCAGTGATGGCGAACCTATGACATGCGTGTCAAAGGTAACATGCCATGGCATTTTAGGTGACACACCAACGTTGACCAAAGTACAGTTTTGTACCTACCATAAATGTAGATGTTCGAGTGTTCACCCTGCTGCAGTCATCACACTTGGGTTATCCTGCCGTCAGGCGGTCCCGCAGTCAGCCAGAGTTCCAAAGTCTTGGTCCGGCGTCGGTTGCCGTCACTTCTTCCCTGACGTCAGTGCGCTAGGGTATATAAGAGGCATCCAACTCCATTTTCTTCAGTTTTTCTTGCCCCAGATGTCAGTTGCCCCCAATAGGTAGGCAATACATATTGCTATATAAAAATATATACATGCAGAAATAAAACAATACCTTCAGTCACAAGCAAATACACCACAGATGTCGTATAGGATAGAAAGGTATGGATAAGTCCAGCTAGTTCAGAGGGGATGGAGGGAGGGTAACCTGGACTACAGCAGGGTGAATACTCGAACATCTACATTTATGGTAGGTACAAAACTGTACTATGCTCATCGTGTTACCCTGCTGCAGTCATCACACTTGGGTTGAATCCCAAAGCCAAGGATGGGTGGTGGAGTTAAACAGGGTTAGAAGAAGCTAGTAGGCCCTGTAAAACTGCAGTGGCAAAGCCAGCTCTAGTCTTAGAATATAGAGGTAAGTGATAGTGTTTGGTGAAGGTTTGCACCGAACTCCAAGTTGCAGCTTCCAGAATATCATTGGTTGGCACCCCCCTGAGAAAGGCTGCTGATGTAGCTGTAGCCCTGGTGGAGTGGGGCCTAATGTTAGCAGGTACTGGTTTCCCATGATGCGTGTATCAGAAACGTATGCAATGTCCTATCCATTTTGAAACGGTCTGTTTTGAAAGATCTTTTCCTTGTGATCCTGCCTTAGTTTTATCCAAGTAGTAGCGTAATTGTCTGTGAATGTCCAAAGAGTGCACAAGTCTTTCTCCTTTGTTCTGGGGATTTGGGAAAAAGGTGGGCAAATGAATGGTTTGGTTAAGGGCCACACTGGATACCACCTTTGGCATAAAGGAAGGGTTTGTTCATAGAGACTCTGTCTTGATGAAAAAATGAGGAAAGGCTCCACTGCCATTAGTGCCTGTAGCTCTGAGACTCTTCTAGCTGAAGTTATTGCTAGGAGCAAGGCAGTTTTCCATGACAGAAACTTTAAATCAGCTGAGAAAGCTGGTTCAAAGGGCGGTAGTGTAAGCTTTTCTAGAACAAAGTTGAGATTCCAAGTAGGTGTTGGTGCTCTCCTGGGTGGTCTTATGTTCTTAGCCCCTCTAAGGTACCATCTCAGGAGTGGATGTGAAGGAGGATCCGTGTTGTAATGAGCTGAAATTGCTGAGGTGTGTATCTTAATAGATGAAAAGGAAAGTCCGTTGTGCAGCATCTTATTGTAGAATCTGAGGAATGTTTGGATCAAGGGGATTTTGACCTTTAGCCTGGTTCCAGGTGCAAAATCTTTTCCATTTGTCTGAATAGGTTTTCCTGGTGCTGGGCCTCCAGAATGACATCCATTACAGCTTTGGATAGAGGTGCTGGTTGACTGTTTAGGTAATTTGCCATGCAGCCAGGTTTAAAGTCTTGAGCTGGCTGTGTAGAATTTGATTGTCTTGCTGGGTGAGCAGGTGAGGAATTTGTGGTAAAATCCGTGGTGGGCCGTGGGCCATGTTCTTTAGAATTGGATACCAGTGCTGGCGTGGCCAGTCTGGTGCAATGAGTATCATTTGTGGCCTCTCTAATCTGACTTTCAGCAGCACCTTTGCTAGAAGAGGCAGTGGAGAAAAGGCATACACTGGTAATGTTTTCCAACTGAATGAGAGGGCATCCACTTTCCAAGCTTGTGGGTGGAATGTCCTTGTGCAAAATTTTTGAAGTTTATAGTTTTGGGGGTTGGCAAACAGATCAATGTCTGGGCATCCCTATTTTTGATTTATCATTGCAAATACTTGTGGATCCAGTTTCCACTCATGGGGATCCATGATCTTTCTGCTTAGGTCGTCTGCCAATGTGTTTTTCTTTCCTGGCAGGAACTGTGCTTGTAGTTGAACTTGGTAAGACAGTGCTGTGTTCCACAAGGTCATAGCTTGACTGCATAGAGGGTAGGAATGTGTGCCCCCATGCTTGTTGATGTGCCACATTACTGTGGTATTGTCGGTCTTTATCATTAGTTGTCCTTGGTGTAAGAGGTCCTTGAAAGCTGTTAGGGCATTCTGTATTGCTAGCATTTCCTTTTGAATGATATGCAGATGCCTTTGATCAGTAGTCCATTTGCCCTGAATGCACTGTCCTGCCATGTGTGCTCCCCAGGCATAGTCCGAAGCATCTGTTGCTATAGTTTGCCTGGCTGTGGGTAAGGTGAAAGGCTGACCCTTGTTGAGGTGACATGCCTGTGTCCACCATAGAAACTCCTGTTGAAGGCAGGGAATGAGTGGTATCATTGTTTCCAAGCTGTGGTTGTGCTGAGTCCATACGCTTTTCAGGTACCATTGTAATTTCCTCATATGCAGTTTTGCAAATGGTATTAGTAGTATGCAACATGCCATGAATCCCAAGGCCTGCAGAATTTTTCTTGCAGGGAGTTGGATCTTTGTTGCCATTATTTTGAAGAATTGAGTCAGCTGTTGTTGCATGTCTGGCATGAGATAAGCCATCTGGGCCGTTGTATTCAAGCTGGCACCCAGGAATATTATGTTTTGTGAGGGCACTAGTTTTTATTTCTTTTCGTTTACTGTGTACCCTAGGCAACTTAGAATGTGTTTGACAAATGCCAGATGTTTTAAAAGAATGTCCTTGCTTTCTGCTTGAATAAGGCAGTTGTCCAGGCATGGGTATATTTGAATTCCTCTTTGTCCGCAGTATGCAATTACTGGTGCCAGGCATTTTGTGAAGACCCTGGGTGCAGTAGATAAGCCAAAGGGCAGTGCAGAGAATTGATAATGGGTTGAACCTGCAATGAAGCGGAGGTATCTCCTGCAATTTTGTCTGATGCCTCCTTGAGATCCAACGTTACTTGCCAAGCCTTCTTGCCCAGCATGGGAAGAAGCTGCTGTAGTGTTAGCATCTTGAATTTTGATACTTGCAGATAGATGTGCAGAATTGAAAGATCCAGAATGGGTCTCCATGCTTTGTCCTTTCTGGGGACTAGAAAGGGTCTTGAGTAAAATCCTTGTCCATGAGAGCTGCAATTTGTTTTTGTGCCTCTGCCCATTGATTTGTGGCAGGTTTGGCATTCCTTTTTTCCTTGCAAGGTATGAAGGTGGAATCTGTATCCTTGTGAGACAATGTTTAGGACCCATTAGTCTTTTGTGATGATGTGCCAGTTGTCTGCAAAAAGTGCTAATTTTCCTCCCAAGGGAGCTGCCAAGAGAGATTTGCTTGGTAGTTGGAGGGTTGAGTCATTGTGTTTGTCTTCTGCTAGCTTGGGGCCTGTCTTCACCTCCTTTCTGGGTTGCGGCATCCCATTGGTGAGGTTTGTAAGGGCCTTGTGACTGACCTCTGCCCCTTGGGCGTCTGTATTTGCCCCTCTGTGGTCTGTCAGAAGCTGGAAAGGACCATTTTTTTGTTGGCAAATTTCTGCTGAAACGAGGGGGTTGTACCTGTAAAAAAATCCTTGACCGTCTGCATAGACTTTGCCTTATCCTCCATTTTTTTTAAAACCTCTTCTGCTTTGACACCAAATAAGACATCCTGCTGTAAAGGTGCATCCAATAATTTTGTTTTAACATGATCAGGTAGGGTTTGTTCTTTTAACCAAGCATGTCTTTATATAACAGACCCAGTAACAGCTGCTCTACAGGAAGCTTCCAATGAATCAAATCCACATTGTAAAGTATGTTTGCCCACCTGTTCAGCTGCATGCAACAGATCCTGTATTTCCCTGAATTCAGACTGTTCAAAATGTGTGCTCAGTTTTTGTTTTAATTGAGACATTAGGAATTACTGATATTTCAGCATGTGAAACTGACAATTTAATGCTCTCATAGCCAGAGTAGCGGAGGTGTATATCTTTTTTCCCCATCTATCTAGAGCTCTGGAATCCCTTTCGGAGGGTACAGGATTTTTAGCCATAGAGGCTTTAGCCCCTTTGGGACCCTGGGAAATTGTTTCTGGGTGGGCCAGAGGGCTTTTATAAAGGAATTTGTGTGAGTCAGGTACTCTGTAGTATCTGTCTGGTTTGGCTGTAGCAGGAGGTAGAGTCTGGATTTAGACTAGACTCTAAGTAAACATCATCCACAATATTTAAAACTGGAGGGATAGCAAGTGGTCTGTGTTGGGGTAGTAAAAGGAACTCTCCGAGCCTTTTCTTAGAATCAGAGTAGTCCTGGCCTTCCCAGAGGAAATGTTCCCTCATGGTATGTAAAGTTTCCCCAAAGGAGTAGTCTTCAGGGAGAGATGCTGAGGGAACAGAGTCTTCAGCATCAGAGTCTTCATAAGGGGAAATAGTGTAATCCTGTTCCTCAGAAAAATCAAATAGAAACCTGGTCAGAGGAAGCATAATCCTCCTCTTGTCTTGGCCTTTTATCTGGAGGGGGATGGGAACCCCTGACTAGGGTAATCAAATCTTCAGCCATCTCAAGCATCTGTTTCTTAGGCATGGGGCCTTGAGCTGGAGACTGTTGTACAGTCTTTTTTGGTTTCAATGGAGTTTTAAGCTAAGCATAAGATTTAATGGTGAGTGTAGTCAGTCTGAAGACACCTTCTGTAACTGAAGGTGTTTCTACTGCACTAGGATCACCTTTTGCTCCGGTGTCGGAAGGGCTTAAAGAAGATGGCTGTGACGGCCTAGTACACTCCGCTTGAGAATCCAAAGCTGTCTGTGGTTCCAATTCCGTGGTCGTCAGGGGCTGCGTAGGCGCCTCACTGAAAACCGGAGAACCGGCAACAGGCTCAGCAGAGGCCTCGGAGTCTGGCTTGGTTCTAGGCTGCCCGTCCATATCCTTACGTTTTTATGCATGCCGGTCGTCGGCTGCTCAGACGGCATGATATAATTAAATTTTCTACCAAAGTAATGTCGTGCGAAGTCAAAACGGCGTTTGATAGTTCGTTTATTAAACCTAGCACAAAACCTACAACCTATGATGTCTTGGTCTGGGCCTAGGCAAGGAATACAATAAGAATGGAAGTCCTTATGAGGTATTTGCTTCCCACAAGAAATGCAATTGTTAACTTTTTCTGACATCGGACTGAGGCAAGAAAAGGTTCCCCGACGGGGTATTTAGCCTTATTGAAGACTTCGGACTGAAATTCGATTCAAAAATCTCAGGTGTCGGCTGACCGGCACTTGCGAACTGCTTCTGCTTCGGGCACCGCGCAGCAAGAAAGACTGAAGAAAATGACGTTGGATGCCTCTTATATACCCCTGGCGCACTGACGTCAGGGAAGAAGCGACAGCAACCGACGCCAGACCAAGACTTTGGAACTCTGGCTGACTGCAGGACTGCCTGACGGCAGGATAACCCAAGTGTGATGACTGCAGCAGGGTAACACGATGAACATCAGCCGATTTACCAAAGAAACTAAATGAACAAAAACACAAGAAATATGTGACCCTGCACTTATCTAATAAAGCTCAGCAACAAAAAAGTCATTCATTGATAATCAATTCAAATGCAATGTGTTCCATATTTTACTCAGTTCAATTCAAAATTACTATTAAAAGTAGGGTAATTTTTTGGTGTACTATTTTAAGCCCAATTATCAGTGAGCATATTATTTTCCCTATTTTAAGTCGCTGACTTTTACTTTTATAATGCATAGCAACACACAAATGGACTGTAGTTTTTAAAATAAATGAATATGTAAAGAATTGTTTCTCTTTTGTTCAGGGGGGGGGGGGACAAGCCAGCAGAGTCACGATAGGCACTTTCTGACTTTTTGACACATGGTGCCCAAAAGGTTTGCCATCACTTGGTTAGACCATGTTAACAACTAATCCAAGGGCACTGGTTTCAAATTACATGTGAAAAAATGTAGAACAATTCATTTTGGAAACAAAATGTTTTACTATACCATACAGGTGACACACAGCTGTAATCGACACTGTAGTAAGGGATCTAGGTACTCTTGCAGAAAATTTCATCTCTTTTGACCATCATGCCTCCACAGTACTTTGAAATTCTGGCTCATTTAATTTCAAAAAGCCAACCTTTGTCTCTAGATTCTAAAGTAGTCTAATATGAAGTACACTTTTAATGACATTTTTGACTTCAAATCTAGAAAAAAGGAGTGGATTCAAGGGCAGATAAGCAAACACGGCTGACAAATGAGTTGTAACAGATGAGTATGCCAGGCCAGGATTGAGTAGCTCACGCAAATAAGAAAGAACAACAGGAATACCCAAAGAAATGGGGTTCAGGTTATGTTCTCGACACTAAACAAAATCTTTTCCACTAAGCTGCATAACATTTTCTAGTAGTGGGTTTTCTGGCCTCCTGTAAAACCTGAAGCATGTTCACAGAAAACTGATGCCTAAAAGGAATAAAAACCCTACCACCCAAGAGTCAAATAAAGGGTGAGTAAATGAGGGTGAATGAGAGATCCCTTGTCATTTGTAACATCCATCTTATGAGGTAACTTGTGATGGCTGCTCCTGGTAAGATAAAATAGAAAGGAGAATCAGTGCCGTCTGGGCCAAAAGGGAGTCACCACTAATATTTTGGGTCTGTCATCCATGATCTCATGCAGGACCCTTGGTAACAGAGGAAAAGGGAAATAGGCATACAGAAACATCCACTTTCAGAAAAAAAATATGGCATCCACTCTCAAGCTAGAAGACCTGGCACTCTGGAATATAACCTGGGAAGTTGCTTGTTCAAGGGGAATGCAAAATGATCTACTTGAGAAGTACCTCACTGATGAACAATGTCAAGGAACACCTCTGCATGAAGCATCCCATGATGATCTGTCCTGGACCTGCTCATATTGTCTGCCACTAGACTGTGCTCTGACAGAATGTTAGCTGTCTGAAATGTCAAATGATGACGAATCACAAAATCCCAAGCCTGAAGAGGTAGTTGCTGTCTGAAATGTCAAATGATGACAAATCACAAAATCCCATGCCTGAAGAGGCAGTTGCTGTCTGAAATGTCAAATGATGACAAATCACAAAATCCCAAGCCTGAAGAGGTAGTCTGCAAAGAAGGCATGATTTTGTGCCCCTTTGCATATTTATGTACCACATTAAATTTGGTGCTGTCTGTGAAAATTCTTGAACGACCTGCAACCCAAACAGAATGCAAAGCACGAAGAGCAAAAATCAGAGCTCTTGTAACTTTGATGTTGATTTGGTCCTCCAAGTTGCTGGGAAGACCAAACTCTCTGAGACCTGATGCTTTTGGAAGAAGCACACCAACTCCAATTTGAAGCATCTGTTTACTGTCCTGAGTATAGAGAGGAGCCTAGAAAGGCAGGCCAGTATTCAGAAAAATCTGATAAATCCACCATAGGAGCTTGGATTTGAGGCAAGGGATGAGAAAGTACAGAGGAGGGCAGTGTTGAAGTCCAACATTTTTTTGTGACACCACTGAAACTTCCTCATGTTGAGTCTGGCAAAGGAGACAATAGGAACAATGGATGCCATGAACCCCTATACTAGAGGAAATTCTCTGCAGGCACCTCTGGAAGAGGAACTGGAGACTGGAAATAAAGTGTCAAAGAAAGGACTTTGGGAAGAGGAAGCAAAGCCAACAATGGCAAGGTTTGAATCCTGCAACCCAAAAAAACTTGGCCCTAAGAGGGGGTCAGAAATGACTTTTTGAGATTTAAATCAACTCCATCACTACAGAGTAGAAGCACAGTATATTCCTGATTCAGAAGTTGCTGAGATTGGGGCTGATTCAGAAGAGCATCCAAACAAGGGAAGATGTGAAAATCCTGAAGTTTATAGAGGGCTACCACCAGGGCCAGACATTTGGTAAAGACTTACAGATCTGTATAAAGACTAGAAGTCAAAACAGATTACTGATAATGTGAGAATAAAACAGAGAAATTTAAAAACTTCTTGAACAGATGGTGAACATGAGCGTGAAGGTAAGCATCCTTCAGATCTAGAAGCACCAGGAAGACCCGAGGAAGCAAAAAAGGAAAGAGACTGGAGAAACCACATCTTGAATGAGGGAACTTTTAGAAATGTGTTGAGAAAGGAGAGATCCAGAATGTGCCTCCAAGAACCAGAAATATTCTGGAATAAAATCCCTCGCCCAGCTGAGAGGGTGAAACAGGTCGAATAGTTCCTTACATCAAAAGGTCTCAAAGAATCAAAGGAAAGTGGGGAAGAGGAGGTTGGAGAATGCCAGAAAAGGGAAGAAGGGACTCACATAACATGAAGTAAATTTCTGAATGATGGAAAGTACCCAAGAATCTGTGGTTATCTGTTGCCAAACTGGAAAAGACAGTCGGAGGGAAAGCGGAATCTGGCTGAGGGGTACATATTATAGAATGTGAAATAGAGGCAAATCTGTCAGTAAAAGAAGGCTTTTGAACCTTAGTACTCTGTGGAAAAGGCTTATCAGCATAAACCCTCTTGTAAGACCTCTTATTCTGGGAGGCTGTCTTTGCCAATGCACAAAGGAATACTTAGATGGCTAATTCCTCTAAAACTTAGGAATAGGGAAAGACAAATCTGTTTAAGGTCTGTTTAAGGTCCTGCATGACTTTTTCCTTATCCTGCAAGGTCTTGAACAGCTCAGCAGCAGCAGTAGTGCAAAACAGATTCTGACTGTCTACGGAAGAATCTTGTAACTTAGCCTTAATGTCTTCAGGGAGGGATTGCAACCTCAAACAGGAATACTTCCACACTGACTCAGTTGCCCTAGAAGAAACATCTGCATCATAACTGAATTTGATTGAGTGATGAGCTACTTGTGCAGCAGAGCTCAAAAGGAAAATGGCAGAAGATTTAGCTTTGGAATTTGGCATATCAGAACACCCTAAAGTTTAGAAAGAAGAGCCAGCAGATACCTTGTCATTTGGATCTGGTAGTTTGCGGTCCTGAAAGCCAATGTGGCAGATGCATAAACGTCTTTCCCATATCTGTCCAGGGGGTAAAAGTTTGGAAGAGGACAGTAATTTAGAGGGCTTACTGATAGCCAGAGAAAAATCACTGAACAGTCAAAATAAAGGGGCTTTTATATAACAAAGTTTATGCCTCAGACACTTTACAAAACCTGTCAGATTTCTTTGGAACAGGAGGGTGGGAGTCAAGAGCCTAGGAAGCACATGAAAAGCTGTCCAAGAAGCCGTACAACTTTGTAGGGACTGCAGAAAGATGTGGCAAGTCAATCTATAAGAGGTCATAAAACCTCTTCTGGATATCATAAATCAGGGAATAGTTCCATGTAAAATGCTCCATAATGCAAACACTAATGTCCTCAAAAGATAACTCTTCAACAGCAGGATCAGGACAAAGGGAATTATCTTCCTCAGACCCACTGGCAAGAGGGAAATGGATATGAGAAAAGTAGGCCATAAGCTCTTCCCCAGAAGCCAATTCTACATCCTCTTCAGAAGAATTAAAATCCCAAGGGTGTTTAGAAGGGACAAAAGACCAGGGAATAGAGAAAGAAACAGAAAGCCTCTGTGGGGGCTTCAAAGCATACGGTCTTTAAAATAACCCTGAATGAAGTCTTGTCATTCTTTGTGCTGGTCCTTGGCCACAAGAGACACATCTGTTTTGTTTTTTTTTTAAAACAAACATCAGCCCTTATAAACTGAGGGGGTTCAAACTCCTCCCTGACTTAAATAAGTGCCTCCTCCCTAACAACCTAACAAGAATCTAGGAATACCCCTAGGCCCCTCTAAAATAATCAGCTGTAGTTCCACCTCCTCATCTGCAGCAGACATAGGCACAGCCTCAGAGGACGTGTGGGTAAGGTAGACCTATACTGGCCTCCAACGGAGTTGTGACAGAGGAGGCTGGTGCCAGTACTGGACAGTCTTTGGGTTCTTCATCCAACCCAATAGAGATTTTGGAAGAGCACAAGTCTCAATATGCGTCTTTTCAAACTTTCTTAAGCAGCAGCTGAACATCAGGGTGTGCGGATTCAGAAGTTATCATTCCCTGAGCTAATAACTTCAGACATTTGTTCTCTAAATATACAGAAAGGGAAGACAGATGGCTACTCAGGGTGTTTGGCACAAACACATGACAAATTTTGTTAGTGTCACGTCTCGTGTCTATCTCTGTGGGGAATCTGCCTCCCACATTCATATTTTCCCTTCCTAGATAACATGCAAAAGGCAATACAGCCAAAGGGGAAAAAGGAAGGGAGAGACTCCAACAGGGTTCTTACCTTTCAAAGGCTCAATAACTGAAGAAAACTGACGAACAACTTGCAGACTGAATTCAAAAGTAGCATTCGGACTGGTGGCAAAGTTGTTCTAAGGATTAAGTGCTTGTATGTTGCACATGTACCTTTAAGCCTTAGACGTAGGATATACATCTAATATAAGTTCCTTAGAAGGAAAGTACAGTTGTGGACACTTACCATAAATGTAGATGTTCTGGTGTATTCACTGTTGCAGTAATCACATTTGGGTTATCCCTGCCAAGGTAGCCCTCGGCCGGCCCAAATACCAGAGACTTAGTATTTCTGCATCAGTTGCTGTCGCTTGAGGACTGACATCAGGTCGTCAGTAGTATAAAGTAAGGCAGCCGACGCCATTACATCAGTTTTTCGTGCCCTAACCTGTCAGGGGCCCCCAAGTAGGAGGCCAGGGTCTGGTGGAAGAAACCCCACCAGTGATAAATAAATATCAATGTGTCCCTTGAAAGGAAAGGAAAACAACTAGTTAAAAAGGTAATAAGAGGAGAAAGAGAAAATAAAAAGGGGATGGGGGGGCAGGACTGCAACAGTGAATACACTCGAACATCTACACTTATGACAAGTGTACACAACTATACTATGTTCTTCATGTTTCACTGTTGCAGTCATCACATTTGGGTTGATTCCCAAAGCTGAAGAAAAGGGTGGAGGGCAGTCAATGAAATTAGGGGCTGGCTAGGATGCCTGCAACACTGCGGAGGCAAATCCTGCCCTGGATTTGGAGAAGAGAGGCAGGTGGTAATGCTTGGTAAAAGTGTGAACAGACATCCAGGTGGCAGCCTCCAGGATGTCCCTGGTGGGGAATCCTCTGAGGAAATCTGCAGAGGGGGAGGCTGCTCTGGTGGAGTGTGTCCTGACCCCCCCCCCCTGGGGGAGGCTTTCCATGCTGTTTGCAGCAGAAATGGATGTAGTGTGCTATCCATTTGGAAACGGTTTGTTTGGAGATGGCTTTGCCTTCTGCCCCTGTATCAAAGCTAACCAGCAATTGATCAGACTTTCTGAAGGATTTAGTCCTGTCTAGATAGAATCTGAGCTGTCTATGCACATTTAGAGAGTGAAGAATCCTTTCTCCCTTGTTCTGGGGATTAGGAATAAAGGTGGGCAAATTAATGAATTGGTTGAGAGCCACACTGGTCAACACCTTGGGCATGAAGGATGGGTTAGTTCTGAGGGATACCCTGTCTGCATGAAAGATAATGAAGGGTTCCACAGCCATGAGTGCTTGCAGCTCAGAGACTCTCCTGGCTGAAGTGATGGCCAGAAGAAATGCTGTCTTCCAGGAGATGAATTTTAGCTCTGCAGAAGAAGCTGGTTTGAAAGGGGGCAGAGTGAGCTTTTCCAATACAAAATTAAGGTCCCAAGCTGGTGTCGGTGCCCTTCTGGGTGGCCTCAAGTTGCTAGCCCCTGTAAGGAACTGTTTGATCAAAGGGTATGAGAAAGGGGCTGCTCTGTGGGAAAATGAGCAGAAATAGCACAGGCATGAACTTTTATAGAAGCAAAAGAGAGGCCACTGTGTAGTAGGTCAGCTAAGTAATCCAGGATGAGAGGGAGGGAGGGAGGGCTTTGCCGTATTAGCTCCCTTAGCCTGGATCCAGGTGCAGAACCTTTTCCATTTATCAGCATAAGACTTTCTGGTGCTATAACCTGTTTACTGCAATTGGCAGATTGGTTCGGGGTTAGGGAATAAGCCAAGCTGCCAAACTGAGTGTCTGCAATTGGGGATGAAAGAACTCCCCTTCCCTCTGGGTCAGGAGGTTTGGAATCTGAGGAAGATGCCATGGGGGTAGCGAGGACAGACTGTGCAGCAAGGGGTACCAGTGCTGGTGGGGTCAGTCTGGAACTATAAGAATGGTCCTTGGTTTTTCCTCCCTTATTTTGAGCAGTACCCTGGGGATGAGAGGTAGGGGAGGAAAAGCATAGACCGACAAAATGACCTAGGGGAAGGACAGGTTATCCACTTTCCAAGCCATGCAGTGATGCTCCCTGGTACAGAATTTGCTGAGCTGATAGTTGGTGTGGGAGGCAAAGAGGTCGACCTTCGGGGTTCCCCATTTCTGAGTTATTAGGGTGAAAGTACTTCTGTTGAGTTGCCACTCTTGTGGGTCCGGAAGATTTCTGCGTAACTGGTCTGCCAGAGAGTTGAGAGAGCCTGGTAAGAATTGTGCTAACAGGTGAAGTTGCATGGCAGAGGCTATGTGCCAAAGGCTCATGGCCAACCTGCTAACAGGTGAAGTTGCATGGCAGAAGCCGTGTGCCAAACGCTCATGGTCAGCCTGCATAGAGGGTAGGAGTGAGTCCCCCCCTGGAGAGAGAAGGGGCTTGAAAGCTATCAAGGCATGCTGCACAGCCATCATCTCTTTTTGACTGCTGTGCAGAGCGATTTTCTGTGGGCTCCATTGGCCCTGTATGCACCTGCCATCCAGGTGTACACCCCAAACGTAGTCTAATACATCTGTGGTGAGGATCTGGGTGGTGGGGGGTGGGGAGAAAGGTATTCCCTTATTGTAGGAGCATGCTTTTGCCCACCAAAGAAAATCTTTTCTGAGACAAGGAATTATAGGTAGAAGAGTTTCCAGGTCTTGAGAGTGTTGGCATTAAAGGCTCTTTGGGTACTACTGAAGTTTCCTCATATGCAGACTGGCATATGGAATGAGTAGTATGCAAAATGCCATGAACCCCAGAGCTTGCAGGATATTCCTTGCAGTTGGCTAAGGCCTGGTGGCTAGTTGAGAGAATTAGGCTGTCAGGAAAATTTGTTTTTCTGGAGTAAGGTATGCCATCTGGGAAGCTGTGCCCAGACTTGCTCCCAGGAAGATTATCCTTTGGATGGGCACCTGTTTGGATTTCTTTTCGTAGATTGTGTACCCTAGGGAGGTTAGTAGTGTCTTTACAAAGGCCAGGCACTTGAGCAGCTTCTCCTGGCTGTCTGTCTGAATAAGGCAGTCGTCTAAGTATGGGTAAATCGGAATATTTCTTTGTCCGCAAAAGACAATGGCCAGAGACAGACATTTTGTAAAAACTCTGGGAGCAGTAGATAAGCCAAAGGGAAGTGCAGAGAACTGAATGTTTTGATATCCTGCCCTGAAGCAGAGACATTTCCTGCATGACTCCTTGATAGGAATGTGGAGGTAGGCCTCTTTTAGATCTAGGGTGGCAAGCCAAGCGTTTTTGGACAGCATGTGTAGTGGCTACTGGAGGTTGAGCATTTTGTAATCACCAGAAAGTTGTTGAGAATGGACAGATTGAGGATGGGGCACCAGGTGCCCTCTTTTCTATACACCAGAAAAAGTCTGGAGTAGAAACCTTGACCTATCTGTTCTGTAGGAACATGTTCTACTGCCCTCATAGAGAGGAGGGAAAGGATTTGCTTTTGAGCCTCTGCCCACTGATTTGGTAGTAGATCTGGATCTGGGAACCCTTTTGGGATAGGAAAGGTGTTGGAAGGAAAATTTGTATCCCTGAGACACAATGTTCAGAACCCAGTGGTCCTTGGTAATGGTGGCCCAGGTGCTTGAGTGAAAGGACAGTTTTCCTCCTAGCGGTAAGTGAAGGTGGGCAGAGGGAGGAGCTGGAGGAAAAGAGTCATTGTGAGTTTTTATCATAAGGGGGTGGCTTAGAACTCCCTGGTTTTGAAGTGGAGGTAGTCCACTGCTTAGATCTCTGCATTCCCTGGGGTTGCTGTCTGGGGGGTCTGCTTCCATGTGGCCTAGGCTGGGCAGGTTTACTAGGAGCCGGAAAGGACCAGTGTTTGGAGAGACAATGCCCGCTGAAACTAGGGGGCTGGACCTGCAAGAAATCCTTAACTGTTTGCATAGATTTTGCTTTTTCTTCCATCTTTTTTTAAGACCTCTTCTGCTAACTAAGTTACCTTTATGCAAAAGGGCATCCAACAATTTAGATTTGACATGATCTGGCAGGGGCTGTTCCTTAAGCCATGCATGCCTTCTAATGACAGATCCAGTGACTGCTGCCCTGCAAGAAGCTTCTAGGGCATCAAAACCACAGTGCAAGGGGTGTTTAGTTACCTGACTTGCAGAATGCATTAACTCTTGTAAATCTTTAGACTCTGCCCAAGCAGGAAAGGAAGACATTTTTTGTTTAAGGGGTTCCAAGGTATGTTGCTAAAATTTCAGCATATGGAAATGACAATTTAGTGCCCTGATAGGAAGAGTAGCGGAGGTGTATACTTTCTTACCCCATCTGTCCAAATCTTGGGAATCCCTGTCTGAGGGGGTGGGATTCTTAGTAGAGGTTGCTTTAATTCCTTTTGGCCCTTGAGAAATGACCTCACGGTCAGCTGTAGGATTTTTAAAAATATATTTGTTGAAGTCAGGGACTCTATAGTACCTGTCTGGTTTTCTGGGAGCAGGAGGAAGGGCATCAGGAGTCAATCTGGATTAGAGGAAAACATCCTCCACAACATCCAGGACTAGGGGGGTGGCCAAAGGTCTGTGTTGTGGAAGATCCAGGAATTTCCTGGGTCTCTTTTTAGAATGAGGGTAGTCCAGACTCTCCCACTGGAAATGCTCCCTTAAGGTAGGCAGGGTTTTCCCAAAGGAAAAATCCTCTGAGAGAGAGGCTGAAGGAATGGAATCCTCTGCATCAGAATCCTCATAAGTGGAGAGGGTTTGCAAGCCTTCATATTCAGATGCATCAGATTTATCTGACTCTTGTTCAGATAAAACTACGGGGGGCAGATCTCTTTTCCTTTTGGAGGGGTAGCTTGGGTTCCCCTCATCAGCATGATAAGGTCTTCAGCCATTTTAAGAATTTCAGACTGAGGCAACATAGCAGGTGCCTGAGAGTGGGTCGTCGGTTTCTTGAGTGTGGTTAGTACCCTGGGCCTATGAAACTCAGTAGTTTTAGAAAGAATGGTAGTCATGAAAGAAGTCATTAGTTTGTGTCGAGATTCAGTAGTGCAAAGGACTTCCTCTGAAGCCGCTGCCTGTTCAACGGCTCCGGACCCATCCAAGGTTGAGACAACCGCAGGATCTTTAGTCGAAGAGTTTTGCGGCATACCAGACTCCAAAAGGGTCTCAATAGCGGCCTGTGAATCAAGAGAAGCGGGCATCAGGGGCTGTCAAAGTGCCTCACTGGACCGGAGAACTGACAACTAGCTTAATGGAAGCGTTGTCAGTAGGTTTGGACCTGTGTAGTCTGTCTCTATCTTAACGTTTTTTTCAGAAGACCTACAGTAAGAAGGCTTAACGAAGCCATATCGGAATACAAGAACTGTAAGTGAAAATATCTGGCTACAATAAGGGCCCGATGATGGATAGTTCTGGCACTGAACAAAGCACAGAAGCAACGAGACATGTCATGGTAACAAGTGACGCAGTAAGAGTGAAAGTCTCAATACATTTGTTTTCCACAGGCAAGACAATTATTAACTTTTTCTGACATTGGTTAGTGCAAGAAAAAAGGATCCCCAACGGGGTACTTAGCTTTAGAAGACTTCAACTTCAATTTTATAGATGAAACTCAGGTAGCGGCTGACCGGCACTCATTCGAACTGTTTCTGGCTCCACAGCAAGAAAGACTGGTGTAATGGCGTCGGCTGCCTTACTTTATACTAATGATGACCTGACATCAGTCCTCAAGCGACAGCAACCGAAGCAGAAATGCTAAGTCTCTGGTATTCGGGCCGGCCGAGGTTCTATCTTGGTAGGGATAACCCAAATGTGATGACTGCAACAGTGAAACACAAAGAACATGTAAGGCTTTGGTATGATGGCCGGATGTTCAACTGTCCTCTGCAGGATATTACTTTAGTGAGGAATACCGCAACAGTGATAAGGAAGGACATCTGTAAACTTTACACCAACATTACAAGGTTTTCCACTCTCTTTCTCACCATCCCCCAGTTTAGCCATAATCTGAGGCTCAAAAGGTCAAACTTGATGAAAGTGGCAAAAGACATTTTGAGGTTTTTGTGACTGTCAGTTGAAGACAGATATGACAACATAATATTAATATTACCTTGGTGGCTGCTACTCTAGCTGCATTATGAGTTAGCCTATTTGTGAGATAAAACAAGATAGAAAATAAGGTGGTCTGAGTGGGCAGAGTATTTTAAGCTCAACATCCATGAACTTTTCCATCAACTTAGACATCTCATCTATAATCCTGCACTAGTAGTGCAGCATATCTGACTGTTTAACAACAATAATGAAAAACATGAAGATGGAAAGACTCATTCTCCACAGTGATCCAACTGCCTAGAATTCTTAATGGGTGGCTGAACTACAGGGGTCTGTACAGTGGGAGCCCTGCTCAGGGTTGCCAGTGTGACTACAGCATGGAGACTCAGATTTCTAGACCAATGCTAACAGCCACTGGAGGGCCAAACTATTCTGACAGGTACATAAGGCACTAGAGCTGCCAAATGGACTTTCTAGGAGGCAAATAGAAGCACTATCGCATTTATGGCAACCAACAACCAGACTTATGAAGGGAAGAACAGGAACGTCATCTCCTGCATGACCTTGTCTGGGCCAGCATCCTTTTTTGCTACGTCATCAACATGACTTTTCCAAACTTACTCAATGAGGGTGACACAGAGCATCAGCTAAAGCATAAGAAGTCAAAATCTGACTCATGGGATTCACTGAGAGAGTATAAATGCCTGTTCTTACTCTTTCATTTGGCCAGCTTCTGTTGATGGGGACTACAAGGAAGAAGACCAACAGCTAGAATCACATTTGGGTCTCAGCAGATGATTCTGCCAGGGCATTTCTAGCTCTCTGCCTTGGCAAGGATATCCTCCTCCTCAGGGCACATAACTCATGGCAGGAACTCAGGAGGAGACCCATCCATGACACAGCCCTGAGGGAGGCCCTTTTAACTGCTGCTGAAATTTTGATGATGTACATGACATCATGTTCATCACTTGGTCTGAAGCCTTGACACTGACAAGCTGACGGCTGCCCAAGCCAACACTATCAACCTCTGGTGCCAAAGTTCACCATACCGGGGTCTCAAAGATGACCAGTCAAGTCAGTGTAACAGCCTGCAAGGAAACAATGTGGCCTCAATCTAATAACAGCATAACTTGTGCCAATAAGCAGGTACAATGCAGATCCAAGAGTCTTACCTTCCCAGTCCAGTTCAGAAATGAAGAGAAAGGGGGGAGTCCATGGTCTAATAGCCTTGGAGAGATTACCATAATAAAGATAAATCACAGACCAATGGGAAGAAAATCATTTGGCAGAAGGGGCTCTGGAAGGCAGTAAGCCCATAAAATACATCTCAGATAATTAGGAAATGCTTTTGCGATGTGAAACACTTGACCTCAGGCCCAAGAGAGGGTGTTTCTTAACCACTCACAGAAATCTTTGAACTCAGAATCCACCAAGATTCACTTTCCTCCCTATGTGAACTCTCAGAGGGAGGAGGGTAAGAAAAAAATTCTTTCAAAAATTCTTTGTTTGGAGGATTCAGACATTTATTCTCCACCCTAAACTTCTCTTTATCCTTATCTGCACAAAGTTTGGGAGGAGGGCTGCTGAAACTAACAGAAGGTTCAAGGAACTCTTCTCATCAATCATGGTACATTCATACTTTACACAGACTGGATAATCCCCCTAAGTGAGAGGCACCTAAGCAGACCACGCACTTAGTGTGCCAGGTTGTGTTGGAGACATTTGTCCCACAGGGCATTCAGTTAGAAAAACAAAACCTACCATAAGTAGCAAATCAATCCAAAGAAAATAAATTCCTGCCAAGTCGCTAAGTCAAGTTCCAAAATGTACACACACACACACAAGAATAATATCAACTTGCTGTGGGTGGGTGGAGTGGGGGGGGAGAAGTTATGTACTCAAAATATTCCATCTGCATTGTCCATTTGAATTCTTCCTTAACTGTTGTTTTGTATCCAAATCCAGTCTTCGGATCCATCTTGGCAGTTACTAAAGCTCCTGGTAACCAAGAAGCTTTCAGGCTTGACACTTACCCATAATACACCAGCCCTAAGCTACCTCAGATCTTGTTTGCTGAATTTACCAGAAAGAAAATGTTTAACATGCATAACTACAGAAGACTTAAACTTGCATGTGTTCCATAAAGGAAGAAAGTGTATCTGGAGCTCAATATAAAGGACAGTGACGTCCCTATAAGAACTTGCTCTTCCAGAAGTTTATGATCAGAAGGGATTTAGGCTGGTGGGTGGGAAGGTGAGGAAGAATGAAAATGGACAACACAGATGAAAAGTTATGGTGAGTACATAACTTTTTTATCTGATGTCCATTTTCATTCTATCCTCAAGGGTGGACTCTAAGGTAGGACATTCCTGAGCACAGTTGAACCAAATGTTGCTCTACCTTTGGAGACCAGATCCAATCTGTAATGAGTAACAAAGGTATGGGGAGCAGCCCAGGTTGCTGTTGCACATACGTCGTCCATGGAAGCTCTGGACAGAAAGACTGAAGAAGCTGCCATGGAGCTAGATGAATGAGCTTGTACCTGTTTTGCCATGGTAATACCCCGTTTGTCACATATGAATTAAATACAATCAGTTAGCCATCTGGCTAAAGACACTTTTGCAACTGGTTTACCCAATTTCAATTCTGCAAAATAAAGAAACAATAGGTCTGTTTTCTGATGTGTTTTCTTCTATGCAGGTAGAGACATAATTGTTTGTGAACATTCAATAAATGTAACATGTATTCACCTTTGTTTGTAAAATTAGGAAAGAATACTGGCAAATTAAATGGATTGATTGATATTAGATTCTGACACCACCTTGGGAAGGAATGATGCATTTGTTTAAAGTGTCACTCTATCCTTGTGAAAGATCAAGTATGGAGGTTTTGAAGACAAGGCTTGAATCTCTAAAATTCATCTAGCAGAGGTAATAGCTACTAGGAGGACAGTTTTCCAAGGAAAATATTTATGCTCACATTCAGCTGCATTCAAATGGGGGATGTATTAGTGCCTGCAGTACCAGATTAAGATCTCACAGGGAGTACGGTCTTTAAACGACAGGCTCAAAAGAAGAGTGCCTCGCAAGAATGTTCTGCACAATTTATGACAGGGTTACTAAAGAACCTTCCAATTCAATGTGGAAATTTGATATCGCTGCTAAAGGAACTTTAATAGTTGATGAACTAGTTCCTTCTTTAAAAAGTAAAGCTAAAAACTCAAGCACACTGTGTATCTGAGCAGAGAATGGGTCAACATAATTTTGTTGTGCCCAATAAACAAATCCTTTCCACTTACTTTTATAGAGTTTTCGTGTTGAAGGTTTATGGGAAGATAAAAGTATATGTCAGACAGGGGAAGAGAACATCAGAATGGAATTGGAGAAACCAGGCTGTCAACCTGGGGTTTGAAATGTCTGGATGGATCATGCCTGTTGGGTGAAACAGGAGGTCTGGAATCACATCTAGATTCTAAGGTTGGTGGACTGAGTGAGGCCAAAGGAAGGGAAGCCAAACCTGTCGAAGCCAGTAAGGTGCAATGAGGATGACATTGCTCTTCAACCTGTCAGCTTTCTGCAGACATTTCAGAATCAATGGGATTAGTGGGCAGGCATAAAGCAGACCGGGGGACCAATCGTGAAGTACAGCATCCCTTGCTGATTCCCCCTGCAGGGGGATTATGGTAAAATAGTTGCTGCATTTGTTGTTTAGGGTAACATCATTCCCATCACCTTCTTGCTGAGAGACCACTTGTGAGGTAGAAGAATGTACCTGCTCAGTTTGTCTGTAATCACATTGGACTTCCCCAGAATATGTATTACTATGAAAAAATGGTTGGATGACATTGCCCACAGCCACACTAGAGTGTTTTGCGATACAATGGGTATGATTTGGTCCCCCCTAGTTTGTTGATGTACCACACTACTGACAAATTGTCCTTTTGAACTGCTATTCTCCCTAGAGGGAGAGCATCCTGGAAGGCCTTCAATGCTAAGAGCACTGTTCTCATCTCTAGGCCATTGATATGCAAGTTGGCCTCTTCTGGGGACCAAGTGCCTTGGACTGTTTTCATCAGAAAGCTTCTCCCCCCAAACCCAAATGGGAAGCGCCTGTGGTCACTATGGCCTTGGGCAGAGGGGGGAATGAATGGATTGCCTTGAAGAATGTGGTCTGATTGAATCTCCCACCTGAGATCTCTCATGCATGTCTGAGTGACTCGTATCTGAGTTGACATGGGTTGGTAAAGTACTGACCATTGTGTTGGTAGGATCCAATGGAGAATCCTCATGTAAAATTTGGTCAAAGGTACTAAATTTATTGCTGCTGACATTGATCCCTACAGCTTGAAAGAACACGTGTACTGAAATTTTGGTACTGCAGATTATTTTTCTGACTAGTGATCTGACAGTTTGTACTCTTGAGGAAGGTTGTGAAGCAATCGTTAACTTTGTGTTGAAAAGTGCTCCTATAAATTCCAAACTTTGAGTTAGTTGTAGTTGAGACTTGTCATAGTTTATGGTTATTCCTAGATGAAAACAAGTCTGAAGAACCTGACCTCTTGCCCTTATCAACTGATGTCTAATCGGGGTAGTAATGAGCCAGTCGTCTAGATATGGAAACACACAGAATCATTGCAGTCTTAAGTGAGCTGCTACTACTGCCATGTACTTGGTGAACACCTTGGGGGCTGGGGTGAGATCAAAGGACACAGCTCTGAAGTGGTAGTGACTGGCTCCCAGCTGGAGGCGTAGATACTTTCTGAATGATCTGTTCATATTTTATGTGATAGTACGTATCCTGAAGGTCTATTGAGCACATCCAATCTTCCTTGCCCAGAAAGTGGAGAATGGATTTAACCATGACCATCTGAAATTTGGTACACTGAACAGACTTGGTCAAGTTGCCGAGATCCAAGATTGGTCTCAAGTCCCCCGTTTTCTTTGGCACTAAAAGGAATCTTGAGTAAGTTCCAGATTCTCTCTGGTCTGACAAAACCTCTTGGATGACTTATTTCTAGAAGCTTTTGTACTTGAGTTGCTGCTTACTCCCTCTGACTGAGTGGAGAGTCAGGATTTTTTCTTGGGATCAGAGTTGGAAGGGAAAAGGGTATTATATAATCTTCTGCACCCAAGTATCTTTTGTTATGTCTAGCCAGGCTCTCTGGTGCAGGGATAATTGACCCTCAACTGCCTCCAGAGGTGGACAATTGGGCCTCACAGGTAGGGTCTGTCAGAGTAATAATATTTGAACCCCTGGTTCTGTGGGTCTCCTCTGCCACTGGGGTGGTGTCAACCATTAGAGTTTTCCCCTCTGTCCCCAGGGGAATTTTCTCCATGTGTCCTGGAAAGGACCATGAGACTTCCTGAACCACATTTTCCAACCTCCTCGTTGATTCCTAGAAAAGGCTCTTTGTGGGGTCGAAAAACATACGCCCACTGCAGAGAGGGTCTTTCCATTATTCTCACACCTGCATAATGTATAGTTCACTTTGGGGTAAAAACAAAGATGTGCCGTCAAAAGAAGCAGTGATGAACGTAGATTTTAATGGCTCTGCAAAATCACATATGCGCATCCAGGCAAATCTCCTAATGGAGATCCCTGAATCCGCTGTCTATGAGGCGCCTTTGCTTGCATGCGAAATAAGCCTCATGGATGAATTTGAAACAGATTGTAGGGCAGCCAACTGAGAATTCACGGATTACTGGGCCTCTGCTGTAATGGATCCTGAGAAAGTATCTGACAGCTCCTCAATCAGATCCCCCTGCAACCTTGTAAAATGTGCCAAATAATTCAGCAACCTGATGCAAAGGTCGCTGAAGCATAGAAATGCTTCCTGAATCTGTATATAGCCCTAGACTCCCTATTAGGGCGATGAACAGTGGAACTCTCTTGGGCAAGTTCCTTTTTGCTGGCACAACCATGGCATCAATGATGGCGTCAAGATGGTGCCAGAATCTTGTCTGGTCTCCTGGGTATGAGTTCAATTGTGTCAAGTTCCTTCCATGCCCACTGAGAGACCAAAATCTATAAGCTTATCAGTGGGCAGAGTAACCCAAGAGGTAGATGGGCTAGTACTGAAAGCCTCCAGGAATACAGACTCCTTGAATGAAGGGTTGCTGGGCATCGAACCACCTCTCTGTTTCAGGATTTCAATGATGTCTCCAAACTAGACATCTTCAGGAAGTTATTGTGGGGACACCACCTTCATCAAAGTCCGTATCCTCTGTGACTGACTCTTGCGGAGAGTCCAAGTGCTTCCTCTTGCACTTCTTTTTCCTAGGGACCTCCTCAGTGGGATGCTACAGGGAGGTATCAAAAGAATGGTAATACCCTGCTGGGAAGCCTGGGGGTCTTGGACTGGCTGTCCCTGTGGTAAGGAATAACGACGCTCCAAGTGCAGACATATCAAGGTAGAAGGTTGAAGATCTAAGGGGACTGGATCCGCCCATTCTGACGGAGCAGAAAACACCCTCTTCACAACCTTGAAGGCTGATTGCCCTGGACAGAAAGACGACTCTGGTACCGAGAACACAAGCTTTTGGGCCACTGTTCTCCCTACTCAAAAAGCAATCCCTATGAGGAGGAGAAAGCCAGAACCAAGCTACCCAGTGCCAAGGCTCCAAGGCACAGAGATGGCTTCAGCAACTTCAGAGTCAACTCCAACTCCTCAGATCACAAGCAACAGCAGGAATCAGAGGAGGAACTCAAAGTGGGGGTGTAGTCGAAGAACACATCTCCTGACCTGAAGAGGTAGAACTGATAAAACACTCAACTGATTCTGCGCCAAGAGGCTCTTCTGCACCACTCTTTCCACATCTTCCTCCATCACACTTCTAGAAGAAAGAGTCGAAACAACAGAGGGGGACCTGGACTGGTGACATTCCAAAAAGGGCAAGAGCACCCTTGAAAGAACCAGGTCAATGGATGGCGAATATATTGTCCTGGGAACAGCTATAGGACTGGAAGAAGTCAGATCCAATGGCTTTTTCATTAGATCCAATGCAGTCGGATCCGTCACTTTTTTCTTTCTTGGATCCAAGGGTGAAGAACTTTTGGATCTTATTGAATTCCACTTCGGCCTTTTCTTTGATGGCTCCAAAACCAGGTGGATGGTTTTGGAGAAGAAGACTTCAGCTCTTTACTTTTGGGGGATTGAGCCCCAGACATTGCCTCACCAAAAGCAGATGGAAGCAAACCTTTTAAAATAAGTTTGTTTTTTTCACTCAACTAAGGCCCTGGGATTGAAGCCATGACATATTGAACAGTCCTCTTGTAAATGTAACGGGGCAAGGCAGTAAACACATAGTGTGGGCATCAGACACTGGAAACTTGTGCCCACACTTAACACACTTTTTAAAAGTAGCAGGCCCTTTCTCTGACATTACACCAGCCACTACAAACAAGCAAAATTAACTAAGAACATCTTTTTTTGTTTTGTTATATAGAAAGAAAGATGGTAGGAAGAAGCAAACGACCATCAATGGTAATAACAGACTACACTGAAGTGTAGAGAGGGAAGAAAAAATTACTAGCCATAGTAATTACAGAAGCACAATACTGTATTGATAGGTAAAGTCAAGTAAAAAAAAAAAATGCCAACTATGGTAATAGAAAAATTACTTTTTCATCAAAGGGATGAGAAAAAGGTGAAATATTAGGAAATATTTGGATATATTAGAGATTATAAGAAAAAAAATATTCAATTGTCTATTATAGCTTGAGAGCTAGGTCAACTAAGTCTTTCATGGAAAGTGACAAACAAGATCTGAGGTATCTTAGGGCTGGTACATTATGGTAAGGGACAAGCTTCAAAGCTTCTTGGTTACCACAAGCATTAGTAATGGCCAAAATGGAGCTGAGGATCACAGCCGAACCAACAATACTCAACTTAGGATCCGTGCTATGTCCTGCATCTTGTTTTAGTATGCTCACCACTTAAGCGCCCTACACACTGCAACTGCATTTCTCTGAAAATGCGACCCTCATAAATGCTCTCAATTGGAACAAGCCTCTCAAAACAAAATAAGAAGACTGTGCAGTGCATGTCCCATCTGAGCATTATGCATCTACTCTACATATATTTTTAAAAACTGCCATAATATCTCATCACCTGTAACAGACAGAGACTACATATCAGTGTACAAGTTGAGTGGGCTCAATGTCATCTTCAAAATGATGCATCATTTGTGTCATCACCATGCTCCCTTGCAAAGATATGGGCATGATAATGAAACATATTGCAAATGTATAATTTTCATAAACCTACAAGACAAACTGTGATATCACAGTTTGTTTAGTCTTGTAGGCTTATGAAAATTATACATGTGTGTACAGTATACATACACAGTTCTTTTACCAAGCTGTAGGGACTAACCTTGTCCTCAAAATGAGGTATTACTTGGGATACTGATGTGCGCTCTTGCAAAGTTATTTACCAAAATATGAAATAAATCATAATTTCCATAACCTAAGTCCTAAACAAACAATAATATCTGTACATGTGCACAGCATACAGACACAATTCTTTCATCACTTAGCAAGGACTAACACTGTCTTCAGAATGAGGTCTCGCTCATTATGTTGACACGTTCCTGACAAAGTTATATACCAAAATAGGAAAAAATATAATTCTCATAACCCGTCAAAAACAAACTGTGATATGTTTACATGTAAAGAGCATACATAAGTTACTTGTACATCTTGTAAATAACAATACTGTGTTCAAAATGAGGTATTGCTTACCAGGTTGACATGTTCCCTGACAAAGTTATTTACCAAAATATGAAAAAATCATAATTTGCATAACCAAAGTCCCAAACAAAAAGTGATAGCTGTACATTTGTTCAGCAGACAAGAGTTATTTTCCCTCCTGTAACTACTAATACTGCCTTCAAAATGAGGTACTATTTACCCTATGTTCCCTGGTAAAGTTATTTAGCAAAATATGAAAAAATATCATAACTCTCACAACCATGACTGTAACCAAACTGTGAAATGTGTACACCATACAACACTTTTTTTCCATCTTGTAAGTACTAAAACTGTCTTCAAGATAACAAGTTCCACACTTTTACAACTAAATATGAAAAATATCTGTAGCACTAAAATCCATATGGAGTGTCCCACTCCTGTGCTTGCAATATGGTAATGACTTAGTAATGTGAATAACAGTGACAGCTGCCAATGCTTTTACCTGACCAGTGATAATGACTTAGTGTTATAACGTAACTGCACAAATAATGTGATAATCGCTTGTCTCGAGTGCAAGATTTGGCATGCTCTTACAAAGGTGATAATTGCTCCACATAACCTTTTGAGCAAGCATTCATTAAATTCATGGTGCAATTATTCTGTAAGACTGAGTCATTTCTAAAATCCTTTGGCTTTATTTTCTTCAACCATTCTCGTGGATGTCAGGCTTCATATGACAAAATTCCGTTGGTGTCTCCCATCCTTCTGGATTCAAGCACCATAATTCTTTGAACCAAACAGTGATCATTCTTTTGTTCAGGATTCACTTTGGTAGTGGGACAGACTGAAGTCCAGGTGTCCCCTTTGTGCATACATCATCAGCATCAGCACAGGGCATTGCAGTGGATGCCTCAGATGCATGGAGAGCCTGCTTTCATGAAACCAGGGTTTTGGGTGTATGGAGCTTATTATATATGTTTATACAATATACATTTATATATTACACATTACATATACAAATATAGAAATGTAAATAAACAAATATATACATAGTATCAGAGATGGCCCTGATAAGTAGTCTCAATGCTTTGTACAAACTGTGGACTTCAGGTGCTCCAAATCATTAACACAGTTATGTTACATTAAAACAAGGTTAGATCGTCCTACCTCTTTCCACATTAGCTAGGATAGCTTGGAAGTAGTTATTCAATGGGATCTTACTGCAGTGGAGGACTTCAAACATGTCGTGGACTGACCCTCATGAGTGGGAGTTAAGAAACCTTGCCCAATACGTATCAATACAAACTGATGGAATGAAGTCTTACTGCTCCTAGACACCTTGCAAACAAACAGCACTGGACATATTCTCAATAACTTTGAAGTTTCTGTACATTTCTCCTGTAAGTCTTCACATTTTCCTCAGATTTCCTAAGTGTGTTTAAAGATAGGTGACAGCCCATTAATACTGCTGCTGACCCCATTTTGACTGGGACAGCACTGGATCAAAGGTTATTCTCCGTCCACATTGAGTGATGTGGAATATCTGACCGGCAACTTAATTTTCACCAGAGCGCCAGCTCCCTTTCTTCCATAATGTAGATGTCCTCCACTAAAGCTCAGATATTTTGCTGCATAAAGCAGCTAGATGCAGATGAAACATTCCCCCCACCCCACATTATTGGTTTTGCCTTTAAACTTGGCTCAAGCACAAATTATTTAGCTGGTTTCTTGTCTTTGATCATAATTCTCTGTCCTAGCATGCTTCAGTAATTGAAAGTTTGGTGGGGTCCTAGACCATAGTCATTGCAGTAATACTAAGCGCTACTTTCTGGTGACAGAGAAGCTTTAGGATTCACAAGTAGGTCCACTATAGTCAAAACAATTCCTCCCCACCATAGCCAGAAGTTAAGTATGGTGTGTCTGGGGCTACAGCTTCTTACTCTCCTGCAAGATAAGTAGGGCATTCAGGCCCAGAGCCTTGTAGGAATGAAAAGTTTAAAAAGTTGCTTCCTGTCAGGGAAAGGGTACAATAAGGAGTCTGACAAAAGGATAAAAATTAAAAAAAAATGGAGGATGGCTCTCAGGTCATTCCCCCATTCTAACCAGCAATTTCAGAGCCATTTTCTTGTATAGTTGCAGGACCCACTTGCAACAAGAATTCTTACTCCTGGAATGCTTCCCTTGGAATCGGGCCATAGTAGGTTTTCAGAGCATGAACTCTGAAAGTTTCTGGGTTTTTACAAGTGTAAGAACTGTCTGGAGTGTGGCAAATAAAAAAAAAGAAAAAAAAGTACTTTTCACTATTTTCGCTATAAAAGTAGCCTTTCAACTGTTTGCTATTGAGCTATAAAAATGCAAATGTGTTTTTGATGGCAAGAGCAGTCTACTGACGTTTTTACAAAGCATTATGCTAGTAACATTATATAAAAAAATGCCATACATAATCGTTGATCCATTTCGGAAATACTACAAAAAACAGAAAAACAAAAACACAGTATTCTAGGAATAGACCTGAAAAAGTCATTAAAATTTCATCTCGTACTAACTCGTGACATTCTACATTTCACCGAGGAAAAAAAAAAGTGTGTGACTTACAGGTTCATGTAATAACCTTAACCAAAACACACCTACTACTGAAAACTGATGAAACGGTGATTCTATTTTTAAAACAAAAAGTAGGTACACGAGTTTGCAGTTGTTTATTTTAAAGACAACAACGGCTACATGAACAGGTTTTAAATGCTATGGGAACCAATGCATGCAGAAGCACAGTCAGCATGTGGGATAGAAATACTCTGGAAGCTGATGCATGCAGAAGCAACATCAACATTTAAAAGCTTTTAATTCTGCTAGCAGTATTACATAACTTGTCAATCCTTTTTCACCTTCTCTCTCTCTCTCTCTCTGTATTTCTCCTGTGCCTATACTATCAATAGGGTCGGCTATATAACAAACACATACACAAGTATGTAAAAACAAAATATGGCTAATTGTGAACAGACTCTTACAAGCAAAGTCAACATTTAAACAAAGCTGCCTCCTACCTACAATCTGATAAATAGAACAGTAACTGGTTCAGTATCAAACAAAAATTTTCTGCAGTGATACCAAAACAGCCTATAAGCTACAGATTCCCAAAAAATAGAGTCCCTGTCAGACTGCCAGCACTACCACCGCCACAATGCATATCAAACCACCGTTATTCTCAGAGGACCTCACTATAAGAATTTTTATCCCCTTCAGAGACAAGTCTTACCACACACTGCCTGGAGGAGTAGTAATTTCAAAAGGTGATGTGTGTGACTCCTGGCCAAAGTAAATGACCTAATTCTATCCAACTTAACTATACCAGACAGACTAGAAAGACTAGCAATGAACAATATCAACATCAAAACAAGAGTATGAGCAGATAAACAAGCAACCCAAGCTCCGTAACAATGCTAGCTAGCAAAAATATTGAATACAACTGTCACATACAATGTCTGGCTTTATTCACTCTTCACATCAAAGTAACTTCTCAAAGGGCCAGTTACAGTACATAGCAAGTTTATCTTATGGCCAGATGCTGAGAACACAAATAGGATGCACATGAATGTCCGTTGAATATTTACTTACCCGAACTACTATGGCAGAAAACCAGTGGAACTTCCAGATGGCTACGGCCAAATCAAAGGTGATTTCTCCAGTAGCAATCCTTGCAATCTGTGCCCAGAATAAATAGAGGGATCCAGTAGCAGGTAAAATCGGCAGTTATCAGCAAAAAGAAAAGAAATACTTGCTGCTGGACCCTTTATTTATTTGGGGAAAACAAAAAAAAAATTAGGTCAGGGGTGGAGGTGTTATGCGAGTGATGGCTTGGATTGCAAGAATCTCATTGGCTGCCACCACTTGCTTTATCAAAGGCTTACAAAGCCGATTTCTTGTAAAAGGTTGTGCAAGAACAAACAACTGATAAAATATAATCAGATCCTGCAGATAGACTAGTGGTGGACCGTAGCTGGGATAGCTACTAAAGTTCAAAAAATGACACGGATATATGAAACTTGAATTATGTCACTGATAATACAGAACGAAAAAAAGATGACTTCTTTTAAATCCACAGAAACCTCACTGCTTCGCCGAATTGGCAAGATGTTGAACTAAAGTGTAACAAAAAGACTGTTACACACTGATGTTTAGCAGTTCAAAGTTAAGTAGGACTAAATCTGTTTATATCCCAGGCATATACATTCCTATAACTCTTCCAAATGATGCAAAGTAACTTGAACACAACTCACAACAGTCTGTGTGGGAGACCATAACAAGCATAAAAAGTACCTTAGAATGTTTGTAAAGCTGATGAAATGTTGTAGAACAAATGCCTGGTTGCTCAGGAAGTCCTGACTATCCGTTTAGCTTGTGGTAGAAAACCCAATCCAATACTTTGTAGTTAGAAAAACACAAGACGCTTCCCTTTGCAAACTCAATAGTTCCAAACTTGCAGGAAGCAAATGAAGCACTAGAAGCTCTAGCACAATTGCTATGTAAACAAACTCAGAAGTTCCAAACTCATGCACTGTTATACACTGATGTTAAGAAGTTCAAAAGTAAAGTAGGACTAAATCTGTTTATATTCCAGGCATATACATTCCTGTAACTCTTCCAAATGATGCAAAGTAACTTGAACACAACTCACAACAGTCTGTGTGGGGGACCACAACAACCATAAAAAGTACCTTAGAATGTTTGTAAAGCTGATGAAATGTTGTAGAGCAAATGCCTGGTTGCTCAGGAAGTCCTGACTATCCGTTTAGCTTGTGGTAGAAAACCCAATCCAATACTTTGTAGTTAGAAAAACACAAGAAGCTTCCCTTGGCAAACTCAATAGTTCCAGACTTGCAGGAAGCAAATGAAGCACTAGCACAATTGCTGTGTAAACAAACTCAGAAGTTCCAAACTCATAGGAAGCAAAAGGCTGTAGACTGAAAATAAATCCTTTATTACAACGATAGCATTCCTTAAGCACTAGTTGAGCTTTCATCTGCACCATCGCAGACTTCATCAGAACTAGTGCAAAACATTTAATTAACTCATTTAAAACAGTTTTTGGCAAAACTTTGTTACTCAATTTAAAGAAACAGTACTCCATTTGTAACATAACTAATATTGGACCTATATAAAAACATATAAATCTTGGTGATTTATGTATATACATACCAAAAGTAAATACAAATGTATATATAATTATAAATATTGATTTTAAAAGTCACTAAAAATAATTATTCATATGGTATTGTGCTTGAAATACTAAAACATGAATTAAATTCACTATGTACTTACATTTCATCAAATATTGCAGCCAAAAATATTATGTATCAAGAATTAAAAATGGTTTTATACTTATAAAATCGTTAATACCTGGATTCCTAGTGGAATCAGTTAAAATCTGCCACTTGCTTTCTTTACAGGCCAGTCTTGTTTTCCAATCCCCTCCAAAAGGAATTTCCTTCACCTCATCTATTATCATAAAGGAGAATGTGTGTCCCTCACCATATTCCTTGATGTGTCTGTATAGGGCATTTTACTATCCATTTTCCTAATTTTATAATAATGCTCATAAATACGTTTCTTTAACTCTCTTTCTGTTTTGCCTATATAATAGGCTGGACATTTTGCACAGAGCTAAATATACTATGTGCTTGGTGCTGCAATTTCCACCTATGCTCCTAATTTTACTGTGATTAATGTCATTCAAAACAATATCACTGTTGGTGTTTATATGTGTACATTGTTTGCATCTTCCGCTTTCTGGTGAAAACCTTGTCTTTATTATTGTTTCTACCTTTCCTAACTTGGAATGTTCCAGTAATCTTTTATGTTGGGACCAGTTTTGTATACTATCTTGGGTTCCTCACCCAGTATATTTTGTTGACATCTGATACTGTGATAATGTCCCAATATTTCTTTATAATGTCCTTAATCTTGGTGCTGTGAGGGGTATAGGTCAGAACACACACTCTACCCATATTTGCTTTCTGCAAGTTAGCGTTCATCTCTTTATCAAGACCTAGCAGTGGTTTGTATTTTATTCCCCATTGGGATTTAACAAATTCAATGGTGTCACTAATCATGTTGCTGGGATATCCTCTCCTTTCAAATAAATCTGCTAACAGATCCATTTCTCCTTCCATGAATTCTCTAGTTGATGACATTCTGGCACATCTAATGCACTGTCCTTCATAATATTTTTGAAAATGTGTGGTGGATGTTCACTACCAAAAATAGATAATCATTAGAGAATGTGCTTTTCTATGTATCTTGGATGTAAAACCTTCCTCATTGGAACCTATGAACACATCCAAATATGAAATACCTGAGTTATTTGTTTCATAGGTAAATTTCAAAAATTGGTAGTTTAGTTGATGTATTCAATAAATTGTGGTATTGTCTCGTTGGGTCCTTCCACAGAATGAATATATCGTCCAGAAATCTTACATAGAAGGTGATATAGCTGGAGAATGCACAGTTGGTAATGAATTCATTCTCCCAATCAGACATAACCAAGTTTGCAAATATGGGGGCACAAGATGCGCCCATAGCAACTCCTGCTTTGTCTGAAAAATTCACCCTCGTAAGTAAGATAATTGTGATCCAACACTAGGCCCATCATATCCATGATTAGATTTATTTTATCCCAGGTCAATGTAGAAAACTTTCTAAGACTCCTGGCAAATCTCTCTAGTCCCTCGTCCTTAGGAATACATGAAAATAAGTCACATACATCAATGGTGATGAATGTATATTGTTCTGTCCATTTGTCAGGACTGAGTTTACTCAAGAAATCCCATGAGTCTTTGATGATGAATGGTACATGTGTATAAATATGTTTAGATCCATCTATCGATCGTAACTCCTATGTTATATGTTTTTGACTTTGAACCTGAGATGATGGGTCTGAAGGGTGGTTTGGTCAGAGACTTGTGAATTTTCAGTATTCCTATTATGCAAGCCATCACTGAATGATCAACTTTTAGAAACCTATATACTTCTTCTGTGATGCGGTTATCAATAAAGTATTCTTCCAAAGCTATGTCAATTCTTCTAAAACCTTGGTTAATTTGATTGATTGAAACCTGTTGGTAATTCCCAGAATGGTATAAAATATGGTATATCTCAGTGATATAATCTTTTTGGGGATAAATAACTGCCCCTCCCCCCTTGTCGGGTTTCATTATTCTTACGTCTTTTTTATACATATATTCATTCAGTACCGCTCTTTCTTCTTTGGAGATGTTATCTTTTGTTAATTCCTGTTTTTTCCGATATTCTCTTGTGATTTCATGGTTGAGTAGATACAGTTCTTTACATATCATTTGTTCAAATACATTCACTTGTGAATTGTACTGAGGTATAAATGTACTTTTTCTTTTTAATTCAGTGGGTATATATGTACAACTACACAGATGTTCCTATTCATGAAGAATTATGTTCCCTTTTATGCAAAGGAACCAAATTCATCCCTACACAGAAATTCAATCTAGTAGATCATATCAAAGAAATCAAATTATATAGTCGCAGACTTAACCTGGCTCTACTATTTGAAAAAGGAAAGGATGATGAGGCCACATATATACCCACTGAATTAAAAAGAAAAAGTACATTTATACCTCAGTACAATTCACAAGTGAATGTATTTGAACAAATGATATGTAAAGAACTGTATCTACTCAACCATGAAATCACAAGAGAATATCGGAAAAAACAGGAATTAACAAAAGATAACATCTCCAAAGAAGAAAGAGCGGTACTGAATGAATATATGTATAAAAAAGACGTAAGAATAATGAAACCCGACAAGGGGGGAGGGGCAGTTATTTATCCCCAAAAGGATTATATCACTGAGATATACCATATTTTATACCATTCTGGGAATTACCAACAGGTTTCAATCAATCAAATTAACCAAGGTTTTAGAAGAATTGACATAGCTTTGGAAGAATACTTTATTGATAACCGCATCACAGAAGAAGTATATAGGTTTCTAAAAGTTGATCATTCAGTGATGGCTTGCATAATAGGAATACCGAAAATTCACAAGTCTCTGACCAAACCACCCTTCAGACCCATCATCTCAGGTTCAAAGTCAAAAACATATAACATAGGAGTTACGATCGATAGATGGACGAAACATATTTATACACATGTACCATTCATCATCAAAGACTCATGGGATTTCTTGAGTAAACTCAGTCCTGACAAATGGACAGAACAATGTACATTCATCACCATTGATGTATGTGACTTATTTTCATGTATTCCTAAGGACGAGGGACTAGAGAGATTTGCCAGGAGTCTTAGAAAGTTTTCTACATTGACCTGGGATAAAATAAATCTAATCATGGATATGATGGGCCTAGTGTTGGATCACAATGATCTTACTTTCGAGGGTGAATTTTTCAGACAAAGCAAAGGAGTTGCTATGGGCGCATCTTGTGCCCCCATATTTGCAAACTTGGTTATGTCTGATTGGGAGAATGAATTCATTACCAACTGTGCATTCTCCAGCTATATCACCTTCTATGTAAGATTTCTGGACGATATATTCATTCTGTGGAAGGGACCCAACGAGACAATACCACAATTTATTGAATACATCAACGAAACTACCAATTTTTGAAATTTACCTATGAAACCAATTACTCAGGTTTTTCTTATTTGGCTGTTTTCATTGGTTCCAATGAGGAAGGTTGTACAACCAAGTTACATAGTAAAAGCACATTCTCTAATGATTATCTATTTTTGGTAGTGAACATCCACCACACATTTTCAAAAATATTATGAAGGGACAGTGCATTAGATGTGCCAGAATGTCATCAACTAGAGAATTCATGGAAGGAGAAATGGATCTGTTAGCAGATTTATTTGAAAGGAGAGGATATCCCAGCAACATGATTAGTGACACCATTGAATTTGTTAAATCCCAATGGGGAATAAAATACAAACCACTGCTAGGTCTTGATAAAGAGATGAACGCTAACTTGCAGAAAGCAAATATGGGTAGAGTGTGTGTTCTGACCTATACCCCTCACAGCACCAAGATTAAGGACATTATAAAGAAATATTGGGACATTATCACAGTATCAGATGTCAACAAAAATATACTGGGTGAGGAACCCAAGATAGTATACAAAACTGGTCCCAACATAAAAAGATTACTGGAACATTCCAAGTTAGGGAAAGGTAGAAACAATAATAAAGACAAGGTTTTCACCAGAAAGTGCGGAAGATGCAAACAATGTACACATATAAACACCAACAGTGATATTGTTTTGAATGACATTAATCACAGTAAAATTAGGAGCATAGGTGGAAATTGCAGCACCAAGCACATAGTATATTTAGCTCTGTGCAAAAAATGTCCAGCCTATTATATAGGCAAAACAGAAAGAGAGTTAAAGAAACGATTTATGAGCATTATTATAAAATTAGGAAAATGGATAGTAAAATGCCTATACAGACACATCAAGGAATATGGTGAGGGACACACATTCTCCTTTATGATAATAGATGAGGTGAAGGAAATTCCTTTGGAGGGATTGGAAAACAAGACTGGCCTGTAAAGAAAGCAAGTGGCAGATTTTAACTGATTCCACTAGGAATCCAGGTATTAACGATTTTATAAGTATAAAACCATTTTTAATTCTTGATGCATAATATTTTTATGGCTGCAATATTTGATGAAATGTAAGTACATAGTGAATTTAATTCATGTTTTAGTATTTCAAGCACAATACCATATGAATAATTATTTTTAGTGACTTTTAAAATCAATATTTATAATTATATATACATTTGTATTTACTTTTGGTATGTATATACATAAATCACCAAGATTTATATGTTTTTTATATAGGTCCAATATTAGTTATGTTACAAATGGAGTACTGTTTCTTTAAATTGAGTAACAAAGTTTTGGCCAAAACTGTTTTTAAATGAGTTAATTAAATGTTTTGCACTAGTTCTGATGAAGTCTGCGATGGTGCAGATGAAAGCGCTCAACTAGTGCTTAAGGAATGCTATCGCTGTAATAAAGGATTTATTTTCAGTCTACAGCCTTTTTGCTTCCTATGAGTTTGGAACTTGAGTTTGTTTACACAGCAATTGTGCTAGTGCTTCATTTGCTTCCTGCAAGTCTGGAACTATTGAGTTTGCCAAGGGAAGCTTCTTGTGTTTTTCTAACTACAAAGTATTGGATTGGGTTTTCTCTACCACAAGCTAAACGGATAGTCAGGACTTCCTGAGCAACCAGGCATTTGCTCTACAACATTTCATCAGCTTTACAAACATTCTAAGGTACTTTTTTATGGTTGTTGTGGTCCCCCCACACAGACTGTTGTGAGTTGTGTTCAAGTTACTTTGCATCATTTGGAAGAGTTACAGGAATGTATATGCCTGGAATATAAACAGATTTAGTCCTACTTTACTTTTGAACTTCTTAACATCAGTGTATAACAGTGCATGAGTTTGGAACTTCTGAGTTTGTTTACATAGCAATTGTGCTAGAGCTTCTAGTGCTTCATTTGCTTCCTGCAAGTTTGGAACTATTGAGTTTGCAAAGGGAAGCTTCTTGTGTTTTTCTAACTACAAAGTATTGGATTGGGTTTTCTACCACAAGCTAAACGGATAGTCAGGACTTCCTGAGCAACCAGGCATTTGTTCTACAACATTTCATCAGCTTTTACAAACATTCTAAGGTACTTTTTTATGCTTGTTATGGTCTCCCCAACACAGACTGTTGTGAGTTGTGTTCAAGTTACTTTGCATCATTTGGAAGAGTTATAGGAATGTATATGCCTGGGATATAAACAGATTTAGTCCTACTTAACTTTGAACTGCTAAACATCAGTGTGTAACAGTCTTTTTGTTACACTTTAGTTCAACATCTTGCCAATTCGGCGAAGCAGTGAGGTTTCTGTGGATTTAAAAGAAGTCATCTTTTTTTCGTTCTGTATTATCAGTGACATAATTCAAGTTTCATATATCCGTGTCATTTTTTGATTTCTTGTAAAAGTTTAATGTAACCAGCATGTATGACATAGTAGGAGAACAATGATGGTTATAATTTCAGTGTGTTTTATCCTTTGCACAGTTAAAAAAAAATCTACATTAAAATTTATCGCACCGCAGTAAGGCACTCAGAGGTAACAGAATGAAATTCCTATCATCTCATAGTGCGCTCGGATGTAAGCACAGAGGCACCATGAGACAGTAGCCGGGGTTAATGAGTTAAATACCTGTGGTTGTGCACTAACAGGACTGCTGTATTTCCCTTCTCCCCCAACTCTCTCTCTGATGATCTTCCCACCCACAAGCTAGGTTAATCAGGCAGTAAAACAAACACAGTCCCCTAAGAGGACAAGATTTGTGCATATCCAGCCTGCAACAGTGTTCAAATTAGTTCTACTTCTCTGCTAGTGCTGACCTGTGGCAGGCTCTAGGTCAGTACTTTTTTTTTTTTTTTTTTTTTTTTAATTGAAACTGTGTCTACCTCAAGGTGTAACCCGTTCTGTTTGCCCTCGCTATGCTTGAGCTCACTCCGCTACTATACCCTACTCCCATTCCCACCCACCCTCAAATCTATTACAGTTATATCATCAACACCAAACCCACCACAACTTGTCATCCAATCATTCTCACCCACACCATTACATCACACCACAACTTAAGCCCTACCTTAAGCCCCACGAACTTCTACTCCCTCCTCAAGTTTCTTACATACTATCAATCATACTCTACTCTCCTTCCTACCATATACAAAGGACAGTTTTGTACCTACCATAAATGTAGATGTTCAAGTGTTCACCCTGCTGCAGTCATCACACTTGGGTTATCCTGCCGTCAGGCAGTCCCGCAGTCGGTCCAAATTCCAAAGTCTTGGTCCGGCATTGGTTGCTGTCGCTTCTTCCCTGACATCAGTGTGCCAGGGGTATATAAGAGGCATCCGACACCATTTTCTTCAGTTCTTCTTGCCCCTGATGTCAGGTACCCCCAATAGGTAGGCAAAATATATAGATGTATACATATAGCTAGATAAAAATAAAACAATACCCTTAGGCACAAGCAAATACACCACAGAGGTAGTATAGGATAGAGTGGTAAAGATAAGTTTAGCTAGTTCAGAGGGGATGGAGGGAGGGTAACCTGGACTGCAGCAGGGTGAATACTCTAACATCTACATTTATGGTAGGTACAAAACTGTACAATGTTCATCGTGTTACCCTGCTGCAGTCATCACACTTGGGTTGAATCCCAAAGCTAAGGATGGGAGGTGGAGTCAAACAGGGTTAGAAGAAGCTAGTAGGCCCTGCAAAACTGCAGTGGCAAAACCAGCTCTAGTCTTAAGAGTATAGAGGTAGGTGATAGTGTTTGGTGAAGGTGTGCACTGAACTCCAAGTTGCAGCTTCCAGAATATCCTGGGTTGGTACTCCCCTGAGAAAGGCTGCTGATGTAGCTGTAGCCCTGGTGGAGTGGGACCTAATGTTAGCAGGTACCGGTTTCCTATGATGTGTGTAGCAGAAACGTATGGAATGCTCTATCCATTTAGAAATGGTCTGTTTTGAGATAGCTTTTCCTTGTGATCCTGTAGCATAGGCTACAAAGAGCTGGTCAGTTTTTCTGAAAGCCTTAGTTTTATCCAAGTAGTAACGTAATTGCCTGTGAATGTCCAAAGAGTGCAGGAGTCTTTCTCCTTTGTTCTGGGGATTTGGGAAAAAGGTGGGCAAGTGAATGGTTTGGTTTAGGGCCACACTGAATACCAGCTTTGGCATAAAGGAAGAGTAAGTTCGTAGAGAGACTCTGTCTTGATGAAAAATGAGGAAAGGTTCCACTGCTATTAGTGCCTGTAGCTCTGAGACTCTTCTAGCTGAGGTTATTGCTAGTACTAGGGTAGTTTTCCATGAAATAAATTTTAAATCAGCTAAAAAAGCTGGTTCAAAGGGTGGCAGTGTAAGCTTTTCCAGAACAAAGTTGAGATCCCAAGTAGGTGTTGGTGCTCTCCTTGACGGTCTTATGTTCTTAGCCCCTCTGAGGTACTGTCTTAGGAGTGGATGTGAGAATAAAGGAGGATCCGTGTTATAATGAGCTGAAATTGCTGAGGCGTGGATCTTAACAGATGAAAAGGAAAGTCCTGTGTGCAACATCTCAGTTAAATATTGTAGAATTTGAGGAATGTTTGGATCAAGTGGGATTTTGGCCTTTAGCCTGGTTCCAGGCGCAAAATCTTTTCCATTTGTCTGAATAGGTTTTCCTGGTGCTGGGCCTCCTGGCCTCCAGAATGACATCCATAACAGCTTTGGATAAAGGTGTTGGCTGGTTGTTTAGGTAATTTGCATGCAGCCAGGTTTAAAGTCTTGAGCTGGCTGTGTAGAATCGGATTGTCTCGCTGGGTGAGCAGGTGAGGAATTTGTGGCAAAAACCATGGTGGGTCGTGGGCCATGTTCCTTAAAATTGGATACCAATGCTGGTGTGGCCAGTCTGGTGCAACGAGTATCATTTGTGGCCTCTCTAATCTAACTTTCAGCAGTACCTTTGCTAGAAGAGGCAGTGGAGGGAAGGCATACACTGTTAATGTTTTCCAATTGAATGAGAGGGCGTCCACTTTCCAAGCTAGTGGATGGAAGGTCCTTGTGCAAAATTTTTGAAGTTGGTGGTTGTGGGGGCTTGCAAACAGATCTATGTCTGGGCGTCCCCATTTTTGAGCTATCATTGCAAATATTTGTGGATCTAGTTTCCATTCGTGTGGATCCATGATGTTTCTGCTTAGGTCGTCTGCCAATGTGGTTTTCTTTCCTGGCAGGAATTGTGCTTGTAATTGAACCTGGTAAGACAGTGCAGTGTTCCACAAGGTCATTGCTTGTCTGCATAGAGGGTAGGAATGTGGGCCCTCTTGTTTATGTACCACATTACTGTGGTATTGTCCGTCTTTCTTATTAGTTGTCCTGGGTGTAAAAAGTCCTTGAAAGCTGTTAGGGCATTCTGTACTGCTAGCATTTCTTTTTGATTGATATGCAGATGCCTCTGATCTGTAGTCCATTTGCCCTGAATGCACTGTCCTGCCATGTGTGCTCCCCAGGCATAGACCGATGCATTTGTTGTCATAGTTTGCCTGGCTGTGGGTAAGGTGAAATGCTGACCCTTGCTGAGGTGACATGCCTGTGCCCACCATAGAAACTCCTGTTGAAGGCAGGGAAGGAGTGGTATCATTGTTTCCAAGCTGTGGCTGTGCTGAGTCCGTACACTTTTCAGATACCATTGTAATTTCCTCATATGCAATTTTGCAAATGGTATTAGTAGTATGCAAGATGCCATGAATCCTAAGGCCTGCAGAATTTTTCTTGCAGGGAGTTGGGTCTTTGTTGCCATTATTTTGAAATATTGAATCAGCTGTCGTTGCTTGCCTGGCGTGAGATAATCCATCTGGGCCGTTGTATTCAAGCTGGCACTGAGGAATATTATGTTTTATGAGGGCACTAGTTTTGATTTCCTTTCGTTTACTGTGTACCCTAGGCAACTTAGAAGGTGTTTGACAAATGCCAGATGCTTTAAAAGAATGTCCTTGCTGTCTGCTTGAATAAGGCAGTCGTCCAGGTATGGGTATATTTGAATTCCTTGTCTGCAGTATGCAATTACTGGTGCCAGGCATTTTATGAAGACCCTGGGCACAGTAGATAAGCCAAAGGGCAGTGCAGAGAATTGATAATGCGTTGAACCTGCAATGAAGCAGAGGTATCTTCTGCAATTTTGTCTGATAGGGACATGCAGGTATGCCTCCTTGAGGTCCAAAGTTACTAGCCAAGCATTCTTGCCCAGCATGGGAAGAAGCTGCTGTAGTGTTAGCATCTTGAACTGTGGTACTTGCAGATAGGTGTTCAGAATTGAAAGATCCAGAATGTCTCTCCATGTTTTGTCCTTTCTTGGGACCAGGAAGAGTCTTGAGTAAAATCCTTGTCCTTGCTCCTGTGTAGGTACCTGTTGAATGGCTCTCATGTCCATGAGAGCTGTAATTTGTTTTTGTGCCTCTGCCCATTGATTTGGTGGCAGGTTTGGCATTCCTTTTATCCTTGGTAAGGTATGAAAGTGGAATCTGTATCCTTGAGAGACAATGGTTAGAACCCATTTGTCTTTTGTGATGATGTGCCAGTTGTCTGCAAAAAATGCTAATTTTCCTCCCAAGGAAGTTGCCAGGAGAGATTTGCTTGGTAGTTTGAGGATTGAGTCATTGTGTTTGTCTTTTGCTAGCTTGGGGCCTGTCTTCTCCTCCTTTCTGGGTAGCAGTACCCCATTGGCAAGGTTTGTAAGGGCCTTGTGACTGACCTCTGCCCCTTGCGCATCTGTATTTGCCCCTCTGTGATCTGTCAGAAGCTGGAAAGGACCAGTTTTTTGTTGGCCAATTTCTGCTGAAACGAGGGGGTTGTACCTGCACAAAATCCTTCACCGTTTGCATAGACTTTGCCTTATCCTCCATTTTCTTTAAAACCTCTTCTGCTTTGACATCAAATAATACATTCTGCTGTAAAGGTGCATCCAATAATTTTGCTTTAACATGATCAGGAAGGGTTTGTTCTTTTAACCAAGCATGTCTACGTATGACAGAGCCAGTAACAGCTGCTCTACAGGAAGCTTCCAATGAATCAAATCCGCATTGTAAAGTATGTTTGCCCACCTGTTCAGCTGCATGCAACAGATCCTGCATTTCCTTGAATTCAGACTGTTCAGAATGTGTGCTCATTTTTTGTTTTAACTGAGACATTAGGAATTGCTGATATTTCAACATGTGAAACTGACAATTTAATGCTCTCATAGCCAGAGTTGCTGAGGTGTATATTTTCTTTCCCCATCTATCTAGGGCTCTGGAATCCCTTTCAGAGGGCACAGGATTTTTAGCCATAGAAGCTTTAGCTCCCTTAGGACCTTGGGAAATTGTTTCTGGGTCAGCTACAGGGCTTTTATAAAGGAATTTGTGTGAGTCAGGTACTCTGCAGTATCTGTCTGGTTTGGCTGTAGCAGGAGGTAGAGAGTCTGGATTTAAACTAAACTCCAAGTAAACATCATCCACAATATCTAAAACAGGAGGGATAGCAAGAGGTTTGTGCTGGGGTAGTTAAAGGAACTCCCGGAGCCTTTTCTTAGAATCTGAGCAGTCCTGGCCTCCCCAGTGGAAATGTTCCCTCATGGTATGTAAAGTTTCCCCAAAGGAGTAGTCTTCAGGGGGTAGATGCTGAGGGAATAGAGTCTTCATAAGGTGGAAAAGTGTAATCCTGTTCCTCAGAAGAATCTGAGGAGAGTGAAACCTGATCAGAGGATGCATAATCCTCCTTTTGTCTTGGTCTTTTATCAGGAGGGGGATGGGAACCCCTGATTAGGGTAAGCAAATCTTCAGCCATCTTAAGCATCTGTTTCTTAGGCATGGGGCCTTGAACTTTAGACTGATGTACAGTTGTCTTAGGTTTTAAAGGAGTTTTAAGCTTAGCATAAGATTTAATGGTGAGTATAGTTGGTCTGAAAACACCTTCTGCAACCGAAGGTGTTTCCATTGCACCGGGGTCTACTTCTGCTCCGGTATCGGAAGATGGCTGCGTCTGCCTAGTAGGCTCCGCTTGGGAATCTGCAGCTGTCTGGGGTTCCAGTTCTGTGGTCATCAGGGGCTGCGTAGGCGCCTCACTGAAAACCGGAGAACCAGCGACAGGCCCAGCTGAGGCCTCGGAGTCTGGCTTGTTCCTAGGCTGCCTGTCCTTATCCTTGCGTTTTTTATGTATGGCGGTCGTCGGCTGCTCCGACGGCATGATATAATTACATTTTCTACCAAAGTAATGCCGTGCGAAGTCAAAACGGCGTTTGATAATTCGTTTATTAAACCTAGCACAAAACCGACTACCTGTGACGTTGTGGTCTGGGCCTGGGCAAGGAATACAATAGGAATGGAAGTCCTTATGAGGTATTTGCTTCCCACAGGAAATGCAATTGTTAACTTTTTCTTTCATCGGACTGAGGCAAGAAAATGTTCCACAATGGGGTACTTAGCTTTATTGAAGACTTCAGACTGAAATTCAAATCGAGAATCTCAGGTGTCGGCCGACCAGCACTTGCGAACTGCTTCTGCTTCAGGCACCACGCGGCAAGAAAGACAGGAGAAAATGGCGTTGGATGCCTCATATACCCCTGGCGCACTGACGTCAGGGAAGAAGCGACAGCAACCGACGCCGGACCAAGACTTGGAATTCGAGCCAACTGCGGGACCGCCTGACGGCAGGATAACCCAAGTGTGATGACTGCAGCAGGGTAACACTATGAACATCCATCAATGACCACTACACCACACCACTATCACAAGCATGCAACTCATTCACATAATATTCTCTCTAGTAATTACTGCACTCATTCTAACCCCACATCACAACCTTTCAATTATCTACCTAAGATCTCCCATCTTCCCATCCACAAATTCACCTAAGATCTCCCATCTTCCCATCCACAAATTCACCACTAACAAAAATTTCCAAATTTACAACAACACTTTAGATCGACAACTCCACCAAAACTGTACTGTTCTCATACAGGTATTTTTATTTACCATCATCACCACACATATCTCTGATACACTCCCAAATATCAACTAAATGCTCAGGCCTAACAACTTGCAAAAAAACAAACCTCCACTTATGTGGAGACATACATCCCAACTCAGGCCCAAATCACACCCAACAAAACCTTCCCATTCCACAAATGCATCCCCAAACTACAACAAAGCACGATATGTCACAGTTTAACAATATATCCAAAAATAAATCTGACATCCTTTTTATTAACATAAACCTCAGAAGCCTGTTAAACAAAACACATGAATTCCATGCTACCCTCTCCCTATACACTACAGACATTACTATTTTAACCCAACCCTGGCTTAAACTCCAAATAAATAATAAAATCACACACCCTGGCTATAACATCCTTAGACAAGACAGAACTAACAAGAGAGGTGGAGGTGTAGCAATAGCATATAAGGACTCTCTTAACCATGAGCAACTACAAGTAAAACCCCAGATCTAAACATCACTGAACTACTAGCCTCAAGCCTAAAAATCAACAATACTAAACAAATAATCCTACTAGCAGTATATATCCTACCCAACAACAATCCATCTACTATACAAAACCTACGATCCTGGGCATCCACTTCTTTTAACCAAGACACTATTATAGTCGGTGACTTCAATACTGACTGGCAAACCTATACCTATGAAAACCCCTCCAACTACATAAACCTACATGATTTCTCCCAAAGGATACAAACACCTAGGCAGACAAAACCAGCAACAAAAAAATAAATTCTTGACTGGAACGTGACAAACTAACCCACGCTTATTAATCACTCAAGTTGTCTGCCACACAGCCTTAGTTACCACCTACTAACATATATCTTAAGGCATCACAACTCTCTCACAAAAACTACATCACATAAACAAGTACATAACACAAAGAACTTCTCCACTGACATCTTTAAACAACTGCTCCAAAACTGAACTGATCCCCACTAAAATATCTTCCATTAAATGAAAAAGTCCAATATTTCTACAAC